>NC_060267.1:123677033-123977033 GCF_021613505.1 Equus quagga
TCTCTCCTTTTCTCCTCAATCCTCCATATTTTAATATGGCTGCAAGAGCTCCAGCGATCACTCCCAAATTCCAGGCAACAAGAAAAAAGGAGTTTGGGGGAGGGATAAAAAGTGGCCTGGTCCCAGCTCTCTATCCTTCTCTTAAAGAGGTTTTCCAGAAACCTCACCCAACAAATTCCACTTATATCTCCTCGGCCAGAATTTAATCATATGGCTGCTCCTAGGCTGCAGGAGCAGGGGGGAAATGGGGTTATTTCACAGAGGACATTGCCAAGCAGAATGAAATGAGGGATCTGTTCCTAGGAAAGAAGGTAAAATGGATTTGAGAGAGGCTACCAGAAATCTCTGCAACAGGTTCGAGTATAGAGGTGAGAGGAAATGGTTTGGAAGCAATTATCATAAAGTAAATAAGAGATAAGAGGATTTGGGCTCGAGTTGTGACAATTGTGATGGTAGGAAATTACGGCGTGATATAGGTGGTAAAATTCACAGGAGCTGACAACAGGCCGATCCAGGTGGACTGCGGAAGTGTTCAAAGATGAGGTTTCCTTTGCTTGCAAATACAACCAGAAGGATAGAAAGATGATTGTTGGATGGACGAATGGACAGAGAGAATCTATAAGAGACTGCTAATCATTTACATTTTCATAGCACTGTAGAAATTAAATACTGTCTTTGTGCTCCATTCATTCATTTATCCAAATAATATTTATTGCACAGGCGCTGTTCTACACACAAGGGGTGTGGCAGTGTATTAGTGAGGGTACAGGCTAAGAGGCCACTAGGGCTGCCGGAACCAAATACCGCAGTGGGAGGCTTCAGCAATGGGAATTTATTCTCTCCCAGTTCTGGAGGCTAGAAGTCCAAGATCAAGGTACCGCCAGGGTTGGCTTCTGGTGAGGCTTCTCTTCCAGGTTGGTAGACAGCCCTCTTCTTGCTGTGTCCTCACGTGGCCTTTCCTTATTACCCCATGTCTCCAAATACACTAACATTATGCGTTTAGGGCTTCAACATATGAACATTGGGAAGACACAATTCAGTTCCTAGCAGAGCCTGTAACAGAGGCTCCAAGGTAATATGGACGTTTATTTCTCTCCTTCGCCATGCAGAGGTCAGCAGACAGTCGGGCCTGGTGGTTGACTCTGTTCTGTATGTCCTCAGAGGACTTGGGCTCCTTCTGTTTTGTGGCTTGGCCCTCCTCGAAGGTCTTGTCCTTATATGGCTCATCCTCACCATGTCTGCGTCTAGCCAGCAGAAAGGAGGCAGTCATTTTAAGGCACGGCGTGGAAGTTAAAGAATGACTCTTATTCACAACTTATTGGCAGTTGCTTAGATGCGTGGCTTCATGTAGCTGCAAGAGAGGCTGGGAAATGTGCTCTCTAGTTGGCAGCCATGCACCCAGCTCATGCTGTGTGGTGGTGGGGCTTCGTTACTAGAAGGATGGAAGGGAAGAATGGCTACTGGGCGTATTAGCTGCTTCTGCCACAAGCAGTAGACAAAACCTACAAAAATCTCTGCCCTTTAGAGCTTACACTTTAGTGGTGACAGACAAGAGAGAAAATAAGCAAAGACACAAATAAACCACTGTGCACTTCTTTTCCAGTAATAAATCTGACCGTGTTTTCCATGATGGCTCTCCCTATACCATCATGGCATGGCATGTCATTCCCCGAGCACCAGGAGCTCACCTACCCCACAGCTTTCACACTGCTGTTGTTCCCTTCACCTTCAGGTGTCGATTTTTCTTTCTCTCCTGAGTGACACAAAAGTAATAAATAGCTGGCAAAACCTAGTGTGTCCAGTGGTGAGAAATACAGCAGGGAAGAGAAACAGGCAGTGGCTGTTGCCCTGGGGTAAGCCTGTGGCTGTTGTCAATAGGGTGGTCAGAAATCCCTTCTTCATAAATTTCCATAGCCAAGAACAAAGCTGTGGGGCACCGTGAAATCCTGCCATGAACCACCACGGGCGTGGGAAACTACCTGTCACCAACAGATGGTGGGAGAGGTCCTGCTCTGTCATTCTAGTCTCAAGCCTAGGCCATTACACTGTTAAACCTGTAACTGTTTTCTACTTATTTTAGAGGTGATTTTGCAAGGTGTGCCTAAGAACTTTTGAGATCCTAAGCCCTGCAAAGATTATGCTCCTCTCTCAAATATGTACCTCAAGGTTAAAAATAACTCCAGATGGGAATTTAGGTTTTTTTCTATGAAGATTACTTTAAAAAAAATCAAAATATCAATTTTTCCCCAAAAACTTTACACCATCTTTGCTGTAACTCTAGGCACATGTTTTGTCTGTTCCAGCAGGTGATCCAGCTAGTTTTACAGTATTCATCACAATGATATCGGACAAGGACAAAAGGAGCAAATATTCTAAGTCTAATAAGAGGGGCATCCAGTTACAATGGGACAGCTGATGAAATGTCACTTTGTGTAGAAATGTACACCTGCCCAGGTAGCTTGTATCCTGTCACTTTCTTGGGATTTAAGATCAAATGCCTCCCAGGCTATTGATATGAGTGTCAGAGTGTGCTCCAGGATGGGGCTTATTGTAAAAAACACAATTAATATTCAATTTATTATATTTACAAGGTCTAGGAGCTGGCCCAGTGGCATAGTGGTTAAGTTCACATGCCCTGCTTTGGCTGCCTGGAGTTTGCAGCTTTGGATCCCAGGCGCAGACCTACACACCGCTCATCAAGCCATGCTGTGACAGTGTCCCATATACAAAATAGAGGAAGATTGTCACAGGTGTTAGCTCAGGGCCAGTCTTCCTCAAGCAAAAAGAAAAAGATTGGCAACAGATGTTAGCTCAGGGCCAATGTTCCTCACCAAACAAACAAACAAAACCCCTAGGTCTTCCTTGAGCCTTGGAATTCAGCTTATGAATCCTAGTATTTTACTTATTTTTCAGCCTAGTTTTTAACAATTACTTTTTTAAAACTTTTTAATAACATTTGTTTCATTCATCACTTAGTCAAAGTCTTCAAATATTTTATATTGTATGTATACATTTCTTGAATTTTATTTCTGTCTTAGTTCTTTCAATTATCTGACTTAGGTAAGTCTTTCTGAGTGCTTAAATAATTTTTATAAATACAAAAATATAATATAAATATTACGTAAATCAGTTTCCTTAAAGTTCTTTTAAATATTTCAAAGTGGAAAATTAATTTAGTATAGTTTAAACTTAAAATCACAAATCTAAATCAAGTACTCAGACATATTCTAAGTTGGCGTTATAAACTACCACTCTAATATTTCAAATGTTTAAAATCATGACAATTATATGAGCTGTGAAATTTTCACATATTCCTTATCACAAAAATCTCAATACAATGGTTCTGATTCCCTTAACATTTTTGTATCTTAAATCTGACTCTTAGCGTGAATGAAAGCTGTGTGCTGATAACTGATGGAGACCCAGAGGCTCCTGTTGGGCAGGAGATTTGAAGCAGCACATGACCAGCGCGCTGCTTCTCCAACTAGAGAAGATTTCAGTATTCATTCATTTCCTGTTGCTGCTGTAACAAATTACCTCAAACTAGCTTTAAAACAACACAGATTTATTATCTCATAGATCTGGAGGTCACAGATCTAAAATGGGTCTGCGGGGCTGCGTTCCTTCTAGAGGCCCTGGGGGAGAATCTGTTTCCTTGCTTTTTCCAGCTTCTAGAGGCTGCCCACATTCCTTGGCTGATGGCCCCTTCTTCTATCTTTGAAGCCAGCAGTGCAGCATCTTCAAACTCTCTCCCCCTCTTTGACCCCTGCTTCCATCATCACGTCACCTTTTTCTGACTTTGGCTCACTTGCCTCCTTTTTATAAGGATTCCATTGGGCCCACAGTTAATGCAGGATAATCTCCCTAAGACATGTAACATAATCATATCTGTGAAGTCCCCTGTGAAATGTAAGTTAACGTATTCACAGGTTTTGGAGGTTGGGATGTGAACATCTTTGGGGGGTCGTTGTTCTGTCTGCCTTACCTTTTCTACACATTTAAAGACCAGAGATACTGGTCAGATGCTGACATGATTGTCCAAATCCCCAATGAGCCACAATGGCCTTTATGACAAAGACCCTTAATCTCAAGATAGGGTTGGTCCCATAGCTTGTGTTCCTGGATTCAAATTCCACATACTGCTTAATTTTTCTGACTGCATTCCAATGTCTACGATAGTTAAATTTCTTGATCAGATTTCACATGTGGCTTTTACATATAAATATCTTCCTATCTTGGTCCAGAGACTTTTGAATTTGACAAGAATTCTGTGTTTTTACCTATACTTCCTAGTACATAGATTTCTTACGGTACTAAACTGATGGTGCATTTAATTCTGGGCAACTCTTGTGTATGGCTATCTCTGACCTGCCATTAAGGCTTATAAGCCCTCTCTTGTGATGACAGCCTTTCAGGACATGAGCCATTATTAAGTATAGGAACTTTCATAGGTATACATGGGAGCAGTGCCTTCTTCCTCTTCCTTGATAAGCCAGGAGAGTTCTTCCATGTTTAATGCTCAGCTTCACAATACCACAGGGTGGGAGCGTGTCTGAGCCCCAGCATACCCTGGGCAAATGCAGGAGATTTTAGGGGGTTCCTTTGTGCTTCCTGGGAAGACCCTCAAGCTTACTCAATCAGGTGGGGCCTGATAATCCGCCTTTTTAACAGGCCCGCCAAGCAATCCTACACTTACGAGGGAGCCCCACCTTTCAGCCGTTCCTCCTTCCCGCCCAGCAGTGAGTCTCCAGGCAGTGCCAGCTTCCTTCACCTCCTCACCCCAGCACTCAGCCTGTTTCCACGGCGGTGTGTAGTCAGCACCCACAGGCTCCAGAACAAGATGGAATGGCTTGTCTTGGTCCCCCCACTCCCTAGCTGTGTAACCTTGGACAAGACTCTCACCTTCCTCTTCAGTGAAATGGAGGATAATAATGGCGCCCATGACATGTGGCTGCTGTGAGGATCCAGTGTGCTAATACATTCAAAGCATTTAGAACAGCGCCTGGCATGTAGGCAGTGCTCAATATCTCTTAGAAAATACATGTAATACATGAATATGCTATGTATATTGTATTCTTTAGTTTGGGAAAGGAGATTGTGCAGAAGGTATGAAGGTATTGTCCCCAACTTTTACACAACTCTATGGTGTAGAGTTGAGAGAACTAGGTTTTCCTTTATGGGCCCTCTTCAGAGTCCATTTGCTCACAGGATTCTGCCATTCTTTCTGTTTCCTTTCCCAAAATGCAAATGAAAGCTGAGAATCACAAGTTGATGTCAGGACTAAAAGAGACTTGACAGGATATATAGACCAACAATAGTAATAATAATAACTACATCAAAAGAATAATAAAAACTATATTTATTGACCATTTATTATGTGTGATGGTTAGTTTTATGCGTCAACTTGGCTACTCTATGATACACAGTTTTTAATTGAACACCAGTCTAGATGTTGCTGTGAAGGTGTTTTTTAGATGTGATTAATATTTAAACCAGTGGACATTGAGTAAAGCAGATTACCCTCCACACTGTGGGTGGGCCTCATCCAATCAGTTGAAAGCCTTAAGAGCAAAAGACTGAGGTCCCCTGAGGAAGAAGGAATTCTGCCTCCAGACTGCCTTCAGACTGCAGCGTCAACTCTTCCCTGGGTCTCCAGCCTGTCGGGCTGCCCTGCTAATTTCAAACCTGCTAGCCTCCAGAATCACATAAGCCACAAAATAAATCTCTTCCTTAAACTCTAGATAGATAGATAGTATAATATTCTATATCTATATCTAATATAGATATATAGAGATCTTCTAGATAGAGCCAGTAGTGTGTGTTGAGTGGCACATGCATGAGAGTTCTCTCTTCTGGCCTCCTGACTCCATTTTGAATGAAGTTTCTGTTTGTCAATTTCCACATTTTCTCCTTTTGATCAAGATCTTTCTCTGAAAGCATTGCTGATCAAGAGTCAAGTTTTTCTGGATTCAGTGGGCTTTTGTCCCTTGAAGCCAGGAAGGACCTTTCCTGGGTGTTGTGTCCCATGTCAGAGGGATGGTAACAGTTTGGAAACCTATTGAGGTCACATTCAAACAAGGTGGGGTAGGAGGGAGATCTTTCAGGCATTTCCCATCTAGGTTTGTATCCTTCTAACAGGCCTGGTCTGGACATCTTGGGAAAGCTGTCTCATCGTCTGCTTCAATTCTGGACAATCTTTACCTTCAGGTTACCAGATGGTGTGCAGATCCACTCAGGATTTCGTGCTTTCTTTAGATACATCACATGAATCCAAGAGTCTATTCCCTAAAGTTTGGTGGCACAAGGGTTAGTTAGGGGGCTTTCTAGCTAGGTTGAAGAAAGTCCTTCTGGAGGTGTCTTTTCCAGTAGAAAAAATCTCCAGGTTGCAAGGTGTGTTGCTTAAGCTCTTCATCTCACTGCAGCACACTGTGAAAAGGTTGCTCTACCGGAACATGAGCATTTTTGATAGAACCAATTAGGCCTTTACAATATTGGAGTATATCTCCTTTTATCAGTTATAGATCTAAAGAGGCAGGGCCAAGTGCATTGGACATCCTGTGACTGTCTCCATGGGTGAGAGTTGATGGGTTCCAAAGAAGACGGACCCGAGATTTAGAAGGACCAAAGGCAATGCTTTTAGCCAAGGCATTTGGAGAGTCTCTGCAAATATTGCCAACTGAGTCTTAATAATGCTGTTAGTGCATTCAACTAACCCAGAGGATTAAGGATAGTATGTGCAGTAAAAGTGTTATAAAAGTGGCCAAACAGCACAGACATGTCGGAGCACCTGACCGGTAAAATGGGTTCCTTGATCACTATGAAGTTTGAGAGGAGATAACCTTTTCCAAAAGGACTTTAGCCACAGAAGAGGCAGCAGCCTGTCTGCAATGGCAGCCTTCAGTCCAGTGAGAAAACATGCAGACCATGACTAAAACATATTTACATCCACGAGATGGCAGAAATTGTATGAAATCCATTTGCCAAACTTCGAATGGCCCATTAGGCAATTTAAACTGTCCGGAGTTGCAAACAAGCTTCCCTGGATTGTGTTTTGGATAGATGGGACAAGTGAGGTAAGCGCTTTTTGCAGCCTTTTTAGTATTTCCCCACCAGTATTGATTCATGAATGCTATCATTTTGTCGGTGGACCAATGGTTTAATGCATGTACAGTGGTTAGGGGTGAAAATTTTAGAGTCTCCAGTAGGACTGGGTTATTATTTGGCCTGAAATAGAGCTTTCTCTTTTTGTCAAACCAACAATTGTTGAATTTCCAACCTTGTTTTTCCCTTTCTGAGGCCAATTGCTGGGCTTCTCTAGCCAGTTTTTCTAAATGATCATTTAGGGAAATATCCCTTTGGGCCATGACAGAGATTTGGTGGCTGTTGGTTCCATTAAGAGCAGCATTCCTTGTGGAAGTGTCAGCAAGGTGATTCCCTTTAGCTTCCAGACAGTCAAGTTGAGAATGCCCCAGGATCTTAATAATAGCTCTACCAGCAGGTAAAAGTATAGCATCCAATAATCCCTTCAGCTTGTTGGGCTGTAGTAACCAAAGGCCAAGGTACCACTTCAACTACATCCATGGATGTTGATATTGCATATCCAGCACAATATTTACCAGTGTCAGTAAGAACCAACAGTGAACCATGAGAAGCTGGCATTTACTCAAAGGAGTTTCCTGCAGATTATCATGAGGAGTTAGGAGGTATCCGTCAGTGTTAAGCAGTCATTAGGGACTTCACCAGTGACAGAGGTGAGAAGAGC
Organism: Equus quagga; assembly: GCF_021613505.1. Taxonomy (NCBI): domain Eukaryota; kingdom Metazoa; phylum Chordata; class Mammalia; order Perissodactyla; family Equidae; genus Equus; species Equus quagga. The sequence continues at coordinate 123,684,796 of NC_060267.1, forward strand.
AGCAGGGTTGAGGTCATTACAACGTGAAAGAGTTATGTCAGGAGCAGTTAGCAGGAGGATTTCATAGGAGGTGAGGTGACTGAAAAATTTTGAGTGTGGTGAGAATTCAGGAGGGCTTCTGCTGCATGAGGTACAAAGATGGCTAAAGGGGATCCCACAGCTATATCTTTCTTTGGTGGCCTTAGCCTAAAAGGCAGCGGCAGTAATGGCTTTAAGGCAAGGGTCATGTCCCCCATTCCACAGGGTCTGGTTGCTGGCTATAATCCCCTGTGGGCCGATGGTGGTCTCCACGTTTTTGGGTGAGTACAAGGGCATTTTCTTTCCTTTTCCTGTACAAAAGGGAAAAGGGGAAGCTGATCATTGGGATGCCCAAGGGCAGATGGGTTCATCAAACTCTCCTTTAAGGCTTTAAAGGCTATGCTGTCCTATTCTTGCCATAAAATTGGTGGTTGTTCTTTAGTAAAACATACACAGAGAAATTTGGAGTCCAATTTCGACGATAACTAGATAGCCGGAGAAAACCTTGTAGTTGGCACTTAGTTTTGGGTTTGGGGGAACTTAGGACACTGTGAAGCCTATCCCAGCCTATGTGTAGTCCTTGGTCTGATATCAGATGCCCTAAATATCCAAGCTGGGTTTAGACAAACTGCAATTTCTCCTTTTGTAACCTTGTGTCCCTTTAAGGCTAAAAGCTTTAGCAAGTGGATGCTGTCTTCCTGCGAGGAGGCTTGGGAGGGAGAGCAAAGAAGCAAATCATCCACATGTTGCAACAATGTAGAGCCCTAGGGAACTTTATATCATCCAGATCAGCCTTCAGGATTTGTGAGAAATAAGAAGGGCTCTCAGCAAAACCCTGAGGCATTATTGTCCAGGTGAATTGTTTTCCTTCCCAAGCGAAGGCAAAAAGGTATTGGCTAGCTTCATCCACTGGGATGCTGAAGAATGTACTACATAATCAATCACTGGAAGGAATTTGCTTTCAGTTGGAACAGATGATAGTTGCATATGAGAGTTAGGAAGAACAGGGTGTCAAGGGATAACAATGTTGCTTCTTGCTCAAGAGGTCCTGGACAAACCTCCTGCCTCCGACTCTGGGTTTTCTCACAGGTGAAGTAGGAGAGTCACAGGAACTAATGCAAGAGATAATGAGGCCCTGAGCCTTGTCATCTTCTGTTATGGGCTTTATACCTTGAAGGGCTTCTTTACTTACACGGTATTGATTAAATCTGGGGGGAGGTTTTGAGGGATCTACTTGAACTTGATAGGAGGTGCACAGTGAGTTTTGCCAATGTCAGTTGGAGATTTTGCCTATAAAGAGAGTGGCAGCTAATCCAATAAGGATAAATGATCAGTGTCTCCAAAATCAGTTCTAGTACCATCAGAGATGGAGCAAATAAAAGATGTTGAAAGGTCATTTAATTCACTTGGTTGGCTATTTTGATTGTTAGTTTAAAACTCTAGAATCATTTCACCCTTTTGGGAGAAAGAGATCCCAGTAGACACCTCAACCTAATCAATGAATAGAGCAGAGGAGCTAAGGAGAAAGGGTGTGTCTCTCAAAGAGCCTAAAGAAGGAGGAATAGGTTCAGAGCCAGGAAATTTTTGAGGTTTATTAGAGACCTCACTATCTGAACTGTTTTAGTATTCCTAGGCAGCAGCTGCTTTATGGTAGAGGGGTCAAGCACTCGGAGTGTGGCTCTGGTGTCAATAGGGACAGAGAGAGATTCCTTCCCAAGTTGGAGAGTTGTTTCTCTGAGCCGATTAAGAAGGAAGATTTGGGAGCCCCTGTAGTTCCTGAGAGCCCCATCACTGGGCATTAGGAGGACATGGGAAAGGCTGATCAGAGGGCTGAAGGTGCCTGAAGCACTGATGTTCGTAATAATCTCTTTCCCAATGTCCTGGTTCTTTGCAATAACAGCAGAAACTTGGAGGTCTTTGGTTTCACGTAGGGACCTTCATTTGCTGGAGTTGAAGATTCAAAATTTTGGTGGTCTTTCTTTTATGTGACTCAGATAGGATGCAAGCAAGCTGATTTGCAAGTTATCTAAATCTGGAGTGGACATCGTTTCCCATTCCACTCTGGTCTTCTTAACTAAAAGAGAAAAGTTTCGCCTGCTAATAAACATAGAGTCAAAAGCTACCTTAACATTTGAAGGAAGACCAGAATTTTCTTTGAAAGCAATCTGCAGTCGATGGTAACAATTATGAACAGGTTCATCAGATTCTTGTGGGCAAGCCTGAATCTTGTTCCAATCAACAGGCTTAGGAGAGGCTACTGTAATTGCTTTGTTGGCATTTCCCAGCAAGTGATCTAGCCTCTTGCCAAAAGCTAGGGGTTTGTTTTTCTAAAGCCCTTTCAGGATTTTCTCATTGGGCAAGTTTCATCCAATGTTTGGCTTGACTCTCACCGACGAGCGTGTGGACTGATACAGGTCTGAAAAACCAAGTCGGTAAGTTTGCATAACTATGTTAAATTCTTCAGCAAACCTATGAGGGTCCTCAGCTACTTTTGGAGACCCTTTAACTATGGCTTATAATTTGGCCTTAGTCCAGGGTGCAGAACAGATTTGTGGTTTGTTTGGATCCTCAGAGGACTTAACTTTAAGGGGGCGGGTTCTGATAGGGTCAGAGGAAGAGGGAGCTGGGAGGAGCTTAGGGAACAAGGGAAGTTCGGTGAGAGAATTAGAATGGGGAAACTGAGGGTGTAGAGGGGGTGTAAGTGGTACAGAAGGGAAGGAGGAAGATGGCGCTCGAGGTGGGGACTGAGCACAAGGTGGCTGCTGTGTCCAGAGACAAAGCAGATGGGCGAGGGGAGAGAGGGGTTTCGGAAGCCATTTTGTCCTTCTTTAATTGTTTGTTTGCTCAGTTCATCTTAAAGTTTTATTTTGCAGAGAGGCAATTTTAGACTCCTGATAATGTTGGAAGCCTCAAAATAGGCATTCCACTCAGTTTTTGCAATTTCAGAGCTTTGCTTATCCAATTCAGTTTTAAGAAAAGTAAGTTTGAGGAATTCAGAAGTTCCCCATCATGGCCATGGGTATTCTAAATTTCTTTTGGTTAAGTCGGTCCATTTAGTTAGAAATACACATCAGGAAGGACCACAATTTTTAAATATAAAACTGGCCAGAGTCCCTGAAGGAGAGGAGCCCTTAAAATGTTTAGCTGACTGGGATCCCATTTCTTAGAGGTTCTTCTCTAGAGCAAAAGAAAAATTCCTAAACGCCTGCAGACCAAACACCACCGCAGTTCCAATAGAACAGCCTGATTCCAAGGAAGTCAGGCCAAAGGCTGAACAGCACAGTTCCAAGGGAACAGTCAGGTTCCAAAAGGAATTAGACTAAAGGCAAAATGAGTACTCAGAGAAAGGACAAAAGCCTTTTACTGAAAGGACAAGTCCAAAATGAGGCCTGGAGAGCTTCAAGATGCAAAGGGAGAGGAGTTTAAGATCCAGGAGAAAACTTATGCTCAAACTCCAGGGTTGGAGAGGAAGCAGTGAGCTCACTGGGTTCCATGGGTACCGTACTTACTTGGACCCCAGCCTCAGAGTTGTCAGGGGTCTTCTCTGAATCCCCATATGGGCCACCAAATAATGTTGACCTATAATGATTACACAACCAGTTATTTTACCAGTAGAATGGGTTTATTCAGGAACGACAAAGAACTGTAATTTAGGATGTGCATTCTATGGTGAGCCATGTACAAGTCTGGAGAAAATGGAGGAGAGAAACCTTTTATAAAGATGGGAGATGACTCTTTTAGGTGACTCCTCTAGGGCGCAAGCAAGCTGATGTGCCAAGTTTATTGTCAAGAGAGAGGCTGTTGTAAACAAAGAGTTTATTGGAGCAGACTGGGAATTCAAAGTGTAGTGGCTTTCCATTGGCTGAGTTATGGCCATCTCTCATTGGCTGAGCTGTTGCTGGGCAAGGAGGAATTCCTTCTTTCCTTCTGCTGGGTAGTAAAATTGTACTTTTTTACTTCCTGTCAGAGATGCAAGATCTGTCTCTTCCACTCGGGGTCAGTAATATGTGTTGAGTGGCACAAGCGTGAGAGTTTTCTGGCCCCCCAACTCCATTTTAGATGAAGTTTCTGTTTATTAATTTCCACAATATCTATAGATGGCTATCTCCTATTGGTTCTCTTTCTCTGGAGAACCCTAACTAACAAACTATGTGCTGGGCCAGGGCCACTTGTTTGCACAACTCCAGAGGGTACCATCCACCTTGAGCACTAAATGCTTTGCATTGAGTACTCTCAGAGGACCCTCATAACACTCTCTGGGGGGACCACTACTTTTATTCCCATTTTAAAGATGAGAAAATCGAGAGTTAAGAGAGTCTGACAGCCTAACTCCCAAACTCAGGGTCCTAACCACTCAGTGTAGGTGACACCCAACGCAGCTGTGCCCAGGACATTAGATTAAAGGGCAATGCCAAAACCAGAGCCAACGTCTCCTTGTTCTTGACACACCGACTTTCCACACCAGTGAGCTTCCTCGCAGGAAGAAGAGAGCACCTTGCTGCACGTGAGCAAGCAGAGAAAGAAAGATAAGAGTCCTGCCTGGACCATGTCCTGTGCCTGCTCGACTATATTCTGGACTAGAGGCCATCGGCTGAGAGCACAGGCCTGCAAAGTCAGGACGAAATCAGTTTCCCATTGATTAGTTAGACTTTCCTCCTATTGCATTTCTCTTTCTGGCTCAACTTTTAATATGATGGAGAAGCACTTAGAAATGCCTGCCTCAATGTCCTTTCGAACTTTCAGCCCAAGCAGCCAGCCACGTTCCAGCAAGGAAAGGTCAGGCAAGAGGCGCTGGGCTCATTTGCATCCCTTGGATCTTTAGCCTGAAATAAAAACTCTTTGTCCAAGGAAAGAGCCGAGCTCTTCACTCAACAGCTGTCTAATGCAGAGACCTGTGGCTTTTAAGAAGCCCTATGTTGTCTGAAGTGAGGTTTGTTTTCCATCTCCCCTTCAGATATTTGTCTACTTAGGAAATAAAGTGTTAAAAGCAGTTGCTTGACCAGTTTGGGCTAACCCGGGGTTGCCAAATCCATGCTTTGTGCGCAATTTACCAAATATTTTCTTTGTAGTTGTCCTTGAAGCCCAAGTGGGACTAATGGCTTTAACTATCAACCTACATGTTTCAAAGCGATTTCCACATCAGGAAGCCATTGTCAGCTTCCCCAAACACTTAATTGGTATAGGATGTGAGCAATTCTGAAAGGCCAGGCTTCTGTTGGAGTCCCAATCCTTTGCTCAGACAGGAGCCGGTTTTCAGCAACGATTTCCATTTCTGCCACCTTGTGTGTGCTAAATCATTTATGGCTCCCTTTTCCTACAGCATAAAAGGTTTCCGTGGTAATGAAAAAGGGTTATAATCATCCCCAGCACCCAGGAAATGGAGTTGGCTTTGTGGTCACAAAGGCCAAAGTGCTGTGTGTTGGCATAAAGTCATGGAGGAACAGCGTCAAAAACAGTCTCTGAAAGTGTGTGGTGGTTAAGAGTGCAGTTTCTAAAAGCTGGACAAGTTGCTTTCTTTTCTAGAACTTCGTTTCCTCATTTGTACATTGCAGTAATAATGGCATCTACTTCATAAGGTAATTCAAGGGTTAAATGAAATAACTGACAGTGACGGGCACGTAATAAATGAAGCAAATGTTTATCATCCTTTCCCTCCCTTCTTCCCTCCGCCATCATCACCAACCGCATCCTTCTGATTTCCCATACTGGAACGTAAACTCCTCAAGGTCAGGGTCCTTGTCATGGTTGCTCACCACTATACCCCCAAAACTCGCAACAGTGTCTGACACTTAGCAGATGCTCACTAAATATTTGTGGAGCAAATAAATGAATCTTATCAGCGTTTTTTTCAAGGCGGTTTATGTGAAGATACAGCCTCTAAGACACCCACCCAATGAGAGTAAAAACAGCACTGGCTCCTGTTTGTCCTCCTGGGTTTCTAGGGGTTTGTTTTGTTTTGTTGCATTAATATTTTTGGAGGCGTGTATAATGCCTTCATACCACATACCATTGCTATTCAAACTGTGTCGCAAAGACCAGCAGCACTGGTGTCACCTGGGAGCCTGTTAGAAATGCAGAATCTTGGGCCCCAGCCCTGGCTGCATTTCACAAGATGCCCGGGTGACTCAGGTGCATCTGAAATTTGAGAAGCCCTGGTCTAAAATCCTGGTTCTATTCCATTTCTCCTCCCCACCCTACTGTCTAGCTGTACCCAACCACCCCCATTGTTAAGCCTTAGTGACCCATCCCAGGAAGCAGCTTCTGGTGCCTCCCGAACTATTTACCTAAAGGCTTATCTTTTCGGGCTCCTTCCCTCCGGATTTTGTTCTGTTTATAAATATTAAAGCTGAAATGTAAACCACATTGAAGCTCTTCCTCCAAAGGCCCTCGTGTCCTGGTAAGTCTTTACATCTGTAGGTATCTATTGACATATCTTAAGCAAACAATTTTAAATGTTTCCACTGGAAACATTGGAAACAAATGTTGTCCTGAGTTTAACTTTTCCTTTCATCTTGCCTGGTAAGCAGATTGAGGCTAGTGTTTATTTTTAAAGCATGAAGAATTCGCAATATTTCTTAAACATGGGTTGATGTCGCATACCACCACGCCGTGGAGTGATTGCAAAGCCTGGGCTGTTAACCTCCACAGCAGCAATGGGCACAAAAGTGTGCTTTACAAAAGCACTATCTGTTTATCCATTCATTCATTCACTTATTCATTCATTTCAAAGGCATGTGAAGATGTTGGTGTGCTATGGAAATGTGGAGCTCTTCAGCCCATCAGAAGAGGAGAGGAAATAAGTACAAAAGTAACCTCACAAGGTTGGGTCATGTAAATGATGCAACATGCTCTTTGAGTCCAGTGGAAGGCTTCATCGAGGAGGCAGGCAGCAAGAAGAGTTGCCTTTGAAGAGCAGAGAGCCCAGGAAGTCAGGGTCCTAGGACTGTGCCTGAACCCTTCCATCTGACTTTGTTCAGGATCTTGGCCATCTCCCATACTTTCACTGGGCTTTGGTCTCTTAGGATGTAGCAAGAGCCCGAGAATCATATAGGACCTGGGGGCAAAGTGTATTAATCTTCACTCACTCATCACCCTTTTCCTGAGCAGTTTCATGTGCTAGACACAGCCGAAAGGACGGAGAGGACCGCCGTGAGTTAACAGGCACAATATCATTCTTGTGGGGCTTACATTCTAACAAGGGGTAAATGAGAAATAATAATTGAAGTCCTCAATGGTTTGTGGGTACAGGAAAGGTTATTCTAAAGTATATCTTTGTTTCAGAAATGAACGATTAATTTATTAAAGTCACATGTTTAAAAAACAAGGGTTTAAGCTCAGCTTATACGTTTCCTTCTAAGTCTAAAACATAAGCCATCATTTTAAGGACCGTTTGAGAAATGTTTGATTGCATTTGCAAACTTAATTAAGCTACGTTTATAAAATCTGTACATTCAATTTCATTTTTTAGTAGCTCATTTGTGTTTTTGACAAATCTTCCCAGGTGCTTAAGTAATTTTTATAAATCTATTAAATTAAGCTAGTAAATATGGTGATCCTTAAAGTGTCTTAAATGCTCTAAGACTATATATAAACTTATTAAGATTTTAAATTAAAATTCTAAGTCAAGATCAATTATTACTCAATTACATTGTTTAAATGGGTGTTACTAGGCTCATCTGTTCATTCTAATACACCAAATTCTTATATACAAAATAAACATATAAAATACACATTTTAGTATGGAAATATTTAATATGTAAATACTAATACTATGGATTTGATTATCTTAAACATTTTTATAATTAATTGTAAATTCCTAAGGGTCAAAATATGCTTAATCTTTAAGGAAACGATGATATCAACCCCTTCAAGAAGACTTCCAGCTTCACTGAGTTTAGACTATGATGCAGCTAGATCTTTGAGGTGTCAGCTGAACCCCTTTCCCAGAGTTGCCTGAAGAAGGTGGTGGCTTCACCACGTCACTCAGATTCACATATAATTCATGAGTCATCACCCCGACGGCCACACTGTTGCATTTTGCATTTCTTTCCCTCCCCAGATAAATCCATCTATTCCTAGGTCTAAAAGACACATGAATTTGACCAGAATCTGCCTTCCCCCCCAATAATCTCAGGGCCACACAACTCTTACAGATTTCTGATTAAATTATGGGTCTCTCGCAGCGGAGTGTGGAATTTTTATGTACAATGTCCAAGGTCATTTACCATCAAGATGTGCAATATGAAAAGAAGAAAAATAAAGTGGAGTAAAAGAGTTAGAAAGTGATGGGAGCCATGCTGTTTTATAGGATGGTCAGAGATGGCCTCTCTGAAGAGGTGACACAGGATCAGAGAGTGAATAATGGAAAGGACAAAGCCATGCATATATCTGACAGATAGAGGGAATAGTAGGTGCAAAGGCCCTGAGGTAGGAATATGCTTGGCATTTTGCAGGAACACCAAGGAGGCCAGGAGGTTCAAGCTGTGTGAGTGAAGGGAGAGTGGAAAGAGATGAAATCGGGGGGGAAAGGGTGGGATGGGAAGATGGCGAGAGTTCAAACATTGCTTTATGGACCAGGATAAGGATCCTAAATTCCATTCTGAATGAGCTAGGAATCCATTTGACTTGATTTAGATTTTTAAAAACATTCTCTGGCTGCCAGTTGGAGAATAGAATGTAGTGAGACGGTGTAAAAGCAGAAAAACCAGTTAGGAAGAAGCTCTTGAAATAGTCCAGTCTAGAAAGCACAGTAATCTAGGGTCCCAATGGAAATTGTGTCAAGTGACTGGATTCTAAGCATATTTTCAAGATAACACCAATGTGAATGGATGAGGGCTGTGAGCCCAAGAGAGGAATAGAGGAGACAGAGTAACTGGTAGAATGAAGAGGCTGATTTCCGAGATGAAGACTGGTGAAGTAGCAGGGGGTTGGGGCTGGGGGACTCAGGAGTCCCACTCGAGGTATGTCAAGCAGGGGGACACATGACCCTGAGCTCAGGGTGGTGGCTGGAGCCGTTCTGGGTGCTAACTCTTATCCCCTCTAAGCTCCAGACTGAATGCCCAGCTGCTCTTCGGCACCTCCACTGGATGTCTAAGGGGCGTCTCCGACTCGTAGCAAAAAGTAGTATTATCTAGAAGCACTGTCTGCCATGGGTGTGCGGTGGGGGTGGAGAAAGTAGTATAGTCTTTGAGAAAAAGGAAGGAGTGTCATCTGGGTGGCTGCTTAGGGTTTCTTGTTCCTTCTGCAATGGAACTTCAGAGGTTCATGTACTCCTACCCAAATTTCCGGTTCATAATTGACCCAAATTGGATGAAATGCTTTGGGTATATAGTAGAGTCCAAGGATCTGACGTCAAAACATGCGTGGGGGGCCAGCCCAGTGGCACAGCAGTTAAGTTCACACGTTCTGCTTCCGGCCGCCCAGGGTTCCCTGGTTCGGATCCCTGGTGTGGACATGGCAACACTTGGCAAAAGCCATGCTGTGGTAAATGTCCCACATATAAAGTAGAGGAAGATGGGCATGGATGTTAGCTCAGGGCCAGTCTTCCTCGGCAAAAAAGAGGAGGATTGGCGGCAGATGTTAGCTCAGGGCTAGTGGTCCTCAAAAAAAAAAAAAGAGTCAGAATCTTTTCAGGGGCCAGCCCCATTGCCCAGTGGTTAAATTTGCAGGCTCCACTTCGGTGACTGGGGGTTTTGCTGCTTTGGATCCTGGGTGTGGACATGGCACTTCTTGTCAGGCCACGTTGAGGTGGCATCCCACATGCCACAACTAGAAGGATGCACAAGTAAAATATACAACTACGTACTGGCAGGATTTGGGGAGAAAAAGCAGGAAAAAATAAATCTTTTCATGTTCCTTCTTCCAGTGTTTATTGAGTTGCCTCCCACGTGCTGGTGTATTCGTTTCCTGGGGCTGTCCTAACAGATTACCTTAAACTGGGTGGCTTCAAACAACAGAAATTTATTCTCTCACGGTTGTGGAAACCAAAAGTCAGAAATCAAGGTGTCAGCAGGGCCACACTCCCTCTTGGAGGCTCCAGGGAGAATCTTTCCTTTTTGTCTTCTAGCTTCTGGCGGCTGTTGGCAATCCTTGTGGCCACATCACTCCAATCTCTGCCTCCATCGTCACATGACCTTCTGCTCTGTTTCTGTGTCTTGTCTTTTGTCTTTCATAAGGACACTTGTTCTTGGATTTTGGTCTGTGCTAGACTGAATGTTTGTCCCCCCCACCAAATTCATATGTTGAAACCTAATCCCCAATATGATGGCATTTGGAGATGAGGCCTTTGGGAGGTGACTGGGTCATGAGAGTGTAGCCCTCATGAATTGGGTTAGTGTCCTTATAAAAGAGACCCAGAGAGTTCCCTCGCCCCTTCCACCATGTGAGGGCACAGCAAGAAGATGGCTGTCTATGAACCAGGAAGTGAATTCTCACCAGCCACCAATCTGTTGGCACCTTGATCTTGGACTTCCCAGCCTCCAGAACTTCGAGAAATAAATGTTTGTTGTTTATAAGCCACCTAGTCCATGGCGTTTTTGTTTTAGTGGCCTGAATGGATGAAAACAAGGTCCCACCCAGATAATCCAGGAAGACCTCATACGAGATCCCTAAATTAATTACATCTGCCAACATCCCTTTTCCAAATAAAGTCACATTCACAGGTTCTGGGGGTTAGGATGTGGACCTATATTTTGGGGGGCGTGGGGACACCATTCACCCCACTACTCTTGGCTAGTGTTGCAGACACAGGAGAGGATGTAACCAATTCCCACAGTCACATATCTATTAATTAATTCAACAAATATTTATGGAGCACAGGCTATCATATGAGGCCCCGTGCCTGGCAGTGCAGACGCCGAAGTGAAGATAACAGGCAAAGTGTGACGACCTCATAGCCTTGTTAAGGAAACTGGATGAAAAGGACTCAGCTCTCCTGGGTGCACACATGCTGTTCTCCTCTCTGTATGTTATTGAATCCTACCAATGCTGGGAAGTGGCTATTAGTGTTTCCATTTACGGTGGTGGAAACTGTGGCCCAGAGCAGTGAAGTGACTTGCACAGGGGGACAGTTGGTAGGTGGTAAGGCCTGGATTTACACCCAGGGCTGCCCAATTGCAGCACCCAGCTGTGCACTGCAACACCGCCTCCACGATAACACCCACCGGACACCACACGGGCACATATTCAGTGCTGACTTCTGCGGCACGGAGTTCAAAACGGGTGTAAACGGATTTTAAAAATGGACCCCATTTCAATATACAGGGGAGAATATTCTTGGAACTTTCTGGTGCTTTTTGGAAAGCACTCATTTTATTTTATATTCTGCAAATCTAAACGTGCGGACTCAGATTTGCTAAAAGTGTGGTGGTCCCAGAGACAACATGAGAATGATGAAATGCATCTTTGCCTGCGCCTCGGCAGCCCAGGCCCTGGGTTTCCTAAGAGAGTGACACCCTCAAAAGGGGTTGCATCTGAAAAACCACCACAGCGATCCTGAAATTGATTGTAATTAGATGCAACACATAGAGTTGCCAACCAGCGCTCTGAAAAAAAGCACGCTATGTGCACAAACTCAGTAGTTAGAAATGTGGCTTTCACTTCCTTGTACTTACTACCTGGTAAGAGAGTGGGAATTCTTTTTTCTTTTTTCTCTTCCTTTTCTGCTGTGGCTATGGAAGCACTAGTGTGGCAGACGGGAGACCTGGGGATCCTCTGGCAGTGACACCTCTGAGCTGAGTGATCCACGACATGTCGTTTCCAATCTCTGAGCCCCAGGTTCCTCAGCACCAAGCTGAAGGTTTGTTCTAGATAGGTGATCTTTGAGGTCCCTTCTGGCTCTGATGTTTTAACTGTGAGGCTAAATATTTTGTGCTAATTATTTTTGTGAGGACGTGTGTTTCGTATGGCTAGGCTTGGTTTACATTTTTTATGAGACAGATGAATGAGGTTAATAAGAATAGTTAATTAAAAAAAAGATATTGAATTCCCAGAAGACATTTTACTATGACTTTAATTATGGAAAGTGCTAATTGCATCAATCCACAACTTGAAAGTTGTCCAATTGCTTGATGCACAAAGTAAGGGACAGTTTTTCCCAAGTTGACCTCAGCTCTGAACGAGTACCAGGATGTGGAACAGCTCACTTTCTAGATATAGAAAGAAGGAGGAGCAGCAGAGGCAGGCAGGGGCATATTCAGTTTCTTCCCTTGTCTTTGGCAGCTTAATGTCACTACAACAGATAAGAAAAGTACATTTTTTAATGTAGCTCCACTGTTATCCACCTGCTGTATGCTCTGACTGTAGGGCTGTCACTAGCCTATATGGCATCTTCACTGCAAGTTAGCAAAAGACATCTCCTTTCAGAGAACATAGCTCCACAAACAAACAGCTTGGAGAGCAGTGGCTCTGCATCAGGGTTTGGTGTGGTGAGTGGAGCTTGAGATGAATTACAATCTCTACTCTACCCCTTGCCTGAGTGTTTGTGCAGTGCACACACTACCCCACTGAACAAGGCAGTCCTTTCTGGCTCAATCATTTCAACTTTTTCTAGTCTTCCCAAGAAGTGGCCTGTCTTTATTTTGAAAAATGCCACGATCACTGCTTTGAAGACAGCTTCATTTGAGACTGCAGGCAGAGGATGTGGAACACTTGAAGGGTTTGGAACACTTGGGGTAGAAGAGAAAAATGACATTTTTAAGGAATGGAGAGAAAAACCATTGTGGCTGAAATTCTCAAACAAGCGAGATGAAGTTAGGAGACGAGCCTCTAGAGATTGATGGGGTAATTCTATAATCCCAAGGCCATTGGTGGGGGGCTTTTTCCTAAAAACAGTGGGACTCTATGACTGGTTTTAACCATTGAAGGGTTTAAACAGATCAACCTGGTTCCTCTGTAGAGGGTGAATGGTAGGAAGCCTTAACGAGAGGCAAGAGATGCTGGTGGTTTGGGCAAGGGCCATGTGGGAGGAAGGCGACAGGATTTTAGAGATATTTATAAAGTAAAATTATCCAGAAATGATGATGGATTAGATGGAGGAATGAGGAGTAATTTCAAAAGTAAGAATAATGGCTAAGATACCCTTCTATGTGCCAGGCACCATTCCAAGTGCCTTACAGATATTACAGTGTACAGATTAATATCTGTAACCAGTGTAGGACAGACTGTAGTTTTCCTCACTTTATAGAAGAGGAATTTGAGGCACAGAGAGGTTAAATAACTTGCCTCACATTGCACAGCAGAGTTGAAATTTGAACCCACAGAATCTGAGGTTTAAGTCCTTGCTCTAAACCAGTGGTCCTTGACAGGGGATGATTTTGCCCTAGGGGACATTTGGCAATATCTGGAGGCATTTTTGGTTGTTACAACTCAGGTGTGGGGGGGTACTACTGTCATCTAATGAGTAGATGTGAGGGATGCTGGTAAACTTCCTACAATCATAGGATAGCCCCCAAAGGATTATCTGGCCCCAAATGCCCCATAGTGCCAGGGCTGAGAAATCCTGCTCTAACCACTGTGTTGTGCTGCCTCTCAAGGTTAGTGCTTAGACTTCCATCTTAGACACCTGATTTGTCAGGACTAGGGGAAGACCAGTTTGAGGGAGACCATGAGTTGCTTTCTGGACACATCCGGTTGAAGCCCTTTTGAACCCCCAAGAGGAGATGGCAAGTGGAGAGCGGATGCTGGCTGGGCTGTGCGGCTCAGAGGAGAGGACGGCCCTGGTTAGAGTAGGTTGCTATTCACTGCGACTGAACGCACCCAAATACCTTATACATGTCATCGTGTCTTTGTTTATACCCATCCTCTTCCAGAAAGGATGTAAAGCCACTTACAAGGGTGAGGAATAAACAATAGGCCACATTAAAAGCAGGACAAAAGAACATGTTAACACAAGGGTGGAGACACAGGATGGAGCCAAAAACAAGGCTAAAAAGGACCAACCGTATTCCTGGCTGCCGCGGGGCTGTTACTAGGATTTTACTGGACTCCTTCATCCGGGTCTCCGCTGACCTCCCCGCCCGAGTCTTTGTCCCTCTCCAGCAGACGCAGCCCGAGTCTCACCTCGTGGCCTCTGCAGCTGAGAAGACAACTGGATATGTTCGCAATGTTGAAGTTCCCGGTAGACGGTGGGACACAGCCGTGAGCAGGCACAACCCTCCCCTCACCCAGCTGCCTTCCTGGTGAGCGGTCAACCCAAAAGGCAGGCATTTGGTGCAGACATTCATGGTTTTGCTTTTTAGCAGATAATTCACTAAAATACTTTCAATGTGTCGCTCATGCTATAAAGAAACAAAAAGGAGTCCGGGAAGAATGAGGAGGAGAACTGGGTGAGATGGCGTGGTCGGGAGGCCCCTCTGCGGAGGTGATGGGAAAGCAGAGACCTCAAGGAGGAGGAGCCAGCGGCGTGGAGTGGGTGGGGCGTTCCGGGCGGGGGACCAGAATAGGCGGATATCCCTGTGGGGAAGGAGCCTAGGCCTTTGAGAGACCCAGAGGAGGCCAGCGGGCGGGCAGGATGGTGAGGGAGATGAGACGGAGAGGAACACCGGCCGGGCTGTGTAGGGCACAGTAAAGGGTATAGGTTTTACTGCGAGTGCAGGAAGAGCTCTGGAAGGATGGTGTGGGAGGGACCAACAGTTGATTCAAGCCCCCATCTCCCCCGTTTCTCGTTAATAAAACACACACCGCTGAGCCGAGCACATGACTGCCTGGAGTAGGGACTACTTCCCCAGCCTCCGATGTAGGTGTGGTGAGGTGACTCAGGCTCCAGTCACTAGGATGCAAGCGGAGGTGCTTTATGCAACTTCCGAGAAGTGTCCTCGAAAGCAGGGAGTGCCCGCACCCTTGCTGCTGTGTGGGATGTCGATTGCATGGCGGGAGCCCCAGAAGCATCTTGGACTTTGAAGTGACCTTGGAAATGGAGGCCAGGGATGGAGGCGCCGCAAGCTAGACGCGTGGAGCCTGGATTCCGACACCATTGCCCTGCCAGCCAGTCTTGGATGCCCAGCGCCAGATGCTTCTGTGAGAGAGGGAAACGTCTGTTTGGTTTAAGACACCGTTAGCGGGGTTTCTGTCACGGATGAACGTAATCCTAGCGGATGGAGGTTTTCAGGAGGGAGGGACCTGGTTCTGTTTGTCATATAAGCGGTTCCCTTGGCTGTTGTGTGGAGAATGGATTAAAAGGGAGCCAGTGTGGAAGCTGCTGCAGGGAGAGAGTAAATGAACGAATTGCCCAGGGCTCCCTGCTTTCTCACCTTCTCTGATGATCTGTCCATCTTTGCTGTTCTGCTCCATTAGTCTGTGAGCCTTCTTTACAGGCCGTGTAAGTCAGCTCGCCTGCTGTGACAGAATATCAGAGACGGGGTGGCTTAAACGACAGACACTATTTCTCACGGTTATGAGGGCTGGAGAGCCTGAGATCAAGGTGCAGCAGGTTCTGTTCCAGGGGGGCCCTGTTTCTGGCTTGCAGATGGTCGCTTTCTCCCTGCACCCTCACATGGGGAGAGAGGAAGATCCGGTGTCCCTACTCTTCTTACAAGGGCACTAATCTCATCACGAGGGCCCCACCCTCATGACCTGTATAAACTAATTACCATCCCCCCCAAACACCCTCGCACTGAGGGTGAGGGCTCCAACACGACTTTGGGGGGACACAAACATTCAGTCCGTAACACAAGCTGATTGTGCTTCCCTCCTTTCTCCCCTTGCCATCCCCAAGTTCACCAGTGTGACCAGAACGAGACCAGGAATGTCGTGGCAAACCCCACACCCCACTCCTGCTTCGTGAATTTACCTCCCCTTCCACGCAAGGAAAAGTCTCACGCAAGGGAGGGGATGGGAAGAGGCACTTCTTCCAGCACTAACCCTGGAAGGGTGCTTCAGGATCTCCGAATCCCCACTGTACAGATGGGAAAACTGATGCCTAAGGAGGAGAAAGGACTTGCCCGTGGCCACACAGCGTGTGAGTGGGACAGAAGTCGTAAAATACAGAAGCTGGAAGAGCAAATAAAAACCCTGCCCCCTCATTTAGGGGAGAAACTGAGGCCCAGAGAGAGGGAGTTAGTGACAGCCAGGATAAGGACTCAGGACAGGGTCTCCATCCTGGGGAGCAACCAGTGCAGTCACACAGGACCTGCACTTAGGATTTAATGCTCTACTGTCGTGTCTTGAAATTCTTAATGATTTTATCTTTAAGTATGTGTTTTGTAAGTGAAGTCTGGTGGGACAACAGAGTAGGCGTGAGGGTAGGGAGCCCCAGTTCTCATGAAGTCTCTCCTCCCTCTGCCTCTCCAGGTGGATTCTTGGCCACCAGCTTCCCAACCCCCTGGTGTCCCAGGCCTGGCCCTGTCTGCCCCTCCCTGATCCCCCTGCCCCAGCTTCCTCTCTGCCACCATCAGGGACCTGAGCCCGGGAAGGGTTGGCACGCACACCCCACAGCGTCTCGGGGTTGGGCACAATTGCTGCCATGCTGCCCTAGGTTGACGGCATGAGGGTGCGTTCAGGAGACAGCTTGGCAGGGGTGGGCCTGGCCCCTACCCCGATTCAGATCCCTAGTTTGTCGTGGTTTGGCGGTTGCAATATTTGGGGTTGCCTGTCCACCACGGTTGGGGGGAATGGCCTTTGGGAAAGCGGAATGCCTGGCTCCACTTTCCTGCTCCCCCAGTCACCTGGCAGCTGATAGGCAATGCACGCACATGCCATGTTGCGGGCCAGGATCCTGGGTGCCTGTAAGGTCTGTGCTCTCCCCACGCCTAAGGGACCATGGTATTAGATAGCGAACCCCACCGCGGCAGGTCGTCAAGAGAGACTGCAAAAGGAAGAAAGCTTTATACTGCAGGACCTTTGCCAGCACCTCTTTCCTGCTGTTTGAACAAGGGGTCCTGCACTTTCGTTGTGCACTGGGACCTCAGGTTAGGTAGCCAGTCCTGACTCGGGACTTCTGATTGCTCCTTCCATCAGCTTCCAGCTCTTCCTGAGCAGCACTGGCTTTTTGGTGGTCAGCCTGCTGTGTTCCAGGCCCCGGGCTCAGCCCTTTGCCTATATTATCTGTTTTGAAGCCATGCAGTAACCCAGCGAGGTGTGTACTATTATTAGACTCATTTTAAAGGCGAGGGAGGGAAGGCACAGATAGGCTGCATTAACTTGCCCAAATCCTACAGCTGGTCAGCAGGGAGCCCGGCTTCCCACACAGGCAGCTGTCCACTTGTCCTAGCCGGGACTGTGGGCAGTTGGGGGTGGCAGAAGGAAGGCACTGCGTCTAGGGCCTGGCCACCCCTCTGCTCCCCTCCCCAGCAGGCACACCCGGGGGCCTCCAGGGGAGGAGAGCACGTGGCCCAGACCACCGTGTAACCAGGCAACTGTTCCAAGAAGCTGCCTTTCTTCCATGCGCCTCCTGCCTTATTCAATATCTGCCAGGCAGCACGCCTCCTGGGAGCATCCCAAAGTCATCGTAAGAAATAAGGCCGGCTGGAGAGGCCTGCGGGGACATCTAATACTCACGTCTCTGAACCCTGCCCCCCCGAAGTCCAGAACCCATCTGTTGGGGATTCCGAGATATTGGTGCGAATCCACATTCACAGGGGCTGGAGTCTGCCCTGCACTTGATGGAGAGGGTGTGGCGTGTGGGGAAGACATGTCGGGCGAGGCTCTGTGCCATGTTACCCTCCGTCCTCAGCTGCTCCCCAGATGCCCCAGGTTCCCCCGGATGGAGGTTCAGAGACCCTGCGCCCTCAGAAGCAGCGTGCAGCTTAGCCATCTCCCTTCTGCTCCCACGATTCCTGCCACCTGCAACCAGGTGCAAGCTGAAGGGGGTGACCAGGATTTACTCAGCTCCTATTATCCTCCCTGTGCCAGATGCTAGGGAGAGAAAAATTAGCAGATCAGACCCAATTCCGTTTTCACAAATGGGAAGACAAAGGCTCAGGCAGGAAGAGCCTGAATCTGGCTGAGGGCAACTTCTGCCTTTCCCACCAGCCACGCTGCCTGTACAGGAACAAGGGAATTTAAGAGTCGCCTAAGCCAGCTCCCTCCTTTTACAGAGGGGAAGCTGAAGAACAGAAAGGGAAAGTGTCTCCTCCAGGGTCACACAGCTCGCTTCGTTCCAAGGTCATCTTGGAATTACTGGAGCTCAGTTTTGACCTGTTCTTGGATTCAGAGACTGTTTAGAACTTGAAACCTTGTTCTGTTTTCTGAAGCCAACTTGATTATGCCTGTGTTGATGTCAATGTGCATACAGTACTGTAATTTAACTAGAGGGTCAGCATAATGTAGTTAAGATGCATTCCTGCCTCTTAAGAGTGGTGGGATTTGGGACAATTATTTCATCCCTTTACGTCTCAGTTTCCTTCTCTGTAAAACGGAGATAATAGTAGTACTTTCCTCATAGGATTATTGTGAAGATTAAATGAGATCATTTATGTCATTAATCTTGAATATTATTTGTGTGAAACTTTTATCATAGTTTTTCAAAATCTTAACCAGATAAAGAACAGGGCTTACATCACAGTCTTTCTTTATTGGGATCCCAAAGGCCTAGGACTATGTCTGCAAAACAGTTGATACTCAATAAATGTTTCCTTAGTTAGTGAAATTTTGAAAAGTCTAGAATTGAAGTCAGGGTAGACTCTGTAAACCACACCAAAATGGTAGAAAAGGTGTCATCCTTTTTCAGCCAAGACTGGACTTGAGCACATTGGGCATCCAGCCTCCTCTTCCTTCCTTTGTCCTTCCGCAAACCTCCAGCCTCCTCTCAGGGCAACACTGGAGACCTGTCATTTCCTCTGTGACATGAACTTAAGACCAAGGTGGCCCCTCTCCTCAGGGCGGCTACATTCCCAGCCTTCTCTGCAAATGTGGAAACTCTGTCATCAGAGAGAGGTGCCAGGGTGGGGAGCTTATCACGGTGCTCAGGGAATGAGGCAGACTGGCTGGCTGTTGGCTAAGCTTGACAGTGAGGCTCTACTTCCCAGATTCCCTTGCAGCTAAGAATGGCTAAGTGACTGAGTTCTGGGCAGTGAACATGGGTGCCAATGATGTGCACCACTTCCAGGCCTGGCATCAAACCTTCCACGCTCTGTCCCCTCCCCAGTCATAACGGGAGGACCCCCATTCCTCTGCCCTATGCCCCCCTCAGGAGCACTGATTTTGCACTTCACTGGATTGATAAACGTTTATGATGTTAAGCCTTTGAGTTTGGGGAGGGAGGTGGTTATCTGTTACAGCCTCTAGTACTTCAATAACTCACCTAGTCATGAGGCAGGCGGCCACGAAAGGAAGTCGAGGCGCTGCTCCCTAGGGTTGGGTACAGAAGCAAGCAGGCTGTGCAGGCAGCGGGGCTGGGTTCAGGTCCTACCTGCCTCGTTTCCTACTGCACTTTTCTTCCAAAGGCTCTGGGCAAGCTGCCAAAACATCTTAAAAGTGGAGACACCAATTCTTGCTTGTTCATTCTCTTCTGAAGAGACTCACAGGGAATCAGAGAGCTGGAAAGTAGGGCAAGGGTTCTTTGATTTCAGCTCAGTTTTTTCTTTTTGCCTTGGCTAGGGGTTTAGAGTTAAAAATTCCCTGAGGGCAGAGTGCTTCCGGCTCTGCCTTTGCTGCCTGTCCCTCCCTCCCTTTCCTTCCCTTCTCCTCTCTCCCCTCCTTCCTCCCTTCCAACCTCCCTCACGCCCTCTCTCTTTCTCTCCCTTCTTTTCTTCAGTCCTGTGTCCCGTCCACATCCTGTGATCAATGTGAATGCGGGCAGCCTGGATTCCCACCAGCTCTGCCACTTTTAGCTGTGTGACCTCAGCCAAGTCTGCCTACCTCTCCGGGTTTTCATTTCCACGTCTGTAAATGGAAGATAATGCCACTTGCCTTGCCAGGTCGTCGTGTGAATTAGAGACGTAATGTTAAAAGACCAGCACAGGGTTACCCCTCAGGGGGAAAAAATGGCTCCTGCTTCTGTTGTTACTACTACGAAACTTTACACTCTCTGATTCTGTGTTTCTATTCAATCCTTCACTCAGTAACCACTTTCGAGTACCTACCATGGACATACCATGAGGGCAGTGATCAAGAAGACAAAGTCCCTGCCCTCACATGGCTGGCAGACAGGTGGATGTCATATAAGTGAACACACGCATAAAATCATTGCAAACTGTGATGAGTGCTATAAAGGAGAGAAACAGGTTGCTGAGGTAGAGAATAAGGGGTGAGGGGGAGGTGAGGCTAATGTGGAATGGGGCAGTCAGGGAGGGCCTCCCTGAGGTGACACTTCTATGAACCCCCAGGACTGGGAGGCAACCAGACAAAGAGACAGCTAAAGGAGGAGCCATCTGGGCAGACAGCAGCTGGTGCAAAGGGCTCTAAGTCGACAAGAGGCAGATGAGAGGCAGTGTGGCTGGAGCAGAGGGAGTGAGGGCCATGAGAGAGGAGGGGCCACCTCCTGTCCGGCAGGCCAGGGTATAGAAGGTGAATTTTTAAAATATATATTTAAGCGTAAGGAGAAGCCGTTTAAATGGAGTTTTGAGGTGCAAGTTATGTTTTTACAACAGTGGTTCTCACAGTGTGGTCCCCAGACCAGCATCATCAGCATCATCAGCATCACCGGGGAACTTGTGAGAAATGGAATTCTCAGGCCCCACCCCAGACCTACTGAATCAGAGACTCTGGGGGGCGGGGGGGCGGGCAGCCTCTGTGTTCTGACAAGCCCTGCAGGTGATGCTGGTGCTGCTGGTCCCGACTGGAAGCTCAGTGGTTCTCACTCCCGGCTGCACAAAAGAATCCTCCAGGAACTTTGACGAGCCATGAGAGTTGAGAACCCCCCCCCCCCCCGGAGACTCTGATGTCATTAGTCTGGGGTTGGCACCTGGGCATTTGTTAAATTTCCCCAGGGTGTTCCAGTGACTCCAGCAGCTAGGATCACGCTCTAGCTGCCGTGTGGAGACTGGACTGGAGTGAGAAGGGAGAAGACACAAGCAGGGCAGTTAGGAGGCTGATGCGGTGGTCCAGGTGAGCAACAACGGCAGCTTAGACTGGAGTGGTGACAGGGAAGGTGGAGGGGTGTGAATAGATTTTAAATATATTTAGGAGGAAAAAAATCAACAGGACTTTTAGATGGATAGGAAATGGGGACGGGGGTGGGACTTACATTCAGCATCAGTTTGAAGGTAACATCAGCATGAGAGTTAAGACCCTGTGCTTGCAGGTGGCCTCAGCTAGAAGACCCTGGGAACACGGGCCGGACATTGTCATGGGGGACTGAAGAGGTGCCTCTTTCCTATCCGCCTGGCAGTTAAGGCAGCGACGAAGATCGCAGCAGGGCTGGCACGCTCTGATTTTCTCCTGAGCGCTAAGTGGAGCTGCAAGGTGACAGAACCTCCCCGCAGTGCTCGGGTGGGACGTTTCTGTGTTAGAGCCGAGTTGCCTGAGAACCCTCTGGGATCGGGCCCCGCCCTTCAGGGAAGAGCACCCGGCAGAGTGTTGTATCCAGGACTTACCAGCAGGGGGGGAGCCAGACTCGGAAATGACCATTGCTGAGACCTGGGTGAATCTTGCTGCTGTTTCCAACTCAAGAAGGTGATTCACTCCGGAAATAGTAATCATGTCTACATTTACTAAACAGCTAATGTGCCAGATCCTGTTCCAAGTGCTTTGCGTGTACCACTTCATTTATTCCTAATAGCTCTGCAAGGTGGATGTTGTGAGCATGCCCACTTGACCTGTACTCAGGGAGGATAACTGACTTGGCCCGTGTCTCTCAGCTAGTCAGTGGAGGAACTGGGCTTAGTCGTCTAGCCTGTCTGACCCCCTGGGCATGTGGCCACTTCTCTGTCAGAAGGGCCAAGATCCCCAGCAGCTCTTTCTTGTCCCTGCTGGTGCTTTCATTCACACTTGGGGGAGATGCCTTGGAAGCTGGCCTCACCTGAATGAGCAAAACCTTTGAAGTCAAACTCCCATGGCTCTGCCATTCACTTGCTGTGTGATGGTGAAAAGATGACTTAACTTCTCTGTGCTCGAGTTTCTTCATCTATAAAATGGGCTGAGATGTATGGTGTGATATGGTCTTATATCACTGACCTAGAATCCAGAGGAGGTGCTCAATTTATGGCAGCTTTTCTGCCTAGAATGATTTCACAGGATGTAGAAAGAGCTCTGGAGGGTCCAGAACTGTGCTGTCTAACAGAGCTTTCTGCGGTGATGGGAAAGCTCTATATCTACACTGGGCAGTGTGGTAGTCTCCAGCCACGTGTGGCTATTGAGCACTTGATACATGGTAATTTAAAATTTAGGAACCGAATTTTAATTTTTATTTAATTACAATAAATTTAAATTTAAATAGCCACACGCGGCTGGTGGCTGCCATGTTGGACAGTGCATGTCTGAAACGTGTCTGAGCTCAAGGTCTGTGTAGCTTTGAAAACCCCTTGGGTATTAAATAAAACAAGCCATGTTCAACATTTAGAGCCTGGCGTATACCAGGTGCTCAGTGAACTTGAGTTTGTCACGAGGAAACATAAGAGGGAGGAAAATCAACAAGCAAAGCCACGTTCTGCTCTTGACAAATTTTGTTAATTTGTGGGACCAGATTCTCAGACTTCCCCAAGGAAAATCTCCCAGTCAAGCCAGAATTTTAAAATATTTCTTCAACATATATTTAGTGGGGAGAAAGGACAAACTTATGTTCTTGTTAATACAGTGTATGTTCAAAACAAATTTCTTTCATCGTTCACTGACTAAAGAAATCCTCCTTCCTTTTCTATGCCCGTCTCTTTCATTTTCTCTTGCAATTTTATAAACCAGATAACTTCTTAGTAAGTTTTTTAAAGACTTAAAAATGTAGATAATAAAATGACTGGTCTCCAGGAAACAACACAACCTCGTGCCTTTCTTGGTTCTAAAAGTTTATCTACTAAGCTTTGCCGTGAATCACTAGTCAGTTGGTAAATCTCGAAATTTGGTGGTTGAATCTTGCAGCCCATAGAGGGTGATGGCAACAGTTTCCTACAGATGGGTCTGCGTTGGTGGATGCTGTCATTTGTTTCCACCATAGGTTTACTCTGAGAGCATTAGGACCAATTTGCATCCAGCCAGCTGGGTAAGGAACCCTGAGTTCACGGGCACCTTGTTTCTGTATTGTTTCCGTGATGTTTAGTGTTCCCGTGCTCTGGGCTGCTGGCCCATCCCCTCCTCTGGCCCTGACCCACTGTGACATGAAACTTCTGTCACTCAGAGCACCATGTGTGCTCTCCAAGGGCTGCTTGGCTGTGTTCAGCTGCTCGCAGATCCTATGTTTCATTCCTCACCATCCTGAAGACTCGCATTCTCTGGGTGCCCTAATTTGATACATGGCTCCTTGAACAAGACCTGTGGTTCTTGCAACAGACGGCCCAGTGTAAGGAGTTGCTTTTTGACTTCTAACCCTTCCTTCCACTCTACATCAAAGCCCTCTAGGAACATAGAGAATCCTCTGCCAGATTGACATATTCCTCTTTTTTTTTCTTAACTCATTTTTTCTGAGCATGGTTCATTCCTAACTCTGTCACCAAGGTCCCAGGGTCCCTTGGGAGCGGGTCCAGATATGAACAAAGAGGATCCCTCCTCGATTGTGCCTTTGAGGGAGGGGTGGACGGATCTCCGGGTCTGACTCCTTCTCCACCACTCTTCTCACCTCTGTGTGTTCTCCTAGCTCCCATATGGTTGAGTATCCTTCTCCAATAGCCATTTCCAGCATTCCAGACACCCAAGCAGCTGTTAATACACTCCCCTAAGGCACCGTGCTACATGGTATCTATTAGGTGAACATCCTCAGAACTCAAAGAACCTGCCACAGCCAGGAAGCGCTTCACCCAGGTCTAAGGCAACCCACTGTGGAAACGGCAGGTCCCACCCCAGGGCTGAGCGTGGGTTTTCACCTTCAGTTATTACTCCTTTATATCAGAGCCAGTCTGCAACCTCAGCTCTTCCTACCCCTCGGTCAGCCCTTCTCTACTCGCTCCTCTGCACCTGTCTGTAGGTAACAGTGCTTCCCTCATCTTTTAGGCTGGGCATCTTGGGTTCCCCCTGGACTCCTCCTTTGCACCATGTGTCACAGGGTGCCCTCGCCCTTTGGCATTCCATTGGGTTCAGCCAATGCGGAGGCCCACAGGGGATTGGAGGGAGGGAGAAGAGAAGGAATGGTAGGGATTTCCTTTCACAGTCACCTCAGCCAGGCTATGTCCCTAGACTAAGGTCTCCACCCCTCTCAGGCTGCCTCCTCTGTGCCGCTTTGTCAGGTTCTTGGAACAGCACCCTTCCACCCCTTGTCCCTTCAGATCTAGGGACATGACCCCTTTGCTTCTCCTGGCCCTGGGTTATGGCACCAGCCTTTATGTTCCTCTACACTGCATCTCTCTAAATAAACCTTCCTCCAATTGTCCTGGCTGGAGTGTGCCATCTGTTTCCATCAGGCCCCTGACAACATCCCTTCCTTTGGCATATATACACATGCTGGTTTCGCTGTATTTATATTCCCGATTTCTCTGTGAACCTCTCCACTGAGATTTACCTCTCCTTCCAAACACTGCTTGGGCACAAGATGTTTGCTGATGGTTCCAAAACTTGAATTTCTCCATTCTGGTCTCTTTCAATCCAACCATCCACATGTCCTCCTTACCCCCCCACCCCCACCCTTCCCACCATCCAACCTTTCTACTGGTTCGTTAGGCATGGAAACACTAGAATGAGGCTGCCTTGCGTTACAATACCAGCTCCTCTACCGACTAATTATGTGACCTTACCTCCCCAACCTGCAGTTTTCTCCTCTGTAAAATGGGGATAATGATTGGGTTGTCAGGAGAATTAAACGAGATCTTAAGATGGTGTCTGCACAGTCTGAGGCTCCTCTGTAGCTGTTGACTGTGATGATTTCCATGTAACCTCCAATTTCTTAACTTAGATCTCTCAGGTCTCTCTTTCTTGCCCTTCTAGCTGGTAGATGACTTCTACCCCCAGCACCATCCGTGATCCCGAGGTGACCTTTTGACTCCTGGGCTTTAAAGAAATCCTGAATTTCCATGAGCCGAGTATAGTCGGAGAACAAACTCTTGCCTAATTCCTGTAGTTTAGTTTTCTTATTCCCCACAGTTACTGGTAAAGAATAAGAAAAAGGAGCTTTCAATTGTATGATGTTTAGCATCTCCCGTGAAGTACGGGCTATTCAGAATTCCCTAGGGGAAAGCATACAGAGGCTGGGGGATCTTTTCCAACAGAAGAGATGGGCACAGCCGGCGGACGGATTTGATACCAGTCCTAGAAGGCTGGGGAAGAGAGAAGTACGAAGTGCTTTACGCGTGAAGACTATATAAGTATTTGTGGTTTTGCACTGGATTTGATGGAGATCATAGAGGAAGTTGAGACCTACAGTTAGCTCGGAGATTTAGGAAGATCTGTAGCTGTACATTCTCTGTTATATGTCTGATCCATTGACAACGTTTAAGTGTTGATTATATGATTTTTCACCTCTCAGCTCCTGAGGATTGTAGCAAAGGGATTAGGAAGGAGGTGTGTGTATGAAATTCACCAAGAAAGAGTTGAGGACGCAGTTACAACACATCCACAGCCGAACGAATTTTCTCAGTGCTCTGTTTATTTCATGTTTTTATTTTCTCAGGAGTCCCCCAAAATAGCCATTTATGCACATTTGTCTTCCCATCTAATTTTGCTTTAACAATAGTCTGGAAAACACAGCCAGATGCTTTCTTCAAAAAAAGAAATCTACATGCTGACATCAATGTCAAAATTAGCACTCAGTCTCCAGAAAGTCAGTTTTTCAGTTCAGTTAATAATTAAGCTGGCAAACCCACCTCTTAAGTTCTGGGACCACGGGGGCTGAACCCTGACCCAGCCTCAGGGAAATCAGCCAGCTAAGCTGCTCTTTCTTGCAGTTCCCTGGAGAAGCATGTTCTAAGCCAGGTTTCCTATTTAAACAATTAAATTTTAATTACCCAAGTAAGACATGAATCAATTCTCCTTTTGAAAAATGTAATACTTCACACATGAGGCTAAAGTTCCCTCGGACCAGCACTCCTAATCATGATCCTGACCTTCTTTACTGGAGGTTACAAGTTTGGGCTGTGTCATTCCAGAACTATTACTTTGCATTTTCCTTCATACATAAGTACACGCAGAAAATAAGTAGCATTGTTGTGCGCTTTTCTCACAGTCTGTTTTCTCCTTGATTCCTTACAGTCTGGTTTTTCCTGGACCCCTGCCCTTGAAGACAACCAGAGACCAGACTGAAAAACCCCATGGACCATGGACGTGTTTCATCGCTCATTCCTCCCTGGGGAATAGAGAATTGACTTATGCCCATTGTCCTTGTATGATAAATGATTGAAAATAACTTTTTAGTACGGTAGAGGCTAATTTCTTTACTTTGTATTCTATAATTTGTTGATTTTTAAGAGAAAAGGGAAAAAACTCCCTTTGGGATGCGACATTCACAGAATTCGTGCTAGAAAGGTCTTAGATTGCATCCATTTTACACGTTCAAGTTTAAGAGGAGAAACAAGGAAGTGGGAAGGCATCAGGAGGGGACCCCTGTCTTCGGTGTTCTGGTCTCTGCGCTTCCCTCTACCCTACCCTTAGGTGGTCCTAGAACTTGGTTGGGGGGGCACCCCACAAATATTGAAGGAAAAAGCTGCCTGAAGGAGCAGTGCAGTAAATTAAATATCCAACGAGCACAAGACTCACATTTTTTTTTTCTTTTAAAATAAGCAACAGCAGGTGGAGAATATCAGACTTACTCTATATTCGCCTTCAGATTATGATGAAAAGCTATTTTCCACTTGTGTCTCCTCTCTTTCTCCCGCCCCACCCCTCTGAGCTAGCCTTAGTTGCGTTCTCTTTTCTGAATCCATCGTGGTATTCGGTAACCGCTTTGAATTTCTCACTGGCAAAAGCTAATTGCTAATGTTGATTTTGCTTATTCTACACAGAATTGCATGGAGGGCTTTCTGTACATTTTCCACTTCATCCTCACAGAATATTATATGAGGTTAGTACTGTTATTATCCCCATTTTACAGATGAGAAAACTGAGGCTCAGAAAGCATAGAGACCTAGCCACGGTCTCTCAGCAATAAGTGACGAAATGAGGGTCAAACTTTACTTCTTGACTCTGAAGCTCACACTCTTAACTCCACCCCATACTACCACATGTTTACTTGCCTTTTAAAACAAACAAGAAGAAACATTTAGGGGAGAACAGATAGAAGACTCTTAATAGGTTCTAGCAAACTGCCCTATAAGCATAGGAGCTCAATGAATGTTTGAAGCCTAAAGGAAATGCTCTGAAGACTAAATGACTTAATTTGTATAAAGACCCAGAAGGGCGTCTGGTACTTAGTGAGGTCTAGATGGGTATTAGGTGTTGTTATTAATTTGTGGAGCTAACCGTGTCAGATTTATGCTGCAGCTAATACCTCAAAAGGGAAGACACTTCTTGTCAGGGTCCAAGGTCACAGAGACCAACGATGCTATTGAGGCAATTTAAAGAGACTTCCTTGAAATAGCACCTCCAAGTAGCTGGAGGGCTTGGGCTTGTTAACAAAACCATCTGGGACATTCTGGCTGTGGGAACAATCAGCCAGGACTCATGGGAGGGAAGGAGTGGAACCCCTTATTATCACCGATGTTTGGAATTTGGGACCACCTTCTCCCCCTTGCATTTCCTTTTGCACAGACCAAACCTATAGTTACTGCTTTCTTCCTGGGACTCCTATGCTGTCTGCTGCTTGCTCCCTCTTCTGTTATCTTTTCGTGTAGGTGGATCCTTTTTGCCTATATTTGAAACGTCAATCTCTTTTGCCACTCATTCTGGGGGCAACCTGCACATGGCCTGGGTAAGTGGGCAGCAAATCGTGTGATCCCTACACTTTCCCCAGCCATGATGAATCAGGGTGACCATTTGACCCTCAAGGTCATGATGGAGCGTTGGAACTGGCCGCCATCTTGGGTCATGCAAGATAAGTAAGCAAATAAAAAAGCCTAAGAGAGACAGTGAGGTCACCTCCATTCCTGGTTTTTCAGTTCTAGGGCCCATGGCACCTGGCTGAACTGTGTTTCCTATTCTTGATTCCACAACCTATTTTTCTTTCTTTTCTTTCTTTCTTTTTTTTTCCTTACAAAAGTTAAACTGAGTGAAGCTTGTGTTACATGGACCTAGAAGAGCTTTTACTAGATACTTCCTAGCCAGGTAATTAAATTCTCTGAGGCCATAGTCCCTGTGTGCCTCTCAGAGTGTGAGATGCGGCCTGGTATGTTGTAACTATTCAATAAATAGTTGTTTCTGGATAATGGAGATTTTATGGAGTGAGAATTATCTTGATCTGTGGATTTGGATTAAACTTTGTTTTCTTGAGGGAGAGAGGCCATATGGCAATAATTGAAATCACTCATTTGTTTATCCAAAGACATTTATTCTAGATAACAGAAATTGAAAGGTAAAACAAGGCCCAGTTTCTGACTTTAGGAGGCCCCTTGTCTAGCAGGGGAGATAGTCATGGACAACAGAAAGTTTATTAGTTTGATTGGTTAGTGTCACCCAAACACAATGTTCCCTCCCTACAGCTGCTATGATTGTTGCTCCTTCTTGCAAATTCCAATGTCTCTGGCAAACTCAGATGTAAACAGCAGCTCCCCCACTAGCCAAGACCTACCCAAGGATCTGCGATCAAGAGTGCAACCTCATGGTGATGGAGTAAGTGTCCCATCTAATTCTAATGTAGAATTCCTACCATTTGGCTTATCAAACAATTCTAATTATTATATTGTTCACTTCAAATAAATCACTGACGCGTCTTGTTCATTCCAGGCTATTAGTCATGTCTGAAGTTCAAGATCGCTTCCCAATAGTCTCTGTTTGCACGTGGAGGACTTTTTACAAAATACTGGAATGTCTTTCAATCTCCTTTCCCAGATTTCACAACAAGTTGGAATATGCTCAAAGTCATGCTTTTTGTTCTCCCCTCAAATGGACCAGGTGGCATCCTTGCTGCCATCCCCGTCGGCACCCCAATTCAAAAACTCATCTTATTTCCCATGAGGAAGGGCCAAGTCTCTGTCACTGATGAATGAATGTATTGAATTAATTATTAAAAGACGAACTCATAATTTAACACATATTTTTGAGTACCAACCATATGCCATCCCTCAGGCTAGGTCCTGGGGACCACGGAGAATCAAACAGTCCCAGTCAGTACCTGTCATCTGGAGCTTGGAGTCCAGTGGGAAGATGAGGTTCAACAGAGAATTACACAGATAATCGGTTGATTGACAGTGTCATATGTGGGATGAAGGAAAATTACCAAGTAACAGGAGGGCATAGAATAGGAGGGTCCATGGATCTGGGGTGTCTGAAAAGGAATCACACATTAGCATTGAGGCTGAGGTCTCTGTAGCTGTGAACCAGGCGAAGAAGGAGGGGAGAGCATCTGGATTTAGCGAAGCAGGAGTCCAAAGGCCCCAACAGGGAGGAACAGCCTGAATGCCTTGGTGGCCACGCCTGCAAGGCTTAGGAAATGAGAATAACTCCTCCTCAGATTGTCACCTTTCAGAAAACAAATGCTCTGTTTTAACCAAAATAACTGGCTGGTGAGTGAGAAGCCCACAATCAAAACAAATGCCTCAGCTGTCACTGAACTGGAAACATTTATGGATGCGAAGATGTTTAGAAATGTGAGTGGTAATTCTAAAACAGCCCCTCCCCGACTCCCTCCCCACGTCTCTCTCCCCAGGAATCAGGTCTCACAACCCCAGGATCCCAGAGGATCTTTTCACTGCAGAAGAGCCACTGAGGCCTGAAGGTTCCTGATTTACCTTTGTGAACCTTGGCCTCCCTGATGTGGTGGAGACGAAAACTGCAAAAACCCTGACAAGCGGGATTTGGGGGGAAAATAAGCAGAATTGTCAGTCAAGCCCAAAAAACACTGCTGAAAACAGATGGGAAGACTGAGGCACAGAAATGACTAGGTAGGTGACTCAAGGTCACACACCTAGCAGACTTGGTCGCGTCACGCTGTGTGCCTCTCTAAGGGCATGGACCGTAGGGACTGGCAGCCAAGGCTCCGATGCCCAGCCCTGGAGTGGGGAGCAGGGGTACAGGATCAGCTGGGTGGGGCCAGTCCCACCTCAGTCACCTGGACTGAGAGTTGGGGGAAGGTGATTCCCCAAAGGGAACCCGGGTGCTCTTGCCAGAAGAAGAGGGATTGGGTGCCGGGCAGGGGAAACCACACGACCCTCTATGATGAGACTGTAGGAAAGTGTGTACAGAGAGGATATTTTTCTCTCCAGTCTGATGTTGGGCCCCAATTTCAAAGAACAGGAGGCTATAAAAAGAGCAAGGGAAGGAAGTGCTAATTAAAAGGTCCCTGCAGGCTCTTGGGTCAGGAAGAACAAAGAATCGGAGTTAGGGAGGCTCACAGCCTAAGGGTCATTGCAAGGGCTCTGGGGGCAGGACGGAGGGTCAGCCCAAGGATCTTAGACAGATGGGGCATAGGACCTCTGTAACTTCATCTTTCTCATTTGCAAAATGGTGATAAAATACTGATCTCTCAGATTTCTTGACAGCATTCCATTTCTAATATATGTTGGTTCCTTAGCCCCATGCTTAGTACATGGCCTGTTCTCAATAAATGGTAATGGCTGCAGTTAATGTCATTGCCAAGGCTATTCAAATATTAGCGTCTTTGCTGGCCCTTCCTCTGAGACCAAAAGTCTCACTGACTGGGGCCGGCCTGGTGGCACAGTGGTTAAGTGTGCAGATTCCACTTCGGTGGCCCAGGGTTCGCTGGTTCGGATCCCAGGTGCAGACATGGCACCGCTTGGCAAGCTATGCTGTGGTAGGTGTCCCACATATAAAGTGGAGGAAGATGGGCACGATGTTAGCTCAGGGCCAGTCTTCCTCACTAAAAAGAGGAGGATTGGCAGGGGTTAGCTCAGGGCTAATCTTCCTCAAAAAAAAAAAAAAAGTCTCATTGACTCCTCTGAGATCTTTGGTTCCTTTTTTGAGATCACAAGATCAAGGACTTTTTCAAGTACTTAGGATCCTAAAAGTCCTCATGGCACTTTTCCAGCACATACATTGTTCTTACTTTGGGGGTGGGCAATATGGATCACATCAGGATGTCCCGCTCTGGTATTCTTCATCTGTTTCTGTCAGATGCTGGAGAAACAAGAGCCTTTGTATTCCTTTGGTGCAGAGTGTTCAAATGGCAGTGTCCTTCAATGCTCCCTTCACACTGATTGGCTTTCTAAGGGCACCTTGTAAAGGCTCCATCACCATGTCCAGTGTCCTCTGGCAACCATTCTAGGCTCGGTCTCCAGAACCCACTTGCTCTATCTTGCCTGCCTTTGAATTCTGCTACTTCACTCTTAGACTTGACACTCGGCTGTCCCGGTTTTCTGGCTGATACAGATCTGTCAGGTGTCTTTTTGTTGAAATGACAGAAACCCAATTGAAACGGACTTAAGCAATTATGTAACTGAAAAATCAGGACAGAGCAGGATTCAGGGACTCCAACAGTATCATCACGTCTCCGTCTCCATCTCTTTGTCTTTGCTGTCCTTTCTGTTGGCTTCATTCAGGCAGACTTGTCCCCTCGGCCAAGCGGCCACCAGCAAAGGCCGATTTCACCATGTGATTGACCGCATGAATATTCCCACTTCTTCATCTTTCCTGCATGCGTGCACTCTGCCAGTGACTTTGCAGTTTTTCCCACCAGAAGTGGAGTGTGTTTGCCACTCCATGATGCTGAGCATGGCCATGTGGCCAATTTCAGCCAAAAGAATATGATTGGAAATGACATGTGCCAGTTCCAAGCCTAGCCCTTAAGAAGAATTACCTGTTTTCATTTGCCTTTCCCTCATGCTTCTGGAATCATCATGAGAATATCCTGCAGGTGGCCTGCTAGATCCAGAGAAACAAAAGACATTTGGAGCAGAGCTGCCCCACTGACCACAGACCTGAGGCAGAAGCAGAAGCATGCCAGCTTGCCCGCAGGCCTGTCAGTGTCATGATCAATGCTTGCCTTCGTGTGCCACTGAGCTGTGGGAGGGTTTGTTCTGCAGACTCGTCGTGGCCACGGTTGAATGCTGCACAAGCTATTGTCTCAACAACCATCACCCAAAGAGAAGTTTTCCTTCCTGATCATTCCAGAAAAATTCCTAAGATCGATTTTAATGGGCCAGACTTATGTCTATTCCTAGTGTTGGGGTGAGAGGGAAAAAGAAGCATCCAGAACTAAGACATAAGCACTGAAAGTGAAGAAGCAGTGGTTCCCCACAGGAAAATCACACTGCTGTTACCAGAAGAAAGTGGAAAGAATGCCAAGCAGGTAGAATGACTGACTCTCACCGCTCCATCCTTGAAGGGGATGTAGAAACCCGTGTCCCATGGCTCCATACTAAGCCAGGAACCAGCCTTGCTCATGTCTACACTCATCTGTGCAGGGTGGAACTCAGCTGGAGCTAAAAACCTGGCATCAGTTGGCCAGGTAGAGAGGTCCAGTCCACGGTATTTGGTGTGCCACCAAAATTAAAATGACCCAGCCCCTAGCTTCTCTCCCTTTCCAGGCCGGAATGGGTAAAGTGGCTTCAGCCAACTGAGAGGCTACTACTTGGCAACTCGTCCTCGTTTCCTGCAGGGCCAGCTCACCTTGGAGGTGAAAAGTAGTGGCTAGAATAATTGCTGGGTCCACACCTGGACTGGATTTAGAGCAGTCCTTTCTCGCCAGCCACAGCCCTTACGTGCAACCATGGGGCTTTAATCTCTTGTGGGGTTCCTGCCCCACTGCCTCTCTGTTTTTGAAAGAGAATAGACCTGAATTGGAAGCAGGACATGCAATAAATATCACCCTTTCGCCCTGTCTCATGGGGTCATTCAACTTGCTGAATATCACTTAAAATTAAGTTGAATTAAAAACTGTAGTGGCTGTATTTTGCTTTCTTCCTCCAAATCCCACTTTTCTACCTTGACCTTTTTCCTGCTCTGTTTAGCAGCTGCTGTCTTATTTTTTATTTTTGTTTTTTTTCTGAGGAAGATTAGCCCTGAGCTAACATCTGCTGCCAGCCCTCCTCTTTTTTTCTGAGGAAGACTAGCTCTGAGCTAACAGCCGTGCCCATCTTCCTTTACTTTATATGTGGGACACCTGCCATAGCATGGCTTGCCAAGCAGTGCTATGTCCCCACCCAGGATCTGAACCGGCGAACCCAAACGTGAGCACTTGACCACTACACCACTGGGCCAGCCCCAGCAGCTCCTGTCTTTAAGGAATGTCATTTGGCTCCAAGAAATTCATGGGTCATTTTTGATGGACAGTGTACTGGGAAAGGGAAAATTTCTATCTCATTCTGACAGTATTATACCCTAAAGCTGCATGACCACCTGCGCTCTCTCCAAGCCTTCCATCAGGTAGAGGAAGCATTTAGAGATGTAAAGAGAAGGGTATTTTTCCCTACTCCCCAGGGTGACCCATCACTCTTGCCACAGTCCACCCCGACCCTCCTTTAGATGCCAAACCTCCTCATGGAGTTGGGAGAAAATGCTGGGAGAAGGCCCGGGTGGGGGAAGCAAACACTGGTCAGTGTGTTCGCTCTGATTACACCCTTACAGTAGAGACAATAGCTCCCGTGAACACAAGCAGACAAGGCTCAATGCAGCTTTCTTCCCCTCCTCAATGCAGCTTTGATCCAGCCAGGGCTACCGGGAGGAATTTCAGTCTAACTGGGGCAGCCCTACCTGGGAACCATGCCTCACTCTGTGGGGGTGGCTCCTCCCATGACTGGGGAGGCTATCGGGAGCCGGCATGGAAAGTTCCATAAACATGGAGCACCAGCACCCCACCAGCGCCTCCACACACCAGCCTGATTGAATTTAGCACATGTCTTTGCTATAGGTACGATTGCCGATGACAGTTGTCAAGCTGTTGTGGCTCAGTCTCAAAGTCACTACCGTTTTGTGACGCAGGGGCTGGAACTGCCACTTCTCCCAGCCAACTGGCGCCATGTCAGGTTCTGCCACTAGGAGGCGCCAGAGGGAGATCGCAAAGCTGGAGGACCGAAAAGGGACTTTTATCTTTCAGTTCCCACCAGCTTCATCCTGGCATCGAAGTTTGTTTCAGTCTCTAGGTTTTTTCAACACCCCTAGTACCAGCCTCTTAGTCATTTCTCTGCCCCATGATTTACAAAACTCTCCTACTTTAAAAACAACCACCTCTGGGTTTTAAAAACAATCCCAGCGCCCTGTGTACAATTTCACAACAAAGGAGAGAAGCGTCAACAGCTGGGACGATAGCAGAGGGGTCTGCGCCTGCATGAAGATCCAATTTCTTCCCGGGTGGTGGATAAAGCTAAGGAGATAAAAAATGACCTTTCACCTTCGGGAACAGTAATGTAAGATTAATTTGAGGCTTTGAAACTAATGAGTTGGCTCGTCCTGGTGCAGCATCCCGTGAATCACGTGGTCTTTGCAAAGGCAGCAACCCAGGCATCTATCTTCCTCAGATGGTGCTCCGCGGAAGGAGGGAGGAGAAAGAAATTCATTTTTAGAAGTAATCCTCGGAGGAGAGAGATCAGCTAGGTCTCCGTAAAGCTGGTATTAGAGTGAAGGGAAAAAGAACAGAGAGCGAGCGAATTATGTACCTTTAATCTGCTTAGCTTTTCACTGTCGAATAGCCGAAGGGCTCAGACAGGCAAGGGTACTGTGAGATGGTTAAATCTATGAATTTGGAGTTAGGCCCCTTGGGGTCCAGGCCTGATCTGTGACTTTCTAGCGGTGTGATCTTTGGTATATTTTAAAACTCGTATTTTAGGGAGGTTTGGATTAGATAGTACGTGGAAAGCACTTATGTCCGGGCTAGGAATCTGGTTATTTTTGTATTTTCAATGTTGATTGAGAGAGGCGGGAGCAACTTGAGGGTGATCTATCCACAGACGGGAAGTCTGAGGTTCCCGCTCCGGCATGAGGAAATGTCTAACAGCAGAAGACGAAAGTAGAGCCAGGCCGATGTGCATCATGGGGAAACTGGTTTCAGCACCACCCAAGAAAGAATGGTCTCGCGTGCTGGCTGGCGGACAGTGGGAATGGCTGCCTAGAGAGGCAGTGAGCGCCCCATCCTTGGAAGCATGCAAGAAGCAGCTCTTTCCACTATATTAAACAATGGATTCAATTATTTCTAAGGATCCTTCTCCCTGTTCAAATTCTGGATCTTTCTACTTGCTCAATGTGTTGCCCAGGGTCACTGAACCTCTCAGAGCCTGAGTTGCCTCATCTGTGAATCAGGCAGATGGTGCTACTGGCCTCGGTCTTATGATCTCTCTCCCTTTCCCCTTCACACCTTCCCTCCAACAAACTGATAGTCATGATGGGCCAGGCACTGTGCTAGGCTCTGGGGATACTAAATGGAAGAAGATGGGATATAGACACTGCCTTAGTAAAAGCTCAAACATGTAGTTGAGACAGACAGATAAACAGAACGTTATAAAGCAATTCCTTAGATGCGCTGATAGAGCTTTGCATTGAGTACTCTGGAAGCATAGAGGCGAGGCATCTAACTCAGCAGGGATGAGGTGGGGAGGAGCAGTCAGAGAGTGCTTCCTGGACGAGATGGGGCAATAATTGGATGGTGGGAGTATATGCTTTGGAAGCAGAGTCAACAGTGTGATCAAAGACCTCGGGGCAAGAAACAGCATGGTGTGCAGGGAACTGCACCAAAGGCAGTGCTGGTGGGATGCAAGCCATGAGGGGACAGTGATGGGAGACAAGGGGAAGAGGTAGGCAGCGGCTGGATGATGCAGGCCCTTGTCTTCCGTGCTAAAGAATGTGAACTTAGATCCTGTCAATTATGAAACGTCAATGGATGATTTACACAGGAGAGTGACATGTTCAGGTTTCTGTTTTAGAGCCACCTCTCTGGAGCCTGTGTGGAGGGTGAATTAGGAAGAAACAAGGCCAGACCACCAGTTGGCAGACTGCTGAAGTCAAGAAGTCCTCTAAGCCAGAAGTGATGATGCCATGAACCAGGCTTCTTACAGAGTTGTGGTGAGAATCCCATGTTGAGATGCCCAGGGAAGCTCATAGTAAAGCATGAACTGCTTCCCAAATGCAAAGGGTCATAATTATGATCACTCTATAAAAGTTTCGTTTGAGGAGCCATCATACAAATTGGGTCCCCTCATCACTTACCCTTGCAGTGGCAATAAAATCCATACATGTGGTCCAAACCAGTATAAATGGTACTTGTACTTAACAAGAGCCTTTGAAAAGGTAATGAAATGACTGGCTTGAAGAATAATTTTGCAGATGCTTCTGGGATATGAAGTTTTCCATTCCATGACTGAATTTTGGTGCTGCTGGGAAGGATGGGGGAGAGAAGCACAAGATTAGATTTCACGCAGGCAAGCTAAGAGGGCAGATGATGCTCTTTGAATAAAACTTCTAATGGATTTGGCATGAGAGGGCACTGGAGATGGGCTGAAACGTCTGAAATTTGCTCAACTGTTTTTGCAGACAGCTGGGAATTTACCAGCATTATCTTATTTTACCAGAATGTTTTTGACGTTGTAGATGTGCCCCGGAACGCCTCATCTCAGGGAAGGCAAGAGGAGTCTCTCTTAAGAGAGTATGGCGTCTGCTTCTAGTGCTGTTTACGGCAAAGCTGAAAACTGTCTTTGAAATTAACAACAGATGTGCATAAATCTTCAGTTACCTAGCAACTAATACAAGGCAAGCAGAGGTTCACAGGGCTGGGTGGAGGTAAACCTGTTTTAGAATACCTGGGAGCCTTTCCCTGACGTGTGGGAAATCCCCCACACACTTGGGGATTGCTGGGAGGGACAGAAAGGAAATTAACACGACTAATTAAATGTTTAAGTTTCTTTCTTTCTTTCTTTGTAAAAATTTAATCAGATAACAAAAACCGTTCCTAAATCTCTGAGGTTTCTAGCAACAGAGAGGGTTTATAGACTAGATAATTTCTGAGGCCTCTTCCAAAGCTCAACTTTTGGCTATCAACTAGCTATGTAACCCCGTGTGTAAAATGAGAGGTCAGATTAGGGGATCTGTAAAGTTTCACCCACATTTCTAGGATGTATGGAGCAAGAGGGTTTTTAGATTTTGGTTTTGTTGATTGAAAGGTATGTGTCTCCAGTCAAAGTAGATTTTTAAAAAGGAGAAAGTGTTGAAATAATGACGCCAAGAGGCATGTGACTTAAAGGATACACACACACCACACGCATGTGCACACACACACACGTATATTCTCTGTGTGTGTGTATATATATGTGTGTATTTTTTATTTATAAAAATTAGTTTATACATTAAAGGTTGGATTATAAATTCAATGTTACAGGGCCTGGCAGGTGACACAGAGGAGTTCTGTGCCCAGGGAGCATGGTGAGCCAGACAACTGGGCAGCTGCTAGGTGGCTCCAGCTGAATACGGCCATAGAAGAATGGGGCCCAGCGCTGCCAGATCTTTTGATTCTTCAAAAAGCAGAAATCCGGAATTCATGTAGAATCTCCTATTTAAAAAATATTGACAACTAATTTGGAGTTGTAAAAAAAACATTGAGTGAATTAAACAATGTGAGTCTGCCTTAAAGCAAAACTTCTGAACATGAGGTTCTCTTTTTAGAAATTACATGGTTGCTCACAACTCACTTTGTCTGATGGGATGGAGACGAGCTTGTATAGGCCACCGGCTAACAGGGTTCATCCAGTGCCCCCTACATACTGTGCTGGGTGCCTTTCACATCTGCCATGTTCAGAATCCTCCAAAAGGTGGGCATCATTCACCACAAGAATCATGATCCCTGCTTTACAGATGAGGATGCTGAGGCTCAGACACGTCAAGGTCACGCTGAAGATCACTCAGCTCCTGAGTCCTGGAGCCTCGATTTCAGTCCCATCTCTCTGACACTAAGGCTGCCTGCTCTTAAGAGTTTGACTCCCCTGGAATGAAAGAGGGGAAGGGTTTTTGTTCTTTGGGGTTCTTGCTTTTTTACTAGTTTTAACAGAATTTCTTGAAGAGGTGTTAGGAGGCTGTCTTAGTTTGCTAGAGCTGCCATAACAAAGGACCACAGACTGGGGGGCTTAAACAACAGAAATTTATTCTCTCCTGGTTCTGGAAGCTAGATGTCCAAAATCAAGGGGTCAGCAGGATTGATTTCTTCTGAGGTCTCCCTTCTTGGCTTAAAGATGGCCGTCTTCTCCCTGTGTGTTCACACCATCTTCCCTCTGTGTGTGTCTGTATCCTGATCTCTTCTTATAAGGGCACCAGTCATACTGCATTAAGGCCCCCCATACGATCTCATTTTACCTTAATCACCTCTTTAAAGACCTTATTTCCAAATACCGTCACATTCCCAGGTACTGGGGGTTAGAGCCTCAACATACGGATTTTGGGGGGACACAATTCATAACAGAATCCATAACAGAAGCCATCCATTTTGTTTTCCTCTCCCACCCCTTTAGAAGTAGGATTATTGGAGGGACTGATAGAAGTTTCCTGAGTTGGAAGCCAGAGTGTAAGGCAGGACATCAGCTCACCTGAGGGAAATGCTTCTCTTGTCACCCAAGATGGCTGACCCCGCCGTCCCTCAGCCAGGCCCAGGAGGAATGTGGTGTGTTCGCATACTTGAGCCAGTTAACCTGTTCCCAAAGCATAGCGTCAATGTCTTAGAATAAATAAAACGTGAGATGTTTAGCAATGTCACTGCCTTCCTCGGCATCACTGGTTATATCTGTGTGTCTTGATTTAAAATGATATTGATATGGACAAGTAGCATTACATATCAAAAACTGGAAACAACCCCAATGTCCAACAATAGGGTTAATAGGATTCTCTGCAACCTTTGGAAATTACGCTGTGGGAAAATATTTGCAACGTGAGAAGATTCTCATGATAGATGAAGTGGAAAAAGGAGGTTACAAAGAAGTATGTACAGTTTGATTCCAATTTTTTGAAAACAGTTTATTACATGTACATATATGTTCACATATGTGTGTATGTGTTCATGTGGAAAGGTACACTCCAGGATATTTAAAATAGCCCTCTCTCAGTGATAGAATTGTTCATATTTTAAATTTCTTCTGTTTTTCTAAATGTTTTATGCTTTTGGCAATAAATATATATTATTTTTGCAATTAGGGGAAAAGCATTAAAAATACAAACCTTGATATACACACTCAGTTTACAGAAAAATTTTTCTAACTTAGCCTTTTTCATAAGGAACTCCCTTACAGCTTTTTACTCAAGACTGCATTTATAAAAATTTGATTTACTTGCCGTTTTCCAGAGACACCACTGAGCCATGATTACCTGGATTCCAGAAGAATTTTTTGTGACAGGACTGAGAACCTCTTCTCTCTTTCTTTGTTCATCTGAGTCTCTTTTCCCATGAAAGGGGTTTTAGGAGTGAATTCAGAGAAAAGGTGGTGTCCCACAGACCTGGATAAAGGGCACTAAAATAAATAAGTGGACTAGTTTAACGTGTCTAAAATTTCATCCAAGCAGACCCAAAAAGAAGCAGGATGTAATTTCGTAGTGACTTTGTTCCTTCTATTTCTCTTTATTTATTTGAGAAATCCTTTGGATACACTTCCTTTTTCAATAGAATGTGCTTTGATTGGCTAAATATCTCTCTGATGTATCCTCTTATGAAGGAGAGGTGTGTGGTGGACACTGCTGTCATGTCAAACTTGGAAGAGGCAGTCATGGTCACCTTGCCCAACTCTTGACATTAGTGGTTCCCAGACCTCTGAGTCCCCTAGAGAGATTTTGTAAAGGTTCCTGCAGCATTACAGAAATAGAACGGGCCTGGGACTACGGATTCTCAAAGCTCTGATTCTTTTGAAGTCCAGCCAGTTGGAGAAACCTTTCTCTACGTGGCTCATGAATTTCTCCCTTCAACATCACAATAAATGGTTCCATGAATTCTTCTAGAGAAGGAGAATTTTCTACCTCATGCGCTGGCCCGTTCCACTCTTGGACAGTTATGCCTATTATAATCCTCTTTTGCGTGTCACTTGGATTCCTCCAACCAGTTCAGAGGTTAAAAATGGAGTCACGTCGCTGGTGTAACCCAAGGTCCCAAGTGGCCCAATCTCTGCACAGAGTCACATCTTCAAAGGCAAAACTAATTACAATGGTAACTTAGGGCTTTACTGTGACTCCCAAAAAATGTGGTAAGGGGTCCAATTCACAATCCATGGCAGCATTTCTCAAAATCCTTTTCCCTTTCCTTCTTGATTCTGTTAACTCCTCAGTTACACCAGAGCTCCTCATTTACCACCCCAACCCCAGCTCTTTCCCAGAGCTCCCCGCAGCTGTCACAGCTGTTCCCAAATAAATCCCATCAACTATCAATTGCTGTCTATAATTTTATTTCCATCTCCTGCTCTAATAATCTCTCTCTGGTGGTGCCTATGGATTAATTCTTCCCTGATTACCATGTTGGAGGATATTAAATAATACTGCTCTGCACCCCGATGACTCATAGTGAAGCACACACCATGCTCTTAGAATCTCAGCCTTGGCGTCAGCCAAGCCTGGCTTTTGATCCCAGCTCCGCCTTTTGCCTACTGTGTGACACTGGGCAAGTCACTTAACTTCTCTGTGCCTCAGCTTCCTCATCTGTAAAATGCGGGCACTCACAAAATCTAACTGAAAGCGTTGTGAGAATTAAGCGAAATTTGATTAACTCAAGCAAAGTGCTTAGCACAACAGAATATTGGTTCTCTGCATGCACCAATATTTCCATCTTTTTTTTTTTTTTGAGGAAGATTAGCCCTGAGCTAACATCTGCCGCCAATCCTCCTCTTTTTGCTGAGGAAGACTGTCCCTGAGCTAACATCTCTGCCCGTCTTCCTCTACTTTACATGTGGAACGCCTGCCACAGCATGGCTTGCCAATCAGTGCCATGTCCGCAACTGGGATCTGAACCGGGGAAGCAGAATGTGCGCACTTAACCACTGAGCCACTGGGCTGGCCCCTCCATTTTTTTTCACCATCATTTTTTGGAGGGGGCTGACCGAAAGAGAAGGGTGATTTTGCTAGAGAGTGAAGAGGACCTGGTGAAAGACTTAAAGCCAAGGTCAGCAAACTAAGCCCACAGGCCAAATTCGACCTACTACCTGTGTTTGTAAATAAAGTTTTACTGAAACACAGCCATCCCATTCATGTATGACTGCTTTTGCACTACGTTGCAAAGTCGAGTCATTGTGATAATGACTGCATGACCCACAAAGCCTAAAATATTAACTCTCTGGCTCTTTACAGAGAAAGTTTGCCAACTCTGATTTAGAGGATAAAAACGAACTGTCTTTTCCACTGAGTCTGCCACTGAAGAGATGGATGTCATGAG
Organism: Equus quagga; assembly: GCF_021613505.1. Lineage (NCBI taxonomy): Eukaryota > Metazoa > Chordata > Mammalia > Perissodactyla > Equidae > Equus > Equus quagga. Next base: position 123,726,185 of record NC_060267.1, read on the forward strand.
GCTTTCTCTATCAAGTGAGGTGGTCGACTATAGTCAAACGTTTCTTGCACCTAAGAGTCAACTCTCAGCAACACCTTAATTCCCATTTTTTTCCACCAAGAATTAACATCTACAACAATCAAGAATAATGCTATGTTCCTTAGAAGCTTGGCTAGTTCTACTAGAATTCCAAAGAATGGAGTGTTGCATCTGATAAGGCCATTGGGACAAGGCTGCCCAAGGGCTCACCTGTGTTTATACGTCTGTGCCTCTTCCCAGGCACAAAGCTAGTTGGCACCTCCCAATCCCCTTGCAGTAAGGTGGGCCAGGTCTTGAGCTTTTGCTGATGGAATTGAGGAGAAATATGTCCAGCATTCCCACACCTGAATTGAACACTCCTCACTGACCCTCCATACTCTCTCCTCTTCCTTGCCTGAAGGATGCAAACAACCCAGTGGACAACCCTGAAGTTTAGAGAAAGCCATCCAATAGAACTTTCTGGAATGATGGAAAACTTCTATTCTGCACTGTTCAATATAGTAGCTTCTAGTCATATGTGGCTATTGTGCTCTGGAAATGTGGCTAGTGCAACTGAGGAGTGAATTTTTACTTTTAATAAATTTAAATAGCATGTACAACTAGTGACCGTCATATTGGACAGCACAGTTCTGGAAGATGGTAGACTCAGAAATTAAAAGAATCATAGGCTTAAGGTCTGGATGGGGCAGAGCACCCCCTCCCCCCTTTTCCACCCCTCTCCCTCCCTCCCCTGCACCACTCGCATGAGACTGTGAAGTGAGCAAGAAATAACCAGCTCTTTGGCTAGGCCTGTGAGAATACTGTTTACCTAGCTAGGCTGCCCTAACACAAACACACGTCCTGGCAACCACTTTTGGGGAGAGAGGGCAACTAATCCACTACTCATCCATTTTACAAGCTCAAGGAATGCCAGGGGCCCTTACTAAGGTCTAGTTTTCAACCTAGTCCGTGGCACTGATTATCCTGTTTAAGAGACGAAAGAGGTGGCTCCGTGGGCCAGAGAGTAGGTAGCTTCACTTAGCAGCTTGGTCATACTGACCCCAGCTGTAAACTAGGTAGGAAAGTTCCGTTCCGTTCAAAACTTAGTTCCAACTGTTTTTTACAACCATTTCCAACTGAACGTGTCCCATGCATGACAGAGAAAGGGCCATCTGGTTTGATGATTTTTGGCTTGGAAGAAGAGAACATGAAAAAAAGTGTACGTTTTAATACTCAAGAGATCAAATTCTCTGCTGAAGAGGAAATGAACTCCATGTCTAGGAGGATTCCGCCAAGAAGGGGCTAAACAGACGCTGCTCTCTGGGGAGTTCTCAGCAGCTCTGTGAACACCACTCGAATGTTCCTTCTGGTCCTTTCCAAGGTGAGATAGTAACTCACCGCTGGAGCAGGACAACTGGTCTCTCTTCCTTTGGTGTTACCAGGGAGGGTCTTGCACGTTCTCGTCCAAAGCAAGAGGGCTAGGATGGAGCCATCTTACCTCCTCTGTGTGTCCACCTGTTTCTGGGAGAAGTGCCCCCAGACATCTATTTTTTTGTAAGGAGAACCAACTTTGGAATCAAACAGGCCTCTACCAAAATCCCGAGTCTATCGCTGCCTAGCTTGGACAAGTTACTTCCCTTCTCTGGGCCTTGTTTTCTTTCATTTAGGGATCATAATAACCCTATCCCACTGAGCTGCAGAAAGGATCAAATGAACCGGTGTCTACAGAAGGATTTAGGACAGAGCTCCATACAGTCAGTACCTTGGGGACTGAGGGTTTGGAGCACATAATTCCAAACCTGCAACATCAAGGAGGGGCTTCAGGGTGGTCCTATAATGAGGACGTGGGCTTGTGTGTTAATTAGAACAGTGCTTCTCAAACTGCAATGTGCATTCATATCACCTGGGATTTTGTTTACATGCAGATTCTGAGTTAGTAGGATTATGTAACTTAAATGAGTTTCCAGATAATTTCAAGGCAGCTGGTCCCTGACGTCACCTTTGAAGAGCAAGGAATTAGAGGTCTTGTCCTGATCTGTGTTCCCTCTTCTGTTACCTACATAGAAGAGATGTACTGTTTACAGCAGTCTCCCCTTATCCATGGGGGATACGTTCCAAAACCCCCAGTGGATGCCTGAAACCGTGGATAGTACCGGACCCTGTAATAGTACCCCCTTATCCGCTGACTGCAGCTGACTGCAGTTGACTGCGGGGGTAACTGAAACTTCGGAAAGTGAAACCTCGGATAAGGAGGAACTACCGTATTTTGAGTGGGGAGGATGGGGGAAGTGTAGGTTAAGGTTTATGTAGCGTTGGCAGACAGAAGGAGAATCTAGGCAGATGCGTAAGGAAATTGTGGAAAAAGAGATGGATTAGAGCTTTTCAACTCCGACTGGACTTTAAACTCACCTGGAGGGCTTTAAAAACTATCCCTTGTCAAGTCTCACCCCAGGAATACTGATTTAATTGATTGGGATGGGGCCAGACATGACATATTAAAGAAAATAACTCCCCAAGTTATTCTCGTGTGCAGCCAGGGCTGAGAACTGCCGGGCTAGACAAAAGAGGCAACTTTCCCAGCTGGAAAAAATCAGAGGTCTTATCAACATATTAGATCAGGTTTGGTTTTGGGAGCTGGTAGTTTAGGGAAAAAAAAGCCTCATGGTAAGAGAAGCCAATTGGTTGAAACTTTGAAAACTCAGATCCATTTGATCAAGCTGGTACAAAAACACTGAATCTCTGCCTCACCTGAAATGATAACTTAGCTCTGTGATGTGTCTGTCTGTTGAGAAGCCAAGGGTAAATGGGAGATGTGAAATCCACGCAGTTCTTGGGATTGGAGGAGCTTTTTCTTTCATTAGCAATGTGGATTTGATTGTCCTCTGTGCGCACAGAGGCTGTGGAACGCTTCTCATTGGAGCACAGAAGCGAGCCTTGACTGGTGGCACTAACCAGGCCTCCATCCAGTGGGTCTCTATCAGGGTGTCATGAGCCCAGCACAGATGCTCCAACACATTCCAACCAATGAGTGTAATTAGTTTTGCTGTGATTGAGTGTATGCTCTTGAAGCCCAGGTGTAGGCTGCCTCCTTGTCACCAGAAGCCAGCTCAGGGTTGGCCCTTTGCCAGCCTTGACTCAAAGATCAGCCCCGATCTGGGATCTAGGCGTGCCAAGTGTCTGTGAATATTGTGGTTTTATGGAAGGTTCCTTACGTCTTAGGGTGGGGGCCTCATCAGCCACTGCACAACATTTCCCTTGAACAATCCCCATCAGATATACTCTCCCCCGGATGCCTGTGCACACAGCCAATAAGGAGATTCTCCTCCAGCCCTTCCCCTCTCCCCCTCCCAATCTTTTACTCCTTTAGGGCAGAGTTTGGCTCTGTCCTAGCTGCTTCACGCTTGGCTGCCTGTACCCAGGCATAGCAAACACAAGGCCCTCAAGAAACCTGGACCCACCCTCTTTAGGTCTATGTTATAAACTGTTACCTGGGTGCTGAGCAGTTTATTCCAATGGGTGCAGAGCTGGGCACAGCTCCTGTAAGAAGACAAACATAGCCGATGCAAATCACAGCCAAAGAAGCTGGCCATGAGAAGCCTTTGCCCTATATGTCCCCCAGTCAAAGGTTCTGCTTCCTGACTGTGTGTTGGAATTATGCCAGGAGTTCCTAAAATGCTGATACCTGGGCCGCACCCCCAGAGATTCTGATTTAATTGGCCTAGGGTGTGGCCTGGGCACTGGGGTTCTTAGACGTTTCCCAGGTCATTCCTAATGTTCAGCCAAGTTTGAGAGACACTGTTCTATCCAAAGTGCTTAGTGCTGAAGAGCCAGTGAAAACGACAAGCACCGTTCTTGTCTTATAGCAGCAACTGCTTTGTCCTGAGTGCTGACCTGTTTAGTTTAGAGTGTTTTAATCCCTTCGAGTGCCCTAAAATTCTACCATCAGAAAGGATAAGCGTGGAAAGGTTGAGAACCACTGAATAATTGTGCGTCTTGGTGAGACAAAGAGGCCACTAAATGGTAGTATGTGTGTGTGTGTGTGTGAGATTGTGAGATAGGAGAGAGAGAGAGAGAATTTATTTTTGAGGTGGGATTGAGGAGAAATATCAGCTCCCTGTGTCAAACCAATAGCCTTGTTTGCGCGAAGTGTCTCAAGCATAGACTGGCCAGCAGGGGAAATGGACGCCAGGAAGCTCTCTTCTCTCATCTTTTCATGGTTTCTATTCATTTGACAGAAGGCACTGAAGGAAAATGCTACAACAACGGCTTGAGAGAGCCAAAGGGAAAGGGTAACCTTGAGAGCAGAGTGGGGAGGAAGAGAGGCTGGGGAACACCAGAAACAAGGGTAGTCAAGGTGGGGGGATGTCCACTCAACTTCAATCACACACAAGCTGGGTCTTCACATACATATTTGGGTAAATTAAAAGGTACTGCCTTGGATGCACCCAGCTCCCACCCCAGAGTACATGGGGAGCCCTGAACACTGCTGTGTGTGTTTGTACTGGTGGGTGGGGGTGTGTGACACCCAAAGGCAGTAGGGATCATGGAAACTTGGGGCAAGAAAGCTGGGCTTCACTCCTTTTGGAACCACCTCTCTTAAATCCCATCACCTCAGGGAGCATTTGTTTCCTCTTCTGACCTTGTGAGTCCTGGGGTTCCAATATGTTACTTATGAGTGTATGTTGCAAATAGTAGACTGAGACATAGTGTAGGGGATTATTAAAAAGTCAACTTTGCACCTTTGTGTTTTTATAGAGGTACTGGGAAAATGAGGAGCCCAGTGTTATAAAACCCTCAAATGCATGGTTGAAGGGAGTGACAGAAGAAGAAAAGACTATTTTCTATTAAAAAAAAAGGTTTTCTATTAAGACAAAAGTCATGGGGGGGGAAATAAATTTAGAAAATTGCCGAGAAATAAGACCTGAAATTTCTCCTTCCAAAAGAATACTAGTATTTGTCTTAAGAGACAATTATTTAGGCATATTTAAAATCCATTATATTTTCAAATTTAAATTCATTTCTCAATTCAAAACAATACATGCTTGGGTGGGGGGATGAGCAAGACAGGTAAAGGGGATTAAGAGGTAAAAACTTCCAGTTATAAAACAAATAAGTCATGGGGATGTAATGTACAGCATAGGGAATACAGTCAATAATATTGTAATAACTCTGTGTGGTGACAGATGGTTACTAGACTTGCCATGGTGAGAATTTTGTAATGTATGTAAATGTCGAATCAGTAAGCCATACACCTGAAACTAATATAATATTGTATGTCAACTATAATTCAATAAATAAATAAAATTACAGAAAATTAAAAAAACAATACACGCTTCTTGTAGAACTTGAGAATAGATAGATAAGAAAAAGGAAAAAAACCAAATCCTCTACATTCTACCACTTAGGATCTCCCAGTCTTCTAGAACATTTAAAAGGCAAATATTTCTATAGTTTATATTTTTACCTTTATTTTTATACAAGGAATACACGTTCATTTTATAAAAATCAGATGAACAAATGGGAAAAGATTAAATCACTTGAAATTCAAATCCCAAAACAATTGATCATAATCTGTGATATTTTTTGTTATAGTCTCTGGGCTTTTTCAACATTCGAATATATGTGTATTTTTGAAAGCATAACAGGCACCCCAAATCTTTTGCAAACGTAAACTCATATTGCTATTTTGTAACCTGCTTTCCAAATGGAAAAATATTCGTATAAATTTCCCCATATTCTACAATATCATTTCTAATGTCTGGGCAGAATTCCATGGGAAGAACACACTGTTATTTATTTAACAGGTCCTCTAACGTTAGGTATTTAGATTATTTGTGATGTTTTTCCTCTTGGAAACAACTCTGTCATGACTATCCTCTAACCACATATTTGTGCTTTTTTTGTAACTTAACTTTTAGGATAAGCTGAGGCAATGACTCTGCAGAATTCTAAGGCTTTTCATAGAGAAGGATGTATGCTGCTTAGTGTGGTACTTTTTATTATTTCAAATATTTCGCTTTAAATATATTAGAACATATTTATAAATTTAAGATGATTTAATGCCCTGTGAAATATTTAGCCCACCAACACTCTCTCTTTATTTCAGTTCTCTCGTGATTCAATTTTTTTCTGAGTGTATATGTTGGTTTCATGCTTATTCAAGAAAATCTGTAGACTGCAGAAGAGTTCGCATGGGGAAGAAAGAGCAAAGACCTCTATAATCCCACCACTGAGAGTGAATCATCTCTCCAGTGACCCCCGTCAACTCCCTCACCACCCTGGGCTTCACACACTCTTTTTCAGAATACCATTTGTAGACTTCTGATTAGGAGCACGCTTTGATGGATCTTGTAAGTGTTGGCTGCTGTTCAGGGAGATTTTACTCATTTTGCAACACTCAGAATTGTTTCTGTAGGTAACAGAAAGAAATATGCACCTGGGTGAGGTTGTGTTTAAAGACTGTGCTCTTCTTCCCTATTTTAGGAAGCACCATGTGGACACATCGCTAAGGTTTGCTGCAGGTATGTGGGGACAAGGTATCAGAGGCTTCACCTGGCTTAACAGACACGAATTTATATAAGAAAAAATGGAAAAGCCAAATACAGAAGACAGGCACGTATAGGCCAAGGGAAGGAGAGACACACGGCTTCTCGCTACGTCTGATCCAAATTTGATGCGAGAAGACCTCAGGCAACAGGGGCACAATTCTCAATTTAGAGAAATAATTTTGCATTTCTGAATACAAAATGAGCACATGTTCATTATAGGAAATACATTTAAAAGGCAAAAAGAAAAAAAAGTCATTTCACCATCGATCCATTTTAATGTTTTTTGTGTTTCTTGATGCATATTTTAAGACTAATCAAATCCAAACAGCCTATGCTGGTTTTGTTTTTCTACTTTATATTATAGCAAAGGCTTCTTCCCATGTCAATAGTTGTGTATGAGGATGTGTTCAAGTTCCATTAGTAATTGTATTGCCTTGAGAGATGGGGAAAGAACATACATCAAAGATGTCTATGAAAGGCAAAGACAGTGATAAAGCAAAATAAAATTATCTAGTGTTCCCCAACAGCTGACAGCGAGACTGTGTTTTCCTTCCTGGGTTACTAAGCTTTATCTTCCTAGGCAAGATAAAGTGGTTGTTGAACAGATGAGTAAGATATTCCTTCTCATAAGTGAGCCTCAAGTGAAAATTAGCCCATGGAAAACTGGCTCCTGCACTGAGATGGACCAAGAGGGACTCATCGAGGAGGAGGCGCTTCTTACGGCAGGTGTCAGGGGAAACACTCTTGGCACCTTGTTTGGGAGGTGGAATTGGGCCTTGCGCATGTGGCTTGTTCAGATAATATGTGGAGATCACTTACATCCTCTTGGCGTCTTCTCTTGGATCAAGCAACCAAAGTTAAAGGCCTAGAGACCCTCAAACCATGTTCCCCAGAGCATTACTCCTGTTGCATCCTTCCCCAGCCACATCTACCTGGAACCAAGACATGGGACAGGACTGCTGCCACTAGCCCCTGTAGTTCCTTCCAGGGAATTTTTAAAAGGTGCTGCTTCCTCAAGATACATTCATTCCATCTGTTAGAAACTTGTAGTGCTCTGGTTTTGTTACTGACCTTTGGTAAAAATTGCCATAATTAAAATGCAAAAAGGTGACAGCCACAACGTGAACACTGCCCTCCTGACCCGCCTCTGCCAGTTATGAGGCCACGTGCTGAGCAGGGCCAAATTGCGTATGCAGCCCTGCTGAGAAGGCCAGGTGAGCATCCTGTACCGGGACTAATTATAACCTGGGGTTTTAATTGCTAACACCCTCGGCCCCCCACCCCTACCAAAGCTACTGCCTTTCGTTTAGCCATTTAACAAGTGTTTGCTGAGCATCTGAAATGAGCCAGACCCTGTGCTAGGCCTGGGCAAATAAGGAAGCGAATAAGCCGCGGCATTTACCCTCTGCAAGCACACCATCTGCTAGTGACGGAGGGTGGTGGGGACATAGAGAAATGCAGTATAGGGGAGTGTACCTTTGAAGCCCCCAGAGTTTTGGAGCATTTGTAACAGGCCTAGGATTAGGGTAAGGTGAGTGAGGCAGGAACGTGTGAGTGTAGGGTGGGATCCTGTCTTTATTCCAAATGGTGATATTCTGTTCATCATGACTTTTTTTTGCATTAATTTTGAGCCTTTAAAATATTGCCTAAAAATCTTGTTTATCTTGATTGCTGTGTTTATGGGTCCCCTGTAAATTTTGCTCCTGGGGTGAACGCCTCACTCGGCTCACACTACTCCTGGCCTGTAACTCAAATCAAACACTACTCTCTGGGCATTGAAGATCATCAGCTAACACTGAAACACAGGTGGTATCTAAGCCGTCTCACCCTATTCTTTTGAATTTGGGGTGTAGGTAGACTGCCCTTGCCACTAACTTGCTCCATTAACCCAGGCAACCAGCTTTTCTTGACTCAAATTCAATGTCTCGTCTGGAAAAACATTCAGCCGTGAGAATTATCTTTTTGACAGTGATAAGAATGTCTTCCTTTACCAATATTTATGGAGTCCCTAGGATATGCAGGCACCCTTATACACTCTAGAGCTACTGAGGCGAACAAGACAAGTTTGGATGAGGGCAAATAAGTAAACGAGCTCATGTCCATATATGCTGCACTCGAGATGAGGAAGTGCGTGTGGGAGATGTTACAACAGGGGGTCAGAAAGTTCTCTCAGGGGAGGTGGTATTTGAGCTGAAACATCAACGATAAGTGGACACCATGGCCTGTACCTCTTAGACTTGCAACCTTTTTTTTGACAGCTAATCTTTAATGAGCCCTGAGTTTGAGCCTGTAATAACATCTGTAACAACTGTACATGTCCCAATTCATCTCTCTCAACAATGCTGCAAGATTAGGATTTCTGTCATATCTTTTTTTATTGATAAGGAGACAGAAGCACAAATAAGGCAATTAATTTGGGAAGATCACCAGCTAGTAAGTGGTGGAAAATGAATAGGCACTAGGCAAAGCTTAGTGAGGTGGTAAAGCTTAGGGGGGCGGCAAAGCTTGCCTTCAACGATTCAACAGTCACTTAATGAGCATCTACTGTACCCAGGCGTTGGGCAATCACACATGGGCATATTTCACCCTCCTTCTCCTCATCTGCCAACACTTAGTGAACACTAAATAGATTCATGCATGGTACAAACTTTTAAAACAGTTCATTTTGGGGGATGATGGGACTTTTATATATTGATTGTGCTGGTGGTCACAGGTCTGTACGAATTCGTCAAAAGTGGCAGAATTATGCACAAAAAAGGGGAATTCTACTGTATGTCAATTATACCTTAATTAAAAAAAAAAACCTTAACCCCCATCCCTCTACCTCCACCCCCTAACCCAGCACAGCAGCAGGGGGCCTTGAAGTGGTCCCTGCCCATAACTTAGGCGCCAGGGGTGAAGGAAGAGGCTTTGGGGGCGGGCCCAGTGAGGGAAGGGAGTTAGCCCCAGAGGGCCGGCGGGGAAGCAGGGAAAGGGAGAAAGTAGGCACAGCCGGTGCGGGGGAGGGATGGGAAGGGCCCCTGGATGGCGGGGCGAACCCGGGGAGGGCGGGGGGATGCCGGGAGAGAGGGAGGGACCTGCGGGCGGGAGAGTGAGCAGCACAGGGAAGGTAGGCGGGGGAGGCGTGCACTCCGGAGCCAGCTGGGGGCTGCGAGGCGGAGACAGCCAGGCCACGGGCCGCCGAGGGTGCCCGCCCAGGCGACCCGCCCTCCCGGCTGCGGTGCGGACGGACCGACGGACGGCGCTGCTTGCAGGAGGCGCCCGGCCATGTTCAGCCGGAGCTCCCGGAAAAGACTCTCCAGCCGCTCGGTGAGTGTCCCCCACCCGAGCGGGACCGATCTCCGGGTGTCCCCGGTCTGCTGGGAGCGCCCCTGCCCCATCTCCCTCCGCCCGGCGGCCGCGCACCTGTGGCCCCAGGTAAGCCGGCCCCGCGGGCGTGGGCGCGTCCGGGGCGCGCGCGAGCGCTCGAAGGCGCGGAAGGGGTTAAGTCTGGATGCCCAGGCTGGGCGAGAGCGGGACTAGGAACCGTGGCCCTGGGTGTCACAGGCTGGGGGCACCCCGGAAAGCCCCCTCCTTCGCCTCTTAGCTTAAGGCAGATCGGAATCCCAGCACCAAAGCTCCAGCGTCCTGCCTCTTGGAGCTCTAGACACGGACTTGACTTTAGGGCTGTCTTTTGGGGTGTCCTGTGCTGCCCCCTTCCCGGGAGCACCAGCCTGATCTAAGGCGAGCGCGCCATGGTCGCTTCTCGGGGACTCTAGGGAACAGAAGGGTCTTGCTTTTGTTTCTTAGAAACCCGTGACCAAGGTGTCTGGGGGAGACAAAGCCCCAGCCTTGGCCATTTCTTGGTGGCTTGGTGCCCACGCCAGAGTCCGAACACCCTTCCCAGAGCAGGAGACCACCCCTGGGACACCGGCAGCGCCCCGCCTCACGTCCCCACATCAGAGAGGAGCATTTGAGTCAAATCAGATGAGGTGGAGTGGGAGGGACAGGTGGTCCTGCCTGGGACACAAGTGGGGCTTTAGAGGGTGTCCCCGAGGTGGAAACATGGGCGTGTTGTCTTTTTGTTTTGAAGTTGACCGGACTGGGGCGGATCGAAAGAGGCCAGCCATGTAATGCCTGTGGTGACCAGTGCCCCGGGTTCGCCTTGCATAAATGGAGGTAGGACGCCTTAAATCCAATTCCTAAAGGCACAATAGCGTAAGGAGGAAAGTATATATATATATACGTATATATATATGTATGTGTATGAAAAACATATATATATATGAACACGCATATATTTTTCTCCTTTTGTAAATCTAACTTGTAAGTCACATGGAAAGAATGCAAAGGCTGTTCCTTTAAGAGTGGGACTACATCTGCTACAAATATTGAAGGTGGAAGTGGTGGCCAGACACTGGGGGATGCAGGAGAGCTGGGCTCAGGCTGCATTGCTCTGATGTGAGAGTTTGGAGTCCCTCCTACCCACACTCTGTGTATCTAAGTCACTCAGCCCCAAACAATTCAATCTGGGCATGGCAGCGTTTCCGACTGCCACAGTGCAGGGTGTATAGGATTCCCTGGACTAGCTGGTGTTTTCCAGTTGTGTTTTTAATTCAGCCCCTGTAGCTCTGGGTCCCAACCACAAATCCACCACTGCCTGCCTGCGCTGTGTCAACCCTCTTTGGTGGCCAGATGTTTCTTATTAATGCGCCGTGAATGTTGACTTCCAGGCAGCCCCAGCCTGGATTGGAATGATTATGTTTGGGACACAAGGGATCTGGGTGCCCTCCCAGTGCATCTGGCTGCTGGGGCTCTGGTTGGGAAAAGTTGGGGTACAGGCTTGCAGACCCTCAGTTTGGTGATGTAAAGAGAAGAAGTGGCTCCTTCTTGGCAACTTCATGAAAAGGAAAAACTGGTGACAGGAGAAAATTCTCCAACATCATCACACGTTCCTCTATGATTAGTGCATCTTTCCCCCTTTCCCCGCCACTCACGTGCCCCTTTGAAGAAGGCTGTTTCTGGATGCTAGGGGGAATTGCCTGCTTTGATTTTTGTGCCCCTTCTGTGTGTGCTTCTCTACTTTCTCCCAAATGGTAGCGTGTGCTGGGCACCCAGTTATAGGGAAACTCCCAACTGGCTCCTTCAGAAATTAAGTGCTTTTGTTCCTGCCTCAGATGGGTCTGGCAGCCTCTTTCCTTTGTTTCAGGGCACTGAGCACAGCCCTTATGGCTCCCGAGCATTTAATAACTTCTGTGTCAGGGGCGAGGCCAGGCGACCTTGTAAATATGTAACGGGCAGACACCGGCATCCCTCAGTGGTGCCAATGTTGTAGCCAAATACGTTTGCTCGGGGTGGTCCCTTCTGTGTCCCAAATGTGAAAGTGGGCGACACATGGGAATAGGTGTAGAAGCTTAATTTTGTGAACCACATGCGGGAAGACACGGCTAAAGACTCCTTCCCTTTTGATGCATCTTGTGCTCGCGTGGGGGTGGGACAGGCAGCGTGATGAACAGGGGAGGGATTCCAGCTTCCCTTCCTCCCCTACTCTGGAGTCTTTGGGTCCACTTCTGACCAGAGGCCTGTAGGGTAGTGGTACAGTGTGGGGCTATAGCCTGGCTCCCCTCCCTCCCGGCTGTGTGACCTCTGACCTCTGGTCAGTCACTTGCTTTCCCTACGTCTCAGTTTCCCTGTTAAGTGGGAATAATAATGGTACTTAGCTCTTGGCATTGTTGTAGGGATTAAATGAGATACTGATAACACATTGTTTGTCAAGTATCAGGTACACAGTAAGTATTAGCTACTTTTTTTTTTTTTTGAGGAAGATTAGCCCTGAGCTAACATCTGCTGCCAGTCCTCCTCTTTTTGCTGAGGAAGATTGGCCCTGAGCTAACATCGGTGCCCATCTTCCTCTACTTTATATGTGGGACACCTGTCACAGCATGACATGATGAGCAGTGCATAGGTCCACGCCCGGAATCTGAACCAGCGAACCCCGGGCAGTAGAAGTGGAGCGTGTGGACTTAACCGCTGCGCCACTGGGCCCGCCCCAATATTAGCTACTTTTGTTAGTTATTTTTAGCTTCCTCTCAACCACTGCTCAGGAGGAAACATAACTAGCCCAACTGCAGATGCTGGCTGTCCAGGTCACTTTGGACTTTCATGACCGCAGCTTCTTGGAGAACCTTGTGACACTGTAACCCAGCTGATTTTGTCAAGGGAAAACAAGTGTTTTATTTTCAGCCCATTGTGGAGCCTTTCTTGTGGAAAGAGACCCTTTCATTAGGCTGAGACGGGTTTTCATGCTGAAGCAGTGACCCCCCCCCCCCCCCCCCCCCCGGCCCCAGCAGCAGAAAGGCTTCACTTTGGCTGCATGAATGGGGTTTTTATGGCATTTCCACCCATTGCTGGAAAGGAAGCAGCTCCTTGCTTTTGACCCCTCCTTTCCCCTATGGGCATCCTTTCGGGTGGCCTTTTGGAAAAGAGGGACAATCATTTCTGGGTTACAGCACAATATTCTTTTTGGCAGTTCGAAATCCACAGTATGCTCACTTTCCAGCCCAATGACAGGAGACCGTGAACCCCTGGGAGAGACAGTTGTGTCTGAAACGCAAGGCTGGCCCCAAGCAGGCTGAAAGGCTGCTTTGGTCTGACCCAAGGGGAGTGAATTTCCCTTACCGCAAAGTACCAAGGAATCCTAAATATTACCACTCCTTGGCCTCTTAACCAGCATCTCTGCTTCCACCCTGGTCCCCCTGCAGTCCACTGTCCACACAGCAGGCACCTCCTAAAAGCAGAACAGAATGGTGTCACTGCTTCCCAGCTCGAAGGCACTCAAGTTCTAGAGAGGAAGTGTGCTGTAAACAAACTTTGCTTGCCCTGCTGGTGAGGTGGAGAGCTGGGGCTTTGATGTCCAGGCAGAGCTGGGCTGGAGTCTTGCTCTGGCTGTGACGAGCTGTGTGACCTTGGGTGAATGACTTAGGCTCCCTGGGTTTCATTTTCCTCAACTGTCAATCTGAGATCTCTCCACTGAACAAATATTTGAGTGCCTGCTTCGTGCCAGGTGCTGCTAGGGGTACAGCAAAGCAACACAGACAGGATGCCTGCCCTCATTCAGTGAATAATATTTGAGATAAGGTGGTGGGGAAAGGACTCTCTGAGGAGGTGACATTGGAGCAGAGAGCTGGGGCAGGAACCAGCAGTGTCACCATCTCTTGGGAGCTTGTTAGAAATGCAAAATCTCAGGCCCTGCCCTAGATGCACTGAATTCACCGCTGAGCTTCAACCAGACCCCCAGTGGATTCGTGTGCATATTAAAGGTGGAGAGGCCGAGTTGAACCCCGCTGTGTGTGGCAGACTGCTCCCCGTACTTCGGGGCTTCCTCCTGTGGGAAGAGAAGGCTAAGGTCCTCTGGAGGTCTGTTATATTTTATGGGGATCTTCCTGAGTGATCTACTCTCTTCCTCATTTTTTATTGTCACCCACAGCTTTAGGTGGCAAATGTGGGAACTTTCAGGATGTCTAAAAAAGCCCGTAAGGACTTACATATCTTGGAGAGCAGAAGGCTCACAATTGTTACCCAAAGCTGTCACCTCCACCTGATCTAGGGCAGCTGAGGAGCTAGAGGAACAGAGGTGGGCAGCCCTCCCTGAGGTGACTTAGCCCCGAGAAGCAGCACCTCCGGGCAGCCTAGGGCAAACCCTACAGTGGCCCCGGCTGCAAGAGGGCATTTTCACTAAAAGAAAGATGCAGGTGTCTTCGTGGACCACGGCTGGAACAAAGTCATTAATAACCAAGCCCTAGTGCACTCCACACACAGCTTTCCAAGTGGGGGTTAATTGGCCTTCTTGTTTGCAACCAGTTTGAGCAAGGAGAGGAAAATGGCCATTTTTACAGTGAAGAGATATCCTTGGAATGCCTAGGCACTGTGAATAAAAATAGTAATAATAATAGCAAACAACATGAGCAATAGCACCGATGAGCAGAGCTGTGTCTCCATGTTTTGCATGTGTTTCTGTGTCATCCTCACCAAACCCTATTAAATAGATGTGATTATTTTCCTGCTGAGGAAACTGAGGCTCGGGGTTGTTAAATGATTTCCCCAGGGTCTCCTGGCTAGGGCGAATGAAGCTCGGCTTTGGCTCAAAACCCAAGCCCATTTCCTTGTGACTCACTGCCTCTTGTTACTTCTCTATTCTAAGGCAGAATCACAGACGAGGGGCCTCGGATCACATCCAGCCTGCAGATGGATTTTGTTTGATCTGCACAGTGTGTTAAATAAGGGGGCTTTTTCTACCATTAAAATCTGGGTTTGGGGGGCAACCCAGTGCTGCAGCAGTTAAGTGCACACGTTCTGCTTTGGTGGCACAGGGTTCATTGGTTTGGATCCCGGGTGTGGACATGGCACCACTTAGCAAGCCATCCTATGGTAGGTGTCCCACATATAAAGTAGAGGAAGAAGGGCATGGATGTTAGCTCAGGGCCAGTCTTCCTCAGCAAAAAGAAGAAGATTGGCAGCAGATGTTAGCTCAGGGCTAATCTTCCTCAAAATAAATAAATAAATAAATAAATAAATAAATAAATAAATAAATAAATAAATAAATAAATAAATAAATAAATCTGTGTTTCAGAGCTGGCCCAGTGGCGCAGCAGTTAAGTTTCTGCTCTGCTTCGGCAACCTGGGGTTTGCCGGTTCAGATCCCGGGGACGGACATATGCACAGCTTATCAAGCCATGCTGTGGCAGGCATCCCACATATAAAGTAGAGTAATCTTCCTCAAAAAAAATCTGGGTTTCCAGCTTCTCTTGGAAAATCCAAACATGTAGTAACATCAGGGCAACTTCCTACGTGACAGTAAGTGACAGTAAGTCATGGAATGTCAGTGGTCTCCCTTTTGATGGGCGTGGCCTCTGTCTACCATAGTCTCCAACATTCCATGTGCATTCGAGGCCCTCTTGAAATAGTTAGGTAGCCTGTCAGGTCCCAGAAGTGATTGGAGCTTGCAATCCTGAATGAGCATTCTCACCTTCTCCAAAAATGATTTAATAAAATAATGAGCGTCTGTAATAATAGCTACTATTTTTAAAGCATCGACAGTGTTAGGCAGATGTCCTACATCCTTCCTATCTTTTGCTTACAACAGTCTTTGGAGATGGGTGCTGTTACTTACACCTATTTTAATAGATAGGATGCTGAGTTTCAGAGAGGTTAAACAGCTTGCCTGAGTTTATACAGCCAGCTAGTCAATGGGATTCCAACCCTGTCTGACTTCAAAATTCTGTGTTCTGGACCAGGACTTCTCAAACTTGGCTTGCATGTGAATTACCAGGGGATCTTATTCCAGTGCAGATTCTGGCTCAACATGCTTGAGGTGGGGGCCTAAGATCCTGCATTTCTAACAAGCCGCCGGGTGATGCTTCTGCTGCTGGTCCACACTTTGAACAGCTTCAGTCCAGACCAGGAGTCAGCAAACTACAGCCTGCTGGCCAAATCTGATCCTTCACCTGTCTCGTATGGCTCATGAGCTAAGAATGATTTTTACGTTTTTTTTTTTTTTTAAGGAATGCCACATTTATTTATTTATTTATTTATTTATTTCCTTTTTTTCTCCCAAAGCCCCCCGGTACACAGTTGTGTAGTTTTAGTTGTGGGTCCTTCCAGCTGTGGCATGTGGGATGCTGCCCTAGCACGGCCCAATGAGCGGTGCCATGTCCGTGCCCAGGATTCAAACCTATGAAACCCTGGGCCGCCAAAGTAGAGTGCGCAAACTTAACCACTCGGCCATGGGGCCAGCCCCTGATTTTTACATTTTTTAATGGTTGGAAAGAAAATCAGAAGAATATATCATGACGTGTAAAAATTATATGAAATTCAAATTTCAGTGCCCATAAATACAGTGTTATCTGAACAAAGTCACACCCGTTTGTTTATATACTTACTGTGGCTGTTTTCATGCTACAATGGCTGGGTTGAGTGGATGCAACAGAGATGGTATGGCCCACGAAGCCAAAAATATTTACAGAAAATGTTTGCCAACCCCTGGTCTAGACCACTATCTAGGGGAATATGCAGGTAGCTTCTCTTCGCTTTAGAAGAAAGGAATCTGAGAACTCTTCGGAATCATCCCTCCACCCTGACTGAGAATGGTGCTAAAATCAAAGGCAACCAAAGAACCAGGGAGCAGACCAAAGCCGTTTCTAAAGGGCACGTGGAGATGAGGCTTGCAAGACCAGATCAATGAACTGCCAGTGGATTCTAAGCTCCTTGTAATCCCTTTAACGTTTCTGCTTTGCTGATAAATGTAGATTCGACTTGAGCATTAAAAGGCGGGCTTTCAGAACAAGGCTCCTGGAGTCCCACTTTCATGAGCGCTGGCGTGGCAAGCCCGAAGCAGTGGTGGCTTTGTGAGGTCGTTTTAATTATGCAGAGCGGTTTGTCTCCAGACAACGGCACCCGTCCAGGCGGGATGCTTTGGCTGCGTGTGGTGGCTCTGGAGGCAGCGCTCACTGGGTCAGCCAATGCTGTGCTGTGAAAAGCATCTTTCCTTAGTTGCCCTGGCAATTGTGTTGATTGTGACTCGGGCCGTAATTTGGGGAGATGCTGGCCTGATTTTCTTCACTGGATTGTAATTTGGCTAAGGAATGGGTTCCCACTGATTATTTTGTTTGGGGAGGAAAAACACTCTGTCTCAGTCAGCTGATATGCCAAGAAAAGGGAAAACGAGATGGATGTGTGTGTGTGTGTGTGTTTGTGTGTGTGAGACTTATGCCTGGAATCTTCAAGATAGGGAAAGATACTTAGCAGCTAAGAAGGTTGCTGGTTAGCTCACCTTATGTCACTGGCATTTGATGATATGCCTGATGGAAGTGGAAACACCCTGATAGGGTTTTTCTCTCAAGTAAACATATCAGTTCCCAATTTATCTGTATTGTTGTCTCTGATTTTGAAAAAGGATGTGGCTATTATAGAAGATTTAAAAATCACACATGCACACATATAAAACACACATGGCATAGAGGGGAAAACCCATACCTTTTAGAGCAGGGGTCAGTGAACTACGGGCAGTGGGACAAAATCAGCCTGCTACCTGTTTTTGAATGGCCTACTAGATAAGAATGGTTTTTATATATATATATATATATTTTTTTTTGCTGAGGAAGATTCGCCCTGAGCTGACATCCACTGCCAATCTTCCTCTTTTTGTATGTGAGCTGCCACCACAGCATGGCCACCGACAGATGGGTGGTGCAGGTCCATGCCCAGGAATTGAACCCGGCCACCAAAGTGGAGCATGACAAACTTAACCACTAGGCCACCAGGGCTGGCCCTAATTTTTATATTTTTAAGTGGTTGGAAAAAAAAATCAAAAGAAGAATAATATTTTGTGGCACATATAAAAATTATACAAAATTTAAATTTCAAAGCCCATAAATAAAGTTTTATTCAAACACAGGCATGCCCATTCATTTAGTATTATCAATGGCTGCTTTTGCAATAGCAGAATTGAGTAGTTAAGAGCCCTGATGGTTCACAAAATTGAAAGTGTGTAGTATCTGGCCCTATACACAAATAGCTTGCTGACTCTGCAGCTGAAGATATATGTTGTTAAGGCTTGGTGTTTATTTCCTCAGATTCATTCAAAGTATTATTTGTTAACAAGATTTTACAGAAAATATACATTGTATGTATGGTCTGTTATAACTTAGTTTTTTCACACTTAGAAAAACTTTTTGAACATTTTTACATGTCAGCGCATTAAGGGCAAAAATATCTAATACATTTATTAGTTTTTAGAATACACTGTGTGGGTTATCATGGAATTAAAGTTTTTCTATTCCTGGCCGCTTTGGTTGGTTTCCATTGTTCCTTATTATATGCTATATGACAATAGCTTTTTTTAATGCTACGACTTGCCTATGTAGAGCTCTTGTCAAATTGTCCTCTAAAATCATGGTGCCAACTTCCACCCCTACCCTTAAAAAAAATCGAGTCTATTTGTCTGTTCTCTGGGCTGAAGCTTTGCAACATCTCAGCTTGTATAGCAGCCTAGTAATTAATCCTTGTTTAATCACTCTGAGTGACAATTTGTCCCTGATGAATAGTGAGAAAACACAGAGCATTGATGTCAGTCATCTTTTTCTCCAAATACATTGTATTTGTCTTTAATCCCCAAAGTGGTACTCACATTCTGTTGAAAGGCGGTTATTCATCCTTATGCTTCTGCTGTTTAAGGTTGGTGGGATGAGGGAGAATCTAATAAATTTGTTATTTTGTGGTCTCTTGGTTCAAAAAGCTCAAAGGTTATCCTTTAACCCTGTGATTAATGAGTACCCCAGAGGGATTTCCCTGTGGAGAGAGGGAGCATTCCCTAAAGGGAATAATTCCCAGATCATTGAGCATTTTGAGATCAAAGGGATTCTACCTGCCTTGTGTATGGGAGATCCATGGGGGGCATCTCTGGGGAGAGATGTATATTTCCAGCCAGTGTCGTAAAAACTCTGAAGCGTCTAAGGGCTTAAATGGGAGCATGATAGCTGAGTGGTTAAGGGGTCAGGCTTTGAAGACATTTTGCTGGTTCTTGGTTATACAGTCTTGGTTCTGCATCTTACTGGCTGAGTGTCCTTGGGCAAGTGATTTAACCTTTGCGAGCCTTGATTTTTCTCTTCTGAAAAATGGGAATAACATTACGTGTCTTATGAGGTTGTTGTGAGGATTCAATAGGATAATGCGTGTAATGTGCCTCAGGGTACATGGTATGCAGCGTGGGCTCCGTATGTGCTTGTGGTTGCGAGAAGGTTTAATGGAAACAGAACTGGGTAAGGAGTAAGAAGACCTGGGTCCAAGGCCCTGGGATACAGATTCTATGACAGAGAACAAGTTGCTTCCCCACCACGGGCCTCATCTTTTCATTTGTTAAATGAGGATGATGATTCTTGTTTTATGGACTTTAACTCAGAAGAGACAGAACGAAGTCTGCCTCCACCTTATTTGGGGGTTTAGTTTCTAAAGGAATTAGCTATTCTTGATCGAATGGCAGATTCATGTGGCCCGTCACACCCTCCCCTGGGGATGTATGTACTTTTGAGGAAATGAGTTTAGAGACTTGGACTCTATACTCTCACAATCTCTTTGCTTAAATGAAGTGTATATATGATATTTGTAAAAACGGTTTGCAAACGATAACAGAAAGACAACATTTAAACTGTGCCCCTGGGGTCAATATTGAAAAAGGGGACTTTTTTTGTGCCTTGCACCCATCAACTGGACCATGAAAATTCATGTCCAAGATGAAAACCACACGTCATCAAAACAGTGCTTAATCCATTTTACCCAAGCCTTTTGAATGAGTGTGCGTGGGTTCCAGTGTGCCATGCTCAATATTTCCATTTGTGTGATCACCAGTCCGAAGCTCCCTCTTCTAAGGCATGAGAAACAAGAATAGTTATACAATATTTGAACCTAAGATCACACATTGGAAACTCCTCAGATAAGATCTGGCCTGTACCTATATTTTGTTAACATTGTACAGGATTTAAAATTTCAGTTTCCAACATTTGAGATTTTGTGTAAAAATTCAAATTTGGGGTTTTCTCTGGAAAAGTTAAAATATCTGGCAACTCTGGGCTTGTATTCCTCCCTTCCTTTTAGATGGAAAATGTGTGTTCAACTTTTTCACAGTCCCCACCATTCCCTATTGTCTTGCACCTGGTCTGCCTCACTTGTTTACATTATTGGCTGGCTGCTGTAGACCTCTGATTTTGTGACTGTTGATTTGAAGAAGAAAATGAGTGAATATGCATGTTCGGAAGGATGATGTGAACAACAGATAAGAATAAAATTGCCGCTTGGCAGGGACAACTGTGCTGAGCAAGTCATCTAAGCACTGAGTCTTCCCTATCTAGGAGATGCTCTCAGGGGAGAGCTAAAATTATTGAGGACCTGCTGTGTGCTTGGCTTCTTTTGTGCATCACCTCATGTCATCCTCACAACAATTTTCCGGGGCATGTATTTTAGTTTCTACTTTTGTGTGTGTGGGGGGTGGGGTGGGGGGGGGAAGATTGGCTCTGAGTTAACATCTGTTGCCAATTTTCCTCTTTTTGCTTGAGGAAGATTGTCTCTGAGCTAACATCTGTGCCAATCTTCCTCTACTTTATATGTGGGATGCTGCCACAACATGGCTTGTGTGTAGTGGTGTGTAGGTCTGCGCCTGGGATCCAAACCCACGAAGCCCAGGCCGCTGAAATGGATCGTGTGAACTTAACCACTACACCACTGGGCCAGCCCCTTATCTCCTACTTTTTAAATGTAAAGAAACTGAAGCCCCAGAGAGGTTTGGTGACATGCCCTAGCACATAAGTAGGGTAATAAGTAGTTGATTCAGGGTTTGAAACCAGGTCTTTAGGGCTCGAGATCACAAGTTCTTTAATCAAGAGAGTGTTTAAGTCTGGTATTTTGACTCTCTTGGTCTAAACATAAACTATACCTTGAGGAAAATGGGGTCTTGTATTCTCAGTGGCCTGGGGCTGAGATCTGACTATCGTCTACAATGGACAAAATGAAGAGCCCTGGGCCAGTTGGTTTATTAGAGGCTGGGGTCTTAAAGGTGAAACTCCTTTAAAATCAGAGGATGTGCTGCTGAGTTTATTGGGGTGTGAGAAAGGTGAGAACTTGAATCAAATACAATGACATTTCCAGTGGAAGGCTGTTGTAGTTTTCTAATCAGATCTGCATACATTAAGCGGGCTCCATTCAGCTTGTTTACAGCTTTGATGTCTAATTGGGCGGCCTGGGGAGTCTGTGAAAGGGCGAGGAGGGCAGTCTTTAGAAATGTCACTTGCATGTTTCCTGGAGGACACCTCCACAAAAGGGATCAGTCAAGGGAGAAAGTTTACAGCGCATCCCTCCAGCAGCCAACTTTAAGTCAACAAGCTAAAACTAAACAAGATGGGCGTTATCCAACCTTTGGACCTATGCTTTTAAACTTATGCTCCCCGATGCTTACCGATCCTGACACTGTGTTGCAAAACAGACGCAAGCACATTTGCCTGTTGGAAGGCGTTTAATGAGAGCGTTATTTGACTTTATGTTTGGTAAACTACTCAGGATGCAGAAACTGCTTTCACAATTCTTAAAAACTGCCTCATTATGTGGACATGTAACACCCAGAGCGGGTCCTCCAAGTTTGAGTGCTGAGGAATTAGGCCTCCAGGGGACTTATTAAAAGAATGCAGGTGTTTTCTTTCTTCAATAACGCTGTGAAATTACTCTGATAATATAATTTCTCAAAGTCTTTTGTTCCACAATCAGGCACCCAGGAGCGCTCCTGTCATTTGCATCCTTGATGACTCGGCCTTTAGAGCTTCTCCAGTGACTTATTGAGTTGTTGGGAAATTATAATGACAGTCTGTTCTCATCTTTAGGAAGCCAAAAATTTGGAGATAATAGATAACTGCGGAATGTCCATCATCTTGGGTCTGGAATATTCGAAGCCATGGGGAAGAACACATGAATATATTTTTCTGGGTTCTGGGAGGTGGAACAATTTAATAGATATGTTCAACTGCTAGGGATTTCGAATAGTTTTTTTCCTTTAATTTTCAAAATCTTGGTGATCACAGCATTTTAAGGCAGGCTTAATTCTTATTTTAAATTAGTTTTGATCAAATTGTTGTATGAGAAATTGTGGTGTACACAATTTGGAAAATTCAGCAAAGTCAAATGGTTTATTAAAAAAAACGAACATACATAACTTTATCACCCAAAGAGGAGTACTCTTAGCATTAGAAGGTGATTTCCTTCTAGTCTGGTTTCTTTACCCAGAGTTTTACATAGTTATATTAATTTTCTAGAGCATCCGAAACAAATTACTACAAACTGGGTGGTTTCAAATAACAGAAATTTCTTCTCTTACAGTTCTGAAGGTTAGAAGTCTAAAATCAAGATGTCAGCGGGATTGGTTCCCTCTGGAGGCTCTGAGAGAGTCCATCCATGCCTCTGTCTTAGCTTCAGTGGCTCTTGGCATCCTTGGCTTATAGATGTGTCCCTCCCGTCTCTGCCTCTGTCATCGCATTGTGTTCTCCCTCTGTGTCCCTGTCCTTCCCTTCTCTTCTCTTATAAGGACTTGTCATTGGATTTGGGCCCACCTAATCCAGGACGATCTCAACTCCAGGTCCTTAACTTAATTCTATCTTCAAAGACGCTTTTTCCAAATAAGATCAGATTGAAAGAGTCAGGTGGATGTATCTTTGAGGGACCACTGTTCAACCCATTATAATAATTGTGGTAAGAAAGCATATCCAGTTTTATCTTCTCAAGCAGTGTGCCCAACTAGGGCTTTCTAAATATGTTCTTTGTAAAACTACGGTTGGCATGGGAGGGCTGGGCCTTGACTTTGGGGTGCCTTTGTGGGGAATACACTTTACTTGTCTTTTCTAGGCACGGTTAAATGCTTGCAACAGGAGGGGATAGTACACGCTGCTATTAGTAAGTGGAATTCCAGGATGGAATTTGCTGGCCATGTTGATGAATTCAGCTGTCTGAATCAGTTGACCTCCAGGTCGCCCTGTGAAGTCCATCCATCTTCTCTTAGCTTTTGTTGGGCCCTGCCAGGGAGCTGTCTAGGAAATGAACTGGGGGTGTGTGCACAGCCTTTTTGTGGCAAGAGCCTTTGGCCCTGGGGCCTTTTAATTAATGTCTAGGTTATATAATTGATTCACTTTCAAAGGTACAAAACATGGGCTTCCTTAGAAAAGGAAATTCTTCATAATCCTGGAAATAGGTTCCATCTCTGCAAAATCCTGCCAGAGCTAACTCCCTCCCCCCATGAGTTCTCTGTAAACACAGCCAGAAAAAGCGTAACATTAATTGTACTTCCCCATTCCCTGATTTCTGTTAAACCCAGCATGAATGGATTTATTTCAGAATAAATTATCTGAAATAAAATGAAAGCAGATTATGATTCTTTTCATCATCATCTTAGCTATCATTAATTGAACATTTACAATGTGCCAGCAATATTATATTCTAAGCACATTTCTTCCGTTCTCTTATTAAATTCCTGAAACCCTTTATGAGATAGACACCATTATGTACATTGGTTTCCTGAGGAAACAGAGATGCTGCAAGTTTCACTTACTTCCCCAGGGTCACACTGCTGGTTAGCATTGAAACCAAGGTTGGACCTTGGGCTCTTAAACACCGTATTATATGGTGCTTGGCTCCAGAGGGATCTTATAGATTGTGGTAGGGCTGCTCCCCTTACCCCTCAGGGTTTGCCATTCGTTAGATCTCAGTTGGGGCTTAGAATTTGTACCTAATAAAATACGTGCTGCTGCTGCTGCTGGTCTAAGGAATATAATGTGAGAACCACTGGTCCACACCATAGTCCAGCCCCCCAGGACGTGATAGTCACACCAGGGAGACCAGATAAACGTGATTTAAATGGCTGTCCAGTTTAGCAGCCATTTCTTTCTTATGACCTAGTACCTTTCTTATCACAAAGTATCACAAAGTCGCTTAGATTACTATTAAATGATTGGTATTGATGTTGAGGGCTAGGAGTTCAGATAGGAAAGAGCCCCTTCTCTTACTTAAGGTTTAGTGTATTCTTGATCATCTTCTCTTTCCTATCACTTAGAGGTCATGGAATTTAATAAAGTGGGTTTTAAGCTCTTTCATCAGCTGGAAAGTAGAACCAGCCAAGGTCTGGTATCTATGAAGATGATTAAAGATGAGTAAGTTGTAGCCCCACCAGACGGTAAAATACATTGTAGGGCTACAGAAATGGAAATAGTGTACTGGAGCAGGAATGGAGAGATCCCTGTAACAGACTAGAACATCTCCAAACCAGATCCAGGTCATTGTGGGACAATGGTATATGATGAAGGTGACATGGAAAAGCAGTGGGGGAAGGATTCCATAAATGGTGCCAAGACAAGCGGCTTCCCATTTGGAGTAAAAAGAGATTAGTTCAAAACTTTTAAATTTAGAAAAAATTTAAATTTTATCATGGATGAATGTTTTCACAAATTTGGAAAGTAAAAGGTATATCTAAATCCAAGTTGTTTTCCCTTCCTTTTTCTCTCCCTCACTCGCTACCCTCTGGCAACCCTGGCTCCCTTACAGGTCCCCCAATACTACAAGTATATTCCCATCTCAGGGCATTTGCCTTTGCTGGGACCTCCCCCAGGACCGCCTCCCCCAGATATCCACAAGGTTCGTCCC
Source organism: Equus quagga (assembly GCF_021613505.1). Lineage (NCBI taxonomy): Eukaryota > Metazoa > Chordata > Mammalia > Perissodactyla > Equidae > Equus > Equus quagga. The sequence continues at coordinate 123,750,931 of NC_060267.1, forward strand.
CTCATCTCCCTCCAGACCTCTCCTCCAGCGTTTCCTTGGAGCAGTGTTCCCTGACAATCCTAAAATCATAGTCCAGTCGCTCCTTTTCTCTTCCTCTGTCTTATGTTTTTTCACAGCACTTGTCACTCCCTGCCATTATATTATATTTTTAACAGATTATCTGGCTTTTGTTCTGCCTTAGAACTAACTACTTTAGCCTATACGAGCATTTAAACTTCATGAGGATATTTCGTTCCGTGTCTCTTTTGTTCACTTCCCCCAAAACCCAGAAAAATACCTGGTACATAGCAAAAATCCCAACAGAATTTGTTGAACAAATGAATAAATGAATGGATGATGTGAAAACCAGAAGTCCTAAAGGAAGATGGATTATTTTGATATGAATAACTTACAAATTGTCAAAAGATAAATTGAGGAAATTATTCGGAATACATATGATATGCAGAGGCCTAATTTTTTAAAATATGAAAAGAGCTCCAACTAATAAGAAAAACATGAAACAGCTCATTAGAAAATTGAGCAAAGAATCTCATCAGGCAGATGTATGAGAAAATATTATTGGTTTTCTTAATGATGTTACCATTTCTAATGTTTCTGTTTATTTGTGAGACCAATATAAATAGCTGTTAGAAAATATATTTGTGTAGAATGGTGAAGTCTTTGTTCAATGAACGATAGCATCTCTTTTCATAGGAATTATTAAAATACTATACATACTCTCATGTTTTGGGCTAAGCTTTGTTCACTTATGTCAAGAAGATTAAAAGACTTTTTAAGATTCCTTAGGATTTGGGCTTGTCCATGGATATCAACCATATTCATAGCTATGATAGTGTGATCCAAGAGATGACAGGAAAACAACTAGAAAACAACAACTTCTACAACATCAAAAAATCAGTTCTACATCTAGGGATGTGGGCATTTGGCCACTTTATGGCTCTATTTCTGTTTTCTTGTCACAATGGCTCCAGAGTGCTGCTACTGGCATTTCCTGGGCTGGGGACAGGAGTGTTAAGCAGTCTGCAAGACAGTGCCCTCACAATGAAGGTCATCCTGCCCCGGATGCCCATGGCATTCTCACCCGGTGAGAAGCATTGGAAAGTGTTGCAAGCAGCAGATGCCTTTGGGACACCTTTGATGTTTGGAAACTACTTCTCCGGACCTCAGCTTCCCTCATCTGTAGATTGAAGGAGATAGAGTATAGAACCAGGAAGGACCTCATCATCATTAACACCTGGTAATAGCATTACCACGGCTTCCTGCTGAAGTAGCCAACGGAGGAAGTTTTGGCAAGAAGAAATTTAAGAGAATAGAGGTTCTTCAATCTCCTTGCTGGATAAGCCAAAACTCTCCCTTCCCTCTGCAAAACATCCAGTTAGTGGGTCCCTCTTCAAGGATCCCTCTAGTTGTGTTGCAGAATTGTATATTTACCAAGTGAATTCGTTTGTTCCCAAACCTGTTTATGGCAGTTATACCTGCTACTGTGATTGTGTACGTTACCTTCATAAACCCATGAAATATGAACGTGAAAAGAAAGAAGAGTTGTTACTTCTGTGAAAACTGAGCTGAATGCTTGCAAATGACCCCCAAATGAATACTAAAACCAAACAAACCAGTTGAATTAGGTTTTGGGCAAAACAATTATAAAAGATTGGGAACGAGGCAGAAATTGTAAAGGGATCTAGATTTTTTTGACAACATTCTTTAAATTCTGGCACCACTCTAAAAAAAACCCAAACTGGAAATTGAAGAAGGTGCAATATCGATGTGTTTTATAGTTGAAATATAAGATACTCTGATTTGTAAACCCATATGTAAAACCCCCTCTCCTGCTATAAATGAATGTATGGTTATATGTTTCAAGAAAAAAATTTAAGATATGTCTGTATCATTATTTTGTGATTCCTCAATGTGACAGACACTGCTGGTTTCTCCACATCCATGGTCTGCTTCTTTAGAAATGTAATCTTCAAAATATTATCTGACACATAGCCTGAGAATTAAGGCAGTATTTCTCACCCTTCCTTGCTCCTAGGGGTTGCCATTTGACTAAGTTCTGGCTAAAGGTATATAAGTGAAAACAGTGTGTACAACTCTGGGGAAGTGCTTTTCAAGGGAAAGCCTGGACTTTTCTTTCCCTGCTTCCTGTCCACTGGAATGTGGATGTGATAGTGAGAGCTCAAGCAGCTGCATTGGACAATGAGGTGGAAGTCTTGTGTTGAAGACAGCAAAACAAGATAGGCTGTGCCTGAGTCCCTAATGATGATACAGATGCTGTGAAAGCCTTGGACTGCACAACTCCAGACTGTATTTATGTGAGAGGGAAGTTAATTTCTATCTTGTTTATGCCACTATTATTTTGGGTTTTCAGTCATTCACAGCTGAATTTCATCCCAACTGGACTACAGATGTTGATTGTGTTGGATAAGAGGCTCTGGTATACCAACTACTCCCCAAGGGTCAAGAATTAATTTTGACTGCTTCAACGGGAGTACAACTGTTATTTTACTGGAACTATCATTTCTAATAGTAGGGATACACTGTGTTCTGAATGGTTGAAAATCTAGAATCATTCTTTTAATTTTAGGCGTGCTTGCAAGGGGAAGGGGTGCTATTCCAGAATATACTGTCCTGAGGCAGGATGACTTTCTCTGGAACCTTGACTTCTCCTAAGTTATTAGAGTGACTTGAATTACCTATGGATATAATAGGTCTTAAAGGAGGATAGTTTTTCCTATTGTCCAGCTTCTCTGTGAATCTGCGCAGTTATCTATTGAGGAATAACCTGGAACATTTCAGGAATGCCATCATGTAGCACTGATTTCACCCTCTGAGAAAGCACATATGCACTTTCGGAATGCATTTAGAACTGCTTATTTTAGGATTAAAGGGTATAGAATGAAGGAATATGATTAATCCCCTTGATAGCCCCTATCATTTTACCAGCAGATGAAGCAGAGGGATGGGGTTCACATTACATCCGTGGAGAGCTATGCCACAGTGCCACTGTGTGTGAGTGTGGGCGACGGTGAAACCGTATCGCCTTTGTGTGAACAGAACACAGCATGTGCCTTTTTGGCCTCTTAATTAAGTAATCGCCATCCAGAAAGTTTCCTTTGCTGCAAAGTCTGCCTTGTCAGTTGTGTCCAGGATAGTTTTGTATGAAAGTCTTTAAGCTGGAATTATCTTTCTGATGGTTTTTCCTGACTAGCTTTCTCAAATTATCTGAGAAGAGTGTTAAATTGGTAATAAAAAGTGTCTAAGAAAAAAGTGGATGACATTTTGGGGTCAAGTTTTTACAAGTAAGAGGAACACACTGGGAAGTTGATTTATAAAAAGTTTAGAGGGAATTCATTCATTCAAGAAACTGTTTTGTTTTGTGGTTACTATGGCCTCACATGCCATGACATACAGTAAAAATGATATCATAAATTTACGTCTTTAAAATACATGTATGCAGGGCTGGCCCAGTGGCCAAGTGGTTAAGTTCATGTGCTCCGCTTCCCAGGGTTTCACCGGTTCAGATCCTGGGTGCTAACATGGCACCGCTCATCAAGCCATGCTGAGGTGGCGACCCACACAGCACAACCAGAAGGACCTACAACTAGAATATACAACTATGTACTGGGGAGCTTTGGGAAGAAAAAAAGAAAAGAAGAAGATTGGCAACAGTTGTTATCTTAGGTGCCAATCTTTAAAAAATAAAATAAAATACATATGTATATATGTTATACATATGTTGATATGAATATATATGTGTGTATGCGTGTGTATAGCCAGGTCTGGTGGTCTAGTGGCTAAGATTCCGTGCTCTCATTGCTGTGGGCCTGGGTTCATTTCCCGGTCAGGGAACCACACCACCTGTCTGTTGGTTGTCATACTGTGGCTGCTGCATGTTGCTGTGATGCTGAAAGCTATGCCACCGACATTTCAAATACCAGCAGGGTCACCCATGGTGGACAGGTTTCAGTGGAGCTTCCAGACTAGACAGACTAGGAAGAAGGACCTGGCCACCCATTTCCAAAAAATTTCCCATGAAAACCCTATAAACAGCAGTGGAACATCGTCTGATACAGCGCTGGAAGGTGAGAGGATGGTGCAAAAAGACCAGGCAGGGTTCTGCTCTGCTGTACACAGGGTTGCTAGGAGTCAGAATCCACTTGAAGAAACTGACAAGAATGTATATACATGTATGCATATACGTTTTGCTCATTTTTAAACACACATGATGGCATACCATAGATACTTCTTCTTTGTCACTTAATAATAGATCTTGGAGAGATTTAATATGACTATATGTAAATATTCTTAATTTTAAAAGAAGACCATGTAATATTCTACTATATAACTGTGCCATAATTTATTTTGTACCAGTTCTCCAGTGATGATTATTTAGGATGTTTAAAATTTCTGGCTATCACAAATGGTCCTTCAGCAGACATTCTTATTTGTAGATCCATCATTGCCTTTATGTGTGAAAATATCTACAGGATTAATTCCTAGAAATAGGATCACTGAATCAAAGGGCATGTGCATTTTAATTAGATGATATTGCTAAATGGAAAAAAAATGGGTTTCCAAATGTGTATAGATCTATCAATGTGTATGAGGGCAGAAGACTAATTTTAAATGACTAAGCATTTAACTTCAACAAGTTTTTTGGAATGCCATTTAAACATTTTTTTGTTTTGGTAAAATATACATAACTGGAATGCCATTTTTATTCATTACTTTGATTTGCCAACGTAAAGTTTTTGTAAAACCACTAAATTGGATTTAATCTCCTTGTACTAAGATAGGAGCTATTAAATAATTTAATCCTGATAGAATCTCTATGGGAATAATACAGACCCTCCTGATTGTAGCTAGGATCCGCCATGCTGTCAACATCCAGCTACTGATGACGCGCACGGCACTGCTTTTTGGTTCATGTTCTGCCAGAAGGTTGGGTGGAATGAGGCAGAGGGCTGGGTGTCAATGATTTCGGTACTGATCTGTTCTGCCCCTAATTTCTTTCCTCTGCTCTGGGTCTTGATTTACATATGTGTAAAGATCAAGGGATTCAATGAATTAGGGAATAAAACCCTTCTCCCCCATTGCTCCCATCGCGCCCTCTGGAAATCTTTCTTGAAATGAAACCTTGAACCCAGGTTGAAAATCGCAGGTTTTCTGTGCCTGGAAGCATCTGCTTCTCTCCTCCTACCACCACTCTACTGCACTCTCTCCCAACAGGTCTCCCCACTTCCACCTTTACACCCTCTAATCCACTTTCCATGCAGCACTCAGATCCATGGAAGTGGTTCTTATGAAATATTGAGCAGATCCAAAAATATCCATAAAATATGTATAAGGCATAAACAGCAGTGACTCAAAGGCACCCCTGAGCCTACCGCCTGGCTTTAGGAAAAAGAGCCTTGTTATCGTCTTTTCTGATTCCATCCTCTTCCCCCGCTCAGAGGTAACCACTCTCCTGAATTATGAGTTTATCACATCCTTGCTTTGCTTAATAGTTTTGCCACAAGTGTGTTTCCCTGATAGTGTTTTGTTTGCTTCTGCAGTTGGTCTTTTGGAATTCATGTGCAAGAGCTTCTCTGGTGCACCCAGGAGTGGCCTTGCCAGCTCACAGGGTGTATACCTAGGACTTGACTAGATAAGGATACACTGCTTTTCAGAGAGGTTTGTGTCAGTTTATACTCCCATCGGGAGGTGAGATTGTGCTTGTTCTCATCCTTGTGCACGTTTGGTTTTGTCAGATCTCCTCTGCCCCTGCCTGGAATGTCCTTCCCCAGCTAGCCCAGCACTTGCTGCTTCTCTCCTCCTCCAGCTCTCAGTTTAAACGTCACCTTCTCAGAACATTTCTCTGACCATACGCCCCCTTTCTGCCAAGACTATAGGCTCCACAAAGGCAGAGCCCTTGTCTCTGGTTCGTTGTTGTATTCCCCAGGGCCTAGCACAGTGCCTGGCACATGGTGGGCACTGAATAAATAGTTGGTGAAATGAGTAAGTGACTGAGTGAGTTCAGTCCTTTCCAGTCTAAAGTCCCCAATCCAGTGACGTGGAATAAAGACAGGAGAAAGTTAAAGGGAACCCACTCCACGTTTGCCTCTGGCTTTAAGGCAATTCTGTGATGGAGATGTTATCAGAAGACCTTCTCTGAAGGAGAGTAGAGGCTAAGCTACTCTGGTGGAGCAGAACATTTCCAACACTAGACACCAAAAATGATGTCTGTATGAAATAAATGAGTAAACAGAGCATAAAGAAGCGGGAACTGTAAACTTGCCTGTCTCCAAAGAAAGAAGGTGAGCGGAGGTGCCCTTGGGGTGCACAATTAACCTATATTCCAACCAGCATTAAGTGGGAAAAAAAAAAAAAGTAAATGATGGGAGGGGTGGGGCTGTTTTCTTTAAGAGCCCAGATTCCCAGTGTGGACATCCGAATTTGCTCGTGGGCGTTTGTCTTTGGCCTGCACTCGTGGGAACTGGATTCTTTCAGTCCATCTTGGTTACATGTTGTCTATGAGCTTGGCATGTTCAAAGCTGAGAGGTGCAGCCACAGTGCTGGACAGGCTGGGAGGGAGGGTTGGCATGGGGGTCCCCAGACTCACATCCATAAAGAATGAAACCTGTCACACAGAATCACCTACAGCCAGCAGAGCACTTTCTCATATGTAATCTGATCACTTTGAAATGGGAGAAAATTAATTGGTGCCCAATGTTCCTGTGAAATCCCCGCAGCACAGGTGCCACGGGGGAACTGATAATGTGGTCAGGCTGGAGTCTCAGTTTGCTCATTGGCCAGCTCTGTAAACGGCCGCATGTCACTTAGCTTCTCTGCACCTCAGTTTCTTCATCTGTAAAATGGGAGTATCAATACCTCTCTAAGAAGTTTCCAGTGAGAAAAAAGGGATATAATGAAGGTAAAACACTTGGCATCATGTCTGGCACATGGGAAGCAGTTGAATTTTTTTCTTTTAAAGAATTGTTATCCTTCTTTTAAACCTGAGGGCATAAGGGGTGCACAAAGGAGGTTGACGTCCTGGAGTCTGCAGCTGAAACTGGGCCCAGAACCCAGATCCAGGGACTTTGGGCCGGTGTTCTTTAGACCCACTGCTCTCTCAGAATAGCTGGGATACCCTCACCCCTCTTCATTAAACTCTCTCTGTGACGGGACTACTCCTATTTGTAAAAAGCTTTCGCAAGTCTTTTTTTTGGCCTCAGTACATTCTTGGTCACTTATGATTTAAAATGGGAGGATTAAGAGACTGAGCAATTGGCAGAAGGTTGCAGGTACAAATGACTTTGAAGATTGTGAAAAATGAAGCCGGAAGTAAAGAGAGGGTAAACAGAGCTGTCAGAGCATCAGCCTCCAGATTGCAAACCTGTCGGAGAAACAGACTCGGGGGGGCTCTCTGTGGCCCTTGCTGGAGTGTGGACGTGTGAGGCCCTCTCTGAGCCTGTGGCCAAGGGGAAGTGCCTTTTTGTGAAAAGGATGGGCAGGCTGACTTAGGATGACCCAGAGGAGCAGAAAAATCCCCTCCAAGGCTGCTTGCTGCCCACCGGCCGACAGACCTCCCGGCTTCAGCCCTGACTGAGTCCTGTCATCCTGCTAGAGGAGCGTTTCTTAACCTGGCAGCCCAGGGATAACGTTCGGGGCACCCCTGAACTTGGACGGGAAAAAATTTACATCTTTGTTTCTACTAACCTCTCCTTGAACTTTAGCATTTCCCTCAATTATTAATGAAGGCAACAAGCCACCATAATTGCATTCACAATACCTGTGGCTTTGTCACCAATAAAAATCCCAGATGTTTTCGTATCACGTAACAGTCGTGGAAGTCATCTTGAAATATCATTTATGCTCATTGTTGCTTAGAAATTACAGTAGTTATTAGATTTGCTGCTAGATCTTTGTATGTCATGTTTAAATAAATATAATATTACCATATATACTGTTATGTAAGTTATAACTTATATATAACATATTTGTAACTATATAACATATTTATAACTATATAACTTATATACTATACACTAAGTTGTTATATATGCCATATAAACTAGCATATAAGAAGGACATAAATTGCTATGTCAAATTTTTAAAATATTTTAACTATATTTTAATGCAATTGGTTTCCTTTACAATATGATATGTTTTATGTTACTCATTTTACTATGGGACGGGGTTCATGGGGTTCACCAGATGCCCACAAGGAGTGTAAGGCCCGGAGAAGATTAAGGACTCTCGTGCTTGTTCTGGAGGGAGGAGAGAGGAGATGGAGGAGCGAGGAGTAGAAGCCAGGTAACACAGGGTCTGAGACTGGTGGGGGCGCCAGGGTGAGGGGCGGTGGGAAGAGCCAGGCTGTGACAGAAGAGGCGAGATGGAGGCTGAAGCAATGGGGAGGCTGGAGGAGGCCCAGGCGTAGAGCTGGGACTGAGACTGGGGGTGGGGCAGAGGGTTAAGGCGTGGAATTTGGATTAGGGTATGGGATATCCAAAGGGATAAAATGAAGACTCTTCCAAGGGATATGCAAGCTTGGAAATGCTTTTAAAAACTTTTTATTCAAGTATTACACGCATAGATAAAAGTGTATAAATCATGTGTACAACTTGAAAAATTTCCCCAAACTGAACACTCAAGACTTAGATCAGGAAACATTACCAGCCTTTCTACACTCAGTGCTCGCTCCAATGATATGTGTGCCAAGCTCTGGGAGACTCTCAGAAGAACAAATTGGGTAGCACCCCAGTGGGATCTCCCTCTTTTTGTTGAAGTCATGGAGTTTGGATACACATCTGGACAGCAAGGCGGGTTTCATAGATTTTTCCTCAGTTGTGTTTGGCAATAGCTGAGGACCGTTGACCAGTTGTATGCCCAACATCTCCCAACGACACAAAGAAAGAAATGCAAATAACCAAATATAAAAGAAAGGGAAGGGACCTACTGACTCCCTTCTTTGTGGCAGCTGCTCTGCTAGGTGCTTAATATACACTATCTCCCTCCAGTCTTTGCAACAACCTTACGAGGTAGGTCTCCATTTTATAGAAGGTAAACTGAGTCTCAGAGTTTAGCTCTTGGCACAGCTCATGCTGCTGGTAAATGTGAGAACCAGCATTCAAATCCGGGTCTTTCTGGTCTGAAAATCTGGAACAAGTTGCTTAACTTTGCTGATCCGTATTCCCTCACCTGTACATGAGGACGCTGTTACTTACCTCAAACGATTGTTACTGGGTTTGAGGAAGAGAAATTCTGTGAGGTTTGTGGAGTTTTGTGAGGATTAAATGAGATAATGCATTAGTAAGCGTAGAAGAGTGCCTGACACATACTAAATTGTTCCATAAATGCTAATTACCATACCTGGCAAATAGAGGTATTTAATAAATGTTAACTTTTGTTGTAGTTGTTAAGCCTCTAGACTTAGAGCTATTTGTTCCATCTCATTATTGAGCGCATGTCTTTAATGTTATCTGGTAATGGCTACTCCTTGGAGCTAAAGCATCTAATTGCACAGGGAAATATTTGTAATGATGATGCCTAATAAAAATAGAACCTCTTTTTATCCATTGACTCTTTCACTGAACAATTAGTTCACTCTTGATTTTTGCTTTTGGCCACAGTAGATACAGAATCTGTGAAAAGGGGCTTGCCTATTTTGTTTGTTAAAGATGGTGATTATTTTCTTGGCCTGGTGTTCACACTTGTCCTAGCTACTGAAAATTAAAAGAAAAAAAAATGGTATTTGAAAAACTCATTTTAACATGATCCACTTAAAAAGGAAAAAAAAAACTCACTGTAAGACATCCAATTTGGAATGTTATAAAGGATTATCTCTGCAAAATGAAGTGTATTCATCTAAAAAATTTAAAGGCATATTCCTTTCACTTGAACTGAAATATCACCAGTGATTTTTAATTAGAATTTTTTTTTTTACTCCTCAAGTTCCCAGACTAGAATGGAAAAGGTCAAGACAGTTTGTGCAGAAAAAGAGATCTGAGTTTTATTTCTCTCATTTTATAATCATATTCTTCTTTTTTCTTCTTCTTCTTCTCAATAGTTGACATTCTAAAAATAATCTTGTGTTGGTTTGTAAGCTTCCTCAGTCTGGGCTAGGATGAATTCTTTTTTGAAGATGTTATCACTGCATTTGGTTTCCAGTGATAATCTGCATGGATTTAGAAGAATTCCCCTAGCAAAATCTTGTGAGGTCAGCCAGGGCAGATGTTTAACATTTCGGCAACTTATCTCCTTGTTTGTTTAGCATTTCTTAGCCTTTGAAGCTTCCCATAAATAGTCATGAAGTTATCACAGAGGAAATCAGCTAAGATGAATTGATGTTATTCCCAAAGGCAAGTCTAGTGCCAGCAGCTGGCTGGTATTTCAGAGGGGTGGCGGTGGGAGCCGTATTGCCTGCTTTGTGGAAAGCCCCTCTTCATGGCCTCATAAACTGCACCGTTAGTGCTTCTCTTGATGGCTAACCCAGTTGAACCTTTGAGGAGCCTTTTGAATTTTTATTTCATCCTGGTGGGGTGGAGTGTGAATTAGGAAACAGAAAAACTGTATCTTCAAACTACAGAAGTAACTTATCAGTTATATGAATACTTCTGATGAGGGAGGGGGAAGTAAGTGCCTCCAAAATACTCCCCCCACACACCTCAGTGTCACTGTCGGGTACCTGAGGAATTCAGCATAGAAAAATATACCAGAGTCAATGGACTGGAGAATTGTCGTAATCACCTATTTGCTTGGACCATTGAGGCTGACTGTTGTGAAACATGGCGCTTGTAATGCTCTTTATTGAAAATCCTGCCTGAGGCACCCTGTCAGCTCCAGGAAGTGATGATACTGGAGCTCTTGATGGAAGACAAAGTATTAAAAAGGCCTTTGTGAGAATCTACCCTTTTCCCCTGACCTCTTGCCCCCTCTTGTAGGCCAGACTAAGGCAGTGCAAGCTTGAATCTGTGAGCCACTTCAGAGTTAGAATCCTTAAGACTCAGTGACTGAGGGGTTGAAAGAAAGGAAAGGTTTCTGGATTGGGAGGCTGGGTGATGCTGAATACCCAAAACAGGGAGGCCAGGAAGAAGAGGAGAACAGATCTGGGGAGGAAAGGGAGAGTTCATTTTGGGTAAGATGGGGTTAAGTGGCCTGTAGGACCTCCTGATGGAGATATTCTGAGGCTTATCTTAGATTTAGGTTCAAGAGCTCGAGGAAAAGATATGAGAGTCGTTGGTGTTTAGGTAGTTGAGAGTAGTTAGTTGAAGTCATGGGAGCAACACAACCAGGAGAGGGTCTAGACACCACTGTAAGGTAAGAGTATAGTTATTGGTGAAGAATTGCATGTGGCTGCAAGTAACACAGACCCCCTCTTCCCTCAAACAAAGGTTAGCTTTAGTGAGTTGGTTTTGTTTTTAACGTGTCATGAGGAATACTGAGTTTGGGCATTCAGGGACAGCATGCCAGCTTGATGCTCTCATTTGAGACTCATGCTTCTCTCTTTTAGCTCATACATCCTTAGCATGCACTCTTATCCTCAACAATGTGGGTTTTCTTGCCCACCACCACCCCCTCCCCAGTCCCTGACCTTGCACAATCGCTATATTTGAGGCTGGAAGAAAGAGGAAGGGAGAGGGGAAAGCAGTGTTGCAATTGAATCATCTTCCTTTCAAAGGAGATCCACCCCTGACTTCTCTGCACATCCTGTTGGCCAGAACATGGTCACCTGACCGTCCCCACCTGCATGGGAAGTGAGGAAATGTAGTTGTTGAGCTAGATTCATTGCCATCGTGAGTAGTATGTTGGGGCTCTGTTAGCAAAGCACTAGGGCCAAAGGAATGAATGAATTAATGAATTAAACATTTGGCAAATATTTACTAAATACTGGCTGTGTGCAAAACATGGAAGTATTCTTCGTCAAGTGGCTTTCTTTTCTTTCTTTTGCAGTCTTCTTCCAATTGGATCATGACCTGCCCTAGGCAACATTGTAAACTGTTCACGGAGTACTTACTGTGGGCCCAGGATTGGGCTAAGTGCTTAACTTTCATTATTGCATGTGATCTTCACCTACAACCCCCTGAGGCTGGCACTGTATGTCCATTTTACAGGTGAAGAAACTGAGGCCCGGAGAGGTTAAGTCGCTTGCTTGGAGTCACCCAGCTAGTGATACTGTTTTCAGTGCTCTCTGCTGCTTTTTTTGGCCTCATATATCCAACCTAAAGTCCTGCCTTCAACAAAGTCTCTCCTTTTGGTGCCCAGTTCTTTCATACCTGTTCATTTCCTGAGTTAAAATAAATTCCTCCATACTTAAAGGTATAAAGTGCTACTTACCTTTTTAAAATTTACCGAGGATTTACATTTCCTAAGAGAAATTACATTTTAACAGGCTTGTTTTGTATGAGAAATGGTGGTTCCAAAGGAATGCATCTTCAAGAGTAGAATTTTCACCTGCATGGAAGTGGGAAGCATTTGGGGGATGTGGGTAAAGGGATTCCAGTGGAGGGAAAGCTGACCTTATTAGCAAGATTGTGGCAGGCGAATTCCTATTGGACCAACTCATCCTTGCAGGAAAGACCGGGTGAGAGAGAAGGAAGGAAGTTAGTTAAGTATGGATGTTTTGCCTGCCGTTTTACTCAAAGTGCCTAGCTTCAGCATGAGTGGGAAGGGGAGGACATGAATCTCCTGGTTCTTGTTGGTTTCAGCTTCTGACTGCCTCTAGTGGTGTGGGCTTTTTGCCATGTGAGTGAGAAGCTAGCATTTAAAAATACATATTTTTGATGCATTGTGATCTTTTGGTGCAAGCTGGTGACTTTCTCTAGTGCTCAACTGAAGCTGCAGTGTCTGTTTCAACACTCGAGGAAAAGTGACTGAGATAGACCAGGAGAGATGGTTATCGTTCTCCAAGATGGCACCTTTCTCAAATGTGTTGTGAAGAGTAACTCCCCTCTACATCAGGGTTTCTCAACCTTGGCACTATTGACATTTTGGGCTGGAGAATTCTCTGTTGTGGGGGGCTATCCTGTGCCTTGTAGGACATTTGGCAGCATCCCTATTATCTACCTGCTAGATGCTCGTTGTGACACTGGACATTGCCACATGTCCCCTGGGGGACAAAGCACCCCTGGTTGAGAACCACTGCTCTATTTGACGTGACCTTATGTACTGACTTTAACACCAAAGCCCTGCTTATAATGTAACTTGAGCCCATATTTACTTTCTAGTTTTATTGACCTATAACTGATATATAACATTTCCAGTTCATATTTATGAGACCCTTATAAAGCTGTCATGGATGGGATGTTTGGGGCTTAGAGAAATTCCATGCCTTGGCGTTGGGTAGAGACAGTTAGAATCTACCTGTAACATTCCATTGAATAATTTAACCATGAAATATTTATTGAGTGCCAGCTGTGTGCAAGGCACTGAACTAAGGCTTGCGTATAGCAGGGTAAGGCATAGATGCAGTTCCTGCCCTCATGAAGTTTCTACTCTACCTCTTCGTGCTCCTGAAGCTTGAAACATCAAATTGTAGATTTCATTAAATTTCAGTGAGTGCTCTACAGGGAAGGACAGGATGGCCTGACTAAGCTGAGAGGACCAGAGAAGGTGACATTTAATCCTTTATTTTGAAAGATGAACAGGTAAGAGGGGGAGAGTATCCTGGGCAGAGGGAACAGCATGGGCAAAAAGGCCTGAGGCAGGAAGGAGCGTAACATATTCGATAGACTGAAAACCAGGGTGGCTGATAAACGGAAGATAAGGCAGGGTGAGAGAGATGAGGTGAAAGAAGAATGACCAGGCCAGACCATCATGGAGATTTAAGACTTTAAGAACAGCGGGAAGCCATTGAAGGATTTTACACAGGGGAGTGATATGATTCGATTTGTGTTTTAAAAGATCAATCTGTCTCTCTCAGGGTCCAGAAAGCACAAGTTTCTCTCCAGGCCAGGAGGGACTGATCTTGTCCCATGTCGGGTGATTCTGATGGAGTCTTTTGAGGTTATCACTACCATTGGTGCCTGAACCCATCCTCCAACTACCCCAATTTGAAATCTTTTAAAACTTTAAATAAAAGAAGCAATTCCCATTCGTGTTCTCCCTTTGTTCTCCTTCTTTAAACTGTGATTGAAGCTGCGCTCAGATATCTGAAAACCCCAGAGAAGAAAATGATTTCCATAGCAGCTGTAACCATGGGAAACCTTCAAAATAGCTCCGTTCCTCTAGCCCACTCTGCTCTATTGGTTGGCTAGAAATAAGGGCTCGCATTTTGGCGTTCTTCTTTTTGTCAAAATCCATGTCGATGAGAATCTTCCTTTCACTTCCATGTACATCTTATCATAGCTTGAGAATAAAAGGATGGCATATTTGGGGTGAGGGAGGAAAAATGAAACCTCTAGGATACCTTTGTTTGTTCGAAAACTAGAGAAACTCAAGTGGAATGTTGATTTAGAAGCTGAGCTCTCAGGTTGATTTTCCTGTTGCTTGTTTCCTCCTAGGTAGCATGATGGGACCAAATACCTAGTCTTTGAGAGGTATCTGGAGCAAACTTTTTCTTTCTTTTTGAGACACTGGAAGTGGTTTTCATCAATTTCCCTTCCATTTTGCTCTCACAGGCTCTTGGTAATGAGCCATCCCTTAGTCACTTCAGAGAGATGCTCAAAATTCTTCTAGATACATATGATTCCTCTTTGGAGAGTTTCTATTGTAAAAATTAGGACAATTTTTGGGGCCAAATCACTGGTCCAGTGCCCTTTTTTTGGATGGGCACAGGGCAAAAATGGGCTGGTCAGTATTCCTCTTGGTGAACAGATTTTAATGAAATTGAAGGCATGACAATGAATTAGAAGTTATTACTACAAAAGTTAATAAGGAGACTGGAACATATGAGTATAGTGTTTGCTTTTGGAATTTGGCCAGGCCACTGGGAGAGGCTCAGGAGGAAAGTTGAGAAAGGAAATACGAAGTTCAGGCAAGTTCGTTATGTGCATTCTCATTTCCCAAATGTTTGAAAACCATGTCGAGAAATGCATCACATAAGTTAAACCATCTGCCGGTGACTTTTATGTTCATAGCTTTCCTGGGTCACCACAGATAACAGGGTAACTTCTCCAAGATCTCTGCATGTATGATAGAAAGCTGGGGGGATTTCCTTTATGCAACATCCTTATCCTAACAGGGCGGCATCCTTTTACCTCCGGAACTCACTGTCTAAAAAGAAATAACGACTATTGTTGAGCTGGACTTATCATCTGTTGTTGTACTTTGAGGTTTATGTTTTTAAACAAGGCACTCAGGACCTGGCACTCAGTCAGCCAGAATCATGATGCAGGAATTTAAGAGATTTACCCTGGTTCAAGAGCTTGGCCTGGCCTTCCAGAGTTTTCCCATTGACATTCATGTGCCTGATTAAAGTACACTTATAAAAATTAAATAAGATGACCTATGCAGCTTCCCTAGCATATGCTCCATAAATGTCAGTTCCCGTCTCTTGTTAAACTTTAATAAGGGCAATCTTAAGAAAAGACCATTGAGTCTGTCTGACTGAACCCTGTTGGGGGCGGGCGTGTTGAGGTATGGTCGACAGCTTCAGTTTTCTGTGAAGGAAGTGGTGTATAATCATTACCTGGAGTGGTAATGACAGTTCTTTAGTCTCTCTCTTGTTTGCAGTCCAGACTGGCTGGCCTGAAAGCAATCGTTTCTCTCAAGCAGACTCCAGAGTGAGGCACTGGACAGCTTGCCTCGCTAGCGTGCTGCAGCCTCTTTGAGGCCACCAAGATTGGTTGGTCACCACCTAAGATGCTGGCGTCCACGCGTGAAAACCTCACTTTGCCCAAATCTGCCTGTTAACGTGTTCTTCCTGTTAAGAAGTCATTAGTCGTTAAATAACAAATGTCTTGTGCCCTTTAGACTATGATTTGGCTCACGGAAAATGTTTTCGCTATGCGTTCATCTTTCACGAGCACTTTGAGAAAATTTCTAGATGCCAGACTTCCTTTCTTCACTGACTCTATTGCTCAATTCTTGATAAAAAGAAAATTTTCCTTATCTAATCTCAGAGTAAACTACCTTTCCTTTCTTTGACTTGTAGACTCTTAAATCTAGGAAGACTCTTGGAGATACCTGGTATACCCAGTTAGAAAACAGATTTACAAGAGAGGAAGTGACTCTTCCTAATTCAACATATTTGTGGCAGAGCCAAGGCTGGAATCTGGGTCTAATGTGGTGTTTTTCAAACTAAGGTCTATAAATTCTGTGAAAATTAAAAAAATGTCTTGTAAATATTTATCCAAAAATTATTTTACTAGTTACACATATAAAACTTCTCTTTTATGATGGATAATTCATAACTGATAAGCGTGTTAATTGCATAATATTTTGATTTAACTTTCTCTCAAACTAAGCCCTAATCTATGGAGAGGTCAAATCTATGGGAGGGGTCAAAGGGTGAGGGGGCTGCTTGAGACCTTTCTCCTTTTAAAGTTTGCCTTTAACAAAAATTGATTTTGTGCTGAAGACATCTGATTCTAGAAGATCAGAAGATTGATGTTTCAAATCTCTTTGTGGATGTTATTTAGGAGACGTTTTGAATTTTGATGGGCCTGGATGCAGTTCCTGGCACTTCTGATCCTTATTTTTGAACAAATGCTGGAACTTGCTAAGCTTCCACTTCCCCCTCAGCATGGTGAAGTTCATAATACTTCTTTCATGAGGTTATTGTGAAGATTAAATGATGTATATTATATGTAATGCTTTAGTGTGGTGTCTGGCAATTGCAGAAAACTATTATTAGCTGTAAGATCAGCAGCTAATTTCTACTCTTGAACTTGAGTCCATGCTAACGAAGAAGGCCCCCTCAACTTCTCTGTAATACGAACAAGTTATTGAAAGTGTCTGGCTTAATTTTTTCCTCTTTTTTTTGGCTAATCTCTTAGTGTGACTGAAGCTGACTATTCTTACCAGTAGGAAAAGATGTTTGTTAGTTGGGTGTTAACTTTTTTTTCTCTGAAGTCTCCTGTGTCCATATTCAGATGAATCTTCTGATTTTAGGCTATTACCAGGGTCCTCATAGACCGAACGTATCTACATATTTTGTTTCCTGCCCTTTCATTTATCCTTGGGAATCTGAGTCTCACAGCAGGGATACAAAAGTTCTATTTGAAACTACGTGATGATAAAAAGAACAAGAAATTTTGCTGGAACAATGCAGAGATGCATAATAGCTCACCCTTTCTCACACATGGAACTAATTGTGACATTCATCCCGGGGCCCAGTTCCTGCAGCAGGACTCCAGGGCCCATGCTGTAAAGATGTTTTGGAATCCCACCTCTGTCAATGCCCAGTTGGGGAGGCTGCAGTATCAGCTTGGAGCTACACAAAAATAATAAAGTTGAACATTTTTCTGGAAAGATGACCCGTATGTTTAATATATTTCAGTATGTGAACCAAAGTCAGGTTTGATTACAAGCCACATAAAAGCTTCACTTAGCTGGTTCTTCTCATTTTTCCCCACTCTTTTTTGAAAATGGGAATACAGTGCACAGGACTCTCTGTATGGCAGCTGTGCTCACTGCCACTGTTCACCCATCTGTGATCCCACAAAATGAGGAAATGTTGACTCCTGCATTCACGCTTTGTGGTTCTGGGATGTTGTTTCATGAACATCATCTCCTTAGACCAAAAGGGACATTACTCATAATACTGGAACTAATAGAACGCTGTGGTTTTTCCACCTTCTTTGAAAACCCCTTAAATTATATTTTCATTTTTGATTGGCTACTTCTCAATAAATGGATCTTATTGAAGTTCATGTGGTTTTTCGTAAGTAGTCTTCAGTAGTATTTAATTGTTAAGTATTCATTATTAAGCACTACTAGTTAAGTTCTGCTTCTCAAGTACCATTAAAATAAGAGTGCTCCCTGAAGGTGTCACTGTGCCTCTGTCCATGAATGAGAATAACCTATATTTTCATGGCTCTATGCAGCTTTCAAAACCCTTTTGCATGTATTATCTCATGATACCAGCACCCTGGAATTTTTTTTTGCTTTTATTTTTTACGATCACCCTTTTACAGCTGATGAAACCAAGGCTCAGAAGGGTGAAGTGGCTTGTTCAACATAGCTGGTGTGTGACCAAGCCAGGATGAGCATCCAGTTCTGACTCTAAAACCAGAGCACTTGCCTCTGCCCCAAATGGCACCCCCCCCCCATATTGCAGTGGAAGTTCGTACTGACCAAGGCGTCAACGTGGGAGAACGAGGTATTTTTTGAGCTCCTTCCATAGCCAAGTAATGTGTACATTGCTTCATTAAATCTTTCCACAACCCTGTGAAGTAAGTAGGAGTCCCATTTCACAGATGAGAAAACAGGTTCAGAGGGGTTGTATCTAGCACAAAGTCAAAGTGATTAAGTTGTAGAGTTTAGTTTTATTTCTACAGCCTGTGCTCCATGCTGCCTTCCTATAAAGTAGGTAAAACTGTGGGCTGTATTCTCTGCTTGCTAAGGTAGGCAAGTCTCTAAAAGATTTGGAACAATTACAAGTGAATTTGGGGTTAAAGTTGGGGCTTCTGAAAAAATAATCTGCAAATATTTGAAAAATGCACATATCCATTGAGGTTAAGCAACCAAAACAGCGGAATGTGGTGATCTGTTTGGTCCCAGTTCATTTGTTTTTCTTTGCTTGAGCAGAAGAGTTAACTTTCTCTTAGAGCCAGGAAATAGGAAAAGGGTCAAGAGCTTATATAGAAGGTGGATGGGAATGAGATTAAGAAGCTGTCCTGTGCGTCATATCACCCTCTTCCACTCAGCCCTAATGGCATCAGCTTACTTTCTTTTACTCTAGAAAAATTCCAGAATTTAGGTCCTGTATCAGTTAGCTATTGCCACAGTAATGACGTGTAATGAATGACCTCAGAATCTCAGTGGCATGCAATACTCAGTATTTTTTCCTCACTCCTGAGTCTGTGGGTTGGCTGCAGTGGCTCTGTGCCTCATGTCTTTCATCCTCTTCCTGGGACCAGTGGCTAGCCTGGGCATGCTCTGCTCATGGCAGGAGCAGAGGTACAAAGGAGCAAGCTGGAAAATTCAAGCTCTCTTAAGGCTTTAGTTTGGAACTGGCACATTGTCATTTCCACTCATTTTCCGTTGGCTGAAGCAAGTCATGCGGCCAAGTCAAAGATGAGGAGTGGGGAAATATACTCCATGATGAGCAAAAGTGTGAACACAGGGAGAGGTGAAAATTGAGGCTGATATTTCAATCTACTATATGTTCTAATAGAACATGTTTTGGAATTGGTTCTTTTAAATCAGTGGCCTTACATTTTTTATTCTATGGCCCCTTTTTGAACAGATGAAAGTTATGAACATGCTTTCCAAGAAAATAAAATACACACCCAATTGGGCTTTCAGTTTTCAGGGGATCTCTCAAGTCTAACCACGAGCCCCAAGTTCAGATAGCCCCCTGGGGTGTTGCCCTGGGCAGTGCCCTCTCTTCTCCAGCTGAAGGAGAGTGAGACAACCTCCTTCCTGCGACCTTCCCCTCAGATGCTGATCCCAGATGCTCAAAAATTCTTAAATGCGAGCATTCAGTATTGGATAAAGTCTTTTTTCATTGTTTTCAACATTAAAATAGGTTTATCAATCTTTTTTGATTATAAAAAAGGTTTCTCCAAAGCTAATGGGTAAACAAGTGCTCTTCTAGGATAATATTCTCATTCATTCACAGCAAAGTGTGAAAAATAAGGGTCTTAGGGTGTTGGCTGGGTGGTGTAATGGTTAAGTTTGCGTGCTCCGCTTCGGCGGCCCAGGGTTTGCCAGTTAGGATCCCAGGTGTGGACATACACACCGCTTTACCAAGCCATGCTGGAGCAAGCATCCCACATATAAAGTAGAGGAAGATGGGCACAGATCTTGGCTCAGGGCCAGTCTTCCTCAGCAACAAGAGGAGGATTGGTGGCGGATGTTAGCTCAGGGCTAATCTTCCTCAAAAACTAAGTAAGTAAAATAAGGGTCTTAAATTACGTTAGACTAAATCCAATCAATTTAAAGAATACTCCTTTTTTCTTGATGTTTGTCTTTGGTTTTTAGATTTGTTTTAAATGATTCCTTCTTTTAAGAAATCACGGTGATATTAAATAGTTTTATAAATGTCCTTAAACCCTACGTAGCTCCCCCAAATTATTTTGGGTGTTTTCCTGACCTGTGAAATCTCACCCTTTGAGAACTGCTGATGCAGAGTCACTGCCCATCTGAAGTTGGAATCTTGTGATTTCTCCCCATCCCTAAGGAATCACGCAGACTCTGATTACCTCCAGCAATGGAAAGTCACCACTATTGGTCAGCTGTGACCATTGGGTCATTCTTCCTTATGTCAGTGTGAAATCTGTCTCCCAGTCGCCATACCCTTGGAGACGTTCAATTACCACAGTGACCTTCGGGAGTTTATTGAGCATTTTAAGTATAAAAGGAGGATGAGGCTTATCTTTCATCTGCCTATTGCTGATTCCTTAAACTTACCACTTTGATCTTGTTTAATCATTTGCTCTCCATCCGAAACATAGGGATGCTTCAGAAGTTAACTAGCCCGTTACTTCTAATTTCAGGCCCGTTACTGGACCGAAGGTTCAGTAATCAGGGATGTGAGTGTATCACTTTGTAGCAACATCATCACCCCATCCCCTATTCCTAGTCTCTCCTGTAGAATTCTTCACTTGGCCGGGAACCCTGTAGGGCCACTCTTCCCATTTTCCGGGGGGACAGAACTTGAAGAAGTCAGCATCCTCCTCTCCCATGAGTCCTTCAGGATTGCTGGACTTTGGTCCACTGCCTGGCCCAAGATCTCTGAGACCAACACTTAGTGCACTAATGAAAACCAGCAGCAGAGGGCGGTCTCTCATGCTTATTGAGGCTTCCTTTGCAGTGATGTCTGTTTAATTGAAAAACCCATAGAAAAGTTTCTTTATTAGTCTGGCTTCATAGAGGGGAGAAAAATCCTTTGCTGTCCTAGAGGCCATCTTTTATCTGCAGGAAGGGTTGTTTTGTTCTTGAAGGGGCCATTGCTCTCTTCTCTTTACCCGACCCCCTAACACTGTTGGGTCTAATTTGTGAAAGTTCAAAGACAGAAGGGGGTTCATTTTAAAGTAGCCTTTCTGGGTTTTTGTTTGTTTTGTTGTTGTTGTTGTTTTTACCACGTATGCAAAGAGGTAGGGACATTTGAACACGGGACAGCCAGCCTTGCTGATCTGTCAGACTGTCTTAACAGCCCCCTGCTCAAAGGGTGATTATTAATGGCAAACATCTGATTTTCTTTCCTGTGCCGGGCACTCTGCTGAGTCTATTTTATACAGTGATTTAAATAGTCACAATCCCCCCCCATAAGAAGGGTATGTTTGTTATTGCCATTTTACATCTGGGGAGATGGAGATGCTGAGAGGAAGGACTTGCTCTGTGACCTTGAGCAAGTCACTGGACAACTCTGGGTTTTACCTTGCTCATCTGTAAAACAAAGGTGTTAAAGTGAATAGCTTTCAAGATCCCCATTTCCTCAAGTTTCTAGACAAAATCAGATCAAAGGCACTGAAGCCAGAGTTATCATGAAAATGGGAAATCTTTAGTGTGTGTGTGTGTGGGTGGGTGGAGAGTGTTGATGTTATTGACAAGGAATCAGGGCTGTGCTTTTCTCGTTGGTTTAAAATTCCTTGAGCTGAGCCTATGGCATGTCGGGAACCCAGCATCGGCTCAGTTTAACATCCATAAATGTTAAGATGCTGAGCCTGGTCCAATTTTAGCAGTGACCTGCCTCAGTTCCCTGGGAACGTCAAAATGGGAACTGCATTAGAGGTTCTGAAAGCTTGGCCACTTAGCAGATGCTCCTGCTCTTCTGTGAAATGCAGAAGCGAGTTGTGAGCAGCCCGAATTATACAAAAGAGATCACCCTCATTTTGTTTTTCCCAATAAAAATTTACCAAAAAACCTGATTTACCTCTCTTCCTAGAAAAATTCTCAAAAAGGGAACAAATAGAACTGTTGATGGCTAATCTTCTTTGATGGAAGTTTTATTCTCCAGGCGTCAGCCAACTGTGAGAAGACTTATTGTGAGTCTGTTCTAATGGTTTTGTATTCCTTCAGACACCTCTAAGCAGGCCCTCGATGCTGGGTGCTACTTAGCAGGAGTGGGGTGGAGGCAGGAATGAAAAAGCCACACTCAGTAGTTCTTATGTAACCGTGGGTATACCTAGGTGGCATCCAAACTGGGCCATGTGGGTTATAAAAGGCAGGGCTGATTATTTAATGTTTTTTGTGGTTTACAAATCACATGACGAGAAGGAATCATTTTAAAGAGAGAAAAAACTTATGGTATAAATGAGAGACTTTTTATTGGTGGATATATTAAGTTGTACCATATGAAATTGCTATCTGGCAGGGAATGTCTGGGCTAAGAAAAATAAATTCAGGAGTCATCAGCAGATCGATGGTATTTAAATCTGTGATTGAGATCACTTAAGGAGAGAATGGATGTAGGGCAGTGGGCCTGCCCAAGCCCTGATGCTTTGCCATGTTAGAGGATTTATAGAGGAGAGATCAGTGAAAGAATTAGAGAAGGGAAAAATGTGCCCTTAGATAAATATTCTACCAGCAAAGTTTAACACACACACACACACACACACACACACGTACGTGCATACACACATAAGCACTGTTAAAAGTCTTGGTTGCAGCATTGCTTTTTCCAAGTGAACTCTCCCCTCCCAAATAACCTTGCCTGGCAAAGATGCTATTTTGTCAGAGGAAGCAGCAGGAGCTGCTAAGCTGAGATGATGATTCATTATCTGTTAATGGTTTCCCCCTGTGGTTTTTCTCTATTTCTCACAACCCCCTACTCCCTTTAAGTGGAGTTTTTCATGTGCTAGAAAATCCATCTCTGTAAAATCTCCAGAACTCTCAAGCCTTCTGGACTTTTCTTGACACATGGAACCTGGGAACTTCCATGCCAATCCAGAATCAATGGCTGTTAAACTGTGCCTGAAATTTGGTTAACTCTTTTAGCCACATGCTTGTGATGGCTGATTTTATGTGTCAACTGAGCTGGGCTGTGGGGTATCCAGAGAGTTGGTCAAACGTTATTCTGGGAGTTTTATGGATGAGATTAACGTTTAAATGGATGGACTTGAGTAAAGCAGGTTGCCCTCCCTAAAGTGGGTGGGCCTCATCCAATCAGCTGAAGGCCTGAATAGGAAAAGAAGACTGACCCTCCTCTGAATAATAGAGAATTCTCCAGCTGACTGCCTTCAGACGTCATCTGTGGAATTGGCTCTTCCTGCCTGATGACCTTCAAATTGGAACATGAGCTCTCCCTGGGTCTCCCACACCACTGGCTCACCCTGCAAATTTTGGGCTTCTCAGCCTCCTAATTGTGTGAGCCATTGCTTAAAATCAATAAGTCTCTCTCTCTCTATATATATATATGTATGAATCCTATTGGTTCTGTTTCTGATACAATGCTTTTTACCTCTGTTCTATATCATCTGTCTCTTTATTCAGATGAACTTCAAGGGCCTGGTCAGGTACAGGCTGACTCTTGTACTGTGGAGATCCTCATTTCTTCTGGGACAGTGTCAACAGGGGTGGAGGCCTTAGTACTTTCTGCAGCCAGTGAAGGTTTGTTACACAGACCCTCATGCCATTATTAGGTGGTTATAAGGTGTACGTTGGCCAGGAAGGACTGTTTTTACCCTGTTCAATATTTGAACTCCATTAAATCTTTGAACTTGAGCAGAGCAGTCTGCTGTCAGTCTTCCTCGTTTCTTTCACCTGCTTTGCAGATTGCTTCCTGGAATTCGTGAACAGAAAGCCAGAGAAGAATGAAGGACTAACATTTTCGTTTCCTTTGCTTTATCAAGTACACATTCAGTGGCTAAAATAGTGCCCTAAAGCATTTTCTAAGCAATATTTACTATTTTTTTTGGAAGATATTTTTTCATACATTAGCTCATTTAAACGTCACAGGAATCCACAGAGGGTGCAAAAACAAGTATTTCTCAGGGCTGGCAGTTAGTCATTAGGTATCAGAATAGGTGTACTGTGGTTACACGGTTGATTGACATCGATTCGAAACCAGTGTGGTGGTGAAGGAGGCCTGGAGCAATGTCAGGGCTGGGGCAGCTGGGTCCTGGGGGCAGCTGAATGGACTGATGCGGGGCCTGTGCAGCACCTGCCAATGGTTCCTGAGTAGCCAGCACTGGGCAGGGCTTCAGAGAAGGAGGCAGAGGTGGGTAGTGGTGTCAATGTCAGCAGAGGCCAATCTCAAGGTCTCTGGGTCCAGGTCATGTGGGAAGAGCTGACACCCATTCACTGGCCAAGATACATCAGCAAAACCTGGACTCCCTCTGGCTACAACAAGGTGCTGGGGGCCAGGCATCCAAATGTTTATTAATGTACTGGGAATGTCCTTGAAAGACTTTAATGTGGTTCTATATCAACCATTGGTCCGACAGGGGCATTGTTTACCAGTGACAACTACATTAAACAAAAGAGCAGACCAACAAACACAAACTAACAAATGATTTGGAAAATTTTAGAACGATTTGAAACACAATATGTGGTATAGCTTAAATCATTTAGCCATTTCTGACAAGCAGGCCACTTTTATGCACCCATATATGTTATGTAGAGAATAAAAGGGAATGCATTTTAAAATTTTGGTGTGTATTTTTATATCAATTTATATCAAGTTTAGTATTTTGAGTATAATCACTGAATAGTCTCATTTTACAGAAAAGGAACTGAGGGTGTCTGACGCCACTTGCTGGGCTTGTTTCCCTTCCACTCTGCTCCTTGGAGCTTTATTGATTTCCTCTCTGCACGGTTTATATTCATAGATTGGCAGTAGCCAATCAGACCTTGCATCCCGAGTCTTATCCTAGGTTCTCCCTAGAAACTGTCGTAGTTAATGTACAAATGGAAGAAACACTGAATTATGCTAGCCAGGCATTGAGTAAGACGTAGGCGTTTTTAGACAGAATAGTCTTTCTGTCAGGAACAGAGGAAGATTCAGAAGCTCTGAATTATTTATAGATATTATTTATAAATATAACTATTATTTAGAAGTAAAAAGGGCAGTATGACAAGGCCACTGGGACTCATGTGAATAAAGAGAGGGATGGCGTAGGCGAATGGCGAAAAGCATCCTCTGTGGAAACATACAGACTTGGGTTCAAGTCCTGGCTCTTCCTTTTACCATTTGTGAGTTCTTGGCCCACTTGTTTAAACTTCTGGCCTTAGTTTCTTCATCTGTAAAATTGGCATCATAATATCTATTGCATAGATTTACCTCTATTGTAAAAATTGAGGAATGATTCACAGAAAGTGCTTAGCACAGAGCCTAAGAATAGTCATTGCTGAATAAATGTTGTAATTGTTACAATTACTGTTGTTAAGTGGTTATAGTAAATAAATAATAAACTCTCTTCTAGTTTGTCAGAAATGCTCAATGTTTGCTCAGAGGTGCTTTGATGGCTCTATTTGTTGGTGACTATCCTTTCTGGGTTTCAGAACAGTTTATAAATATTCTTCCAGGTGATTCATGTGTTACCTGGAGTACGCCATCAAAACATCTCAGAAATGTCCACCTTTTGCCATTTAGACCACTCTTCCCAGGATGTGTTTCTCACATGGAAGGGCATAAAAATCCGAATCAAGCCTGTTTGAGGTTCAAAAAAATATGACTACTGTCTCTACGAGTGACCAGGACCACTGTGGTTGTTGACTACCTCGGTGGCCCTAATTCTTCCCTCCTTCTTGCATTCATACTATCTGTAGTGCCCTCCTACTTGTATGCTGCCCTCGACCATGGGAGAGCTTTGGCCAATGGGGTGTTAGCAAAACTGATGCAAACAGAGGCTTGAAAAGGGGCAGGTGTGTTTCTGCTCTTGTTCTTGCACTCCACCATCATGATGGGAAGGATGTGCCTGCTTAGCCTGCTGGTCCAGGAAAAGAATGAGAGGCACGTCAAGTAGAGCAGAGTAGAACGGCCAAACAGCCTGAATCAGCCAACCCCAGCTGCACGAGGGAGCGCAACCTAGATTGGCTCCCATGGGCACTTGGGAAAGAAATGCCACTGAGGTCTTGTATTCAGTGTTATTGTTGCAATAGATAACCGATATAGCCAGGCAGAGAGGAAACTCTGTTTTCTGGTGGTCGATTTTTCCATGAGAAAAATGTTGGAATTTTTGTCTTTTAAAATTTTTATGTTCCAAATAGGCTTGATGCTTTAAAGAGAATGTAGCTGAGACTGACATGTCCTCAGGAGCGCCAGCCAGATTTTCAGCTTATGGCAGGATGTCGTTATTTAAAGCCTGTTGGGAAATAAAACCTGTGTACTCATTTGAAGCTGCTTGTAAGTGCCACAAACGATCATCGGTAAAAATGAGAAAGGGGATGGGAAGGGGACTTCGTTTCCCTGCTGCTTTCTGCTGATAAGTTCTCAGGATAGTGAGAACCCAGAGTCACCACTGTGCAAGACCTCCAGGTAGTCCTGGCTGCTGGGGGTGATGCTGCTGAGCGGGCAGGATGCTGCTCAAGGGCAAGTCACATTCTCCAGAAGGCTCCATTGCCAGGGTTGGCAAGGGAAGACACATAGGACCACCTGGATCTACCTCCTTCTCAATGCCTGTTTCCTGAGCTGTTTGGGAACTCGAGCCTTCCGCTATCTTTGCACTTTCCACACTGTAGCCTAAGGGCCTATTTGAGAGGGAAAGGGGCATCTCCCACTAGCCTGTGATTCTTCTGAGGGCAGCAAGTGGGGCTTGTTCTTTTTTTATGTGTGAACTGTCTGACATGTACTTGGACCTCAAGAGCAAATGGATGGATGGATGGATGAATGAATGAATGAATGAACAAACAATGAATGAATGAATGATGTACCATTAAGTATTTACAAGGTGCTTCAGTTTGTCCTCCATGGACATACGTACTTTGGGCATGCAAAAAGAGAAAGAAGGCATGTGTGATCCCAGGCAAGTTATATAATCTTTTGAGACCTTAGTTTTCACATGTCTAAAGGACATAGAGTTCACGGAGTTGGGATGGAATTATGTGATCAGGCCTGAAGGACGTAGCCTTGTGCCTGGCACACTGTACGTGGCTGCTAGTAAATTAGTGGTGGTGGTGATGCTGATGATGGAATTTGTACTTTAGTAGTATAAATCATACTTAGAGATATAAGTCTCTGAAAGAGAATCCATGTGCAAATACTTGAGTGGAGACGTTCTGAGAGAGACACAGTCCCCGTGGGAGTCAAGGCAAGGACACAGCTACCTGGAGGGCACTGCTGCAGCTGGGACAGCTGAGAGGACCGTGGAAAGGCACAGGGGGAGCAGAGCAGAGGAGCTGTAAGGAGGGACTCTGAGGAGTGGGTGGCTTTTGAAAGATGGTGAAATTTTGACAACGTTCGTTTATGTAACACAGAATTTGGATCTTCAAGGAATTCTGAGAAGGTATAGCTCTGCCTGGGTTTGTAGGTCTCAGAGACCTTGGTGAGCAAATGGGACCTTCCATTGGGCCTTCCAAAAAAAAAAAAAGACGGAATTTACTTGGGAGTGAATAGAGAGGCAAAAGCCATACTTTATTTCTTGGACCCTTTTACATTTCACTCCTATACTCTGAATAGATGTAATATATCACCGATTATATTCTCAGTTTCTTCTGCTTTCTCCTCATATTCCTTTCTTGGCTCCTTCCATTCCTTCTCACTGTTTGTAAAAGGTCACAGACTGTGGATTTGAACAGATCTGGCTTCCAGTTTCAGACACTGCTGCTGATTTATAGTATGACTTCAGGAAAGATATTTTGGTTTCTGGGGCTTGATTTTCTCATCTGTAAAATGGGAAAATAATTCCTACTTTAGAAGGTTCATAAGAAGGTCGCTTAAGGTAACATATGCTAAGGGTTCAATTCAAGGGTTCTTGATAAGTGATGGTGACCAGCATCATTCAATTTTTATTCCTCTGCCATCCAAGTACAAGAAACCTTTTTCACCCTACCTCAGAGCCTGATGATAAACCAGTTTAGACCCAAAAGTTCTAAGGGATTCAGCGTTACCATATGGCTCAGCAACCTCATTCTTTAGCTGAGTGCTGTTCTGTGAGAGTCAGTTGGCTACCCTCATATGCCATAGGAAAGCCTTTTGGTTATCTCCTTCGAGTGTGCTACTTTCCTGACCCACGCCAACACTGTCAAGTAGCTCCGCATTCTACATCTTGCCTTTCGCCATCTGGTGGCCACACCCCGAGCTGATACCCAGCACTCAAGAGAAGGGTCTAGCCCCTTAACATATGCCGACCTGCAATCTGATTGGTTGGTGCTAGTGACTAAATATTTTGATTATCACCCCTGGCTGCCATCTTTACAGGCATGGATTTGCAGTACAAGTGATTAGGAGATGACTTATCAATGCCTGTCTGTGAGGGTTATAATTTAAAGACTGGCAACAGCTGGATTGTGATGAAATGGCTCAAATGTACACACGGGTAACAGAGACTGAGGGCATTGGAGACAGTTTCCATGAAAATTTTCATTTTCTAGAAAAAATCAAGTTCTTTAGTGAGTCTGTGTTTCTCAGCACGGGAGCTGCAGGCATCTTGGGTTGGGTCAATGCTTCGTAGTGTAGGACTGAATCATACATATAACAACATCCTTGTCCTTCACGCACTAAATACACTTAGCACCAGAAAATGCCCCCAGACATTTCCTGATGTTGCTGGTGGGACGGTGGCAGTGGAGGGGTGTAGCGATAATGCCGTTGGCGGAGAACCACTGTGTGATTAGCCAAACAGACACAGCAGACAACATTTTATAAATACAACGCAGAATAAAATTTAAAGTAGAAAGTCCTACTTAATAAAAATAATTAATCAACATTTAACTTGCCATTCAATCTGACTCTCTCTTTTTTGTTATTTTTTAATTTTTTAATTGTTTTCCCTTTTCTTCCTAAAGGCCCCCAGTGCATAGTTGTGTATTTTTAGTTTTGGGTCCTTCCAGTTGTGGCCTGTGTGACGCTGCCTCAGCATGGCTTGATGAACGATGCCATGTCCGCGCCCAGGATTCAAACTGGCAAAAGCCTGGGCCGCCGAAGCGGAGCGCGCGAACTTAGCCACTCGACCACAGGGCCGGCCCCCTGACGCTTTTTTTTAAGACTGACGGATAGCAGCCTGAACTATTTCATTAGCGTGCACACAGCCCTTGCACTGCTCCAGGGACTGGGCTGAGCGCTAGAAGCACAGTGGGGAGTAAGCAGCAGCCCTTGCCCTTCCAGGGCTGACCTTTGTAGGCCTGCCAGGGTGTAGAAACATCTCTGGCTTCAGAGCATTGGGCAGCAGAGGCCTGGGCAGGGAACTTCCATTTATCCTTCCATCCCACTCTAGAAGGAGTAGACCTTTATCTCATTTATCTGGGATCTCCTAAAGCAGTATTAACCCCTATAAGATCCTAGTTGATGGGTTTATCTTCCTTTCACCATTGGAGTAAGATGGGGAAATGTCATTTAAACAGAAATGACATACAAAATATTTAATAAATATGATGGCACAGATGCCTGGAATTCACAACCGGTACTGGCCATGACACTGGAAATGGGCCTTCGCAAGCCCCCTCTTGTGCTATGAGTTAACCCTATGGTGTTGGTGGGGTTGCTTCGGGGAAGGTGCTGGAGAAGTGGCTATTTGCCAAGTATTTCAATATTTTAATAATAGATTTGGCTATTTGTGCTTCCCACTGAAAGTCAGTCTTTGTGACCCTCCTTTTCTCAGCATGAGAAGATTGCCCAGGTCACTAAATTTTAAGCCTTGTGCCACATCTCCCTTCTTTTCCAGGTAGCTTGCCATTTTCTCCCTGTCAGCTAGGTGTCCTCCTTTAGCACTGTGAGTGGCACACGGGTTGGATGTAACTGCTTTTGGAAAAAATGTGTCTGTTTACCCCAGGACTCACATTATAAACACATTTAATGAGGATGTATTCAGTTTTTAAGCCAAAAAATAAAGTAGTTTCTTCCCCATCAAGAACTAGTTCTGCTCTTTCTCTTTTTATACTAGCTCATGTGGCATCTTTTTAAAGGTGGTTCCACCCTCCTTTGGACCAGATCACTTATACCCAGCCGGCTCTCTGGGAATCTACTCCCAGCCCTGATGTTTAGTGTTTTCGCTTCTGTGGTTTCAAGACAAGCCTCTAACATTTGTCCAGTGGAGCATTCTGTGGTCACATACATGCATGCGTAGAGCTTACTGAAGTTGATTGGCATTCTTGTTTTACAAATTGCTACCTTTTGAGATTTTCTTTTGGTTTTCTTTGGCAAAATAACTTCTTGGTCTTGAGAATCTGGCAGCATCAGATGTCTGCTGGCTTTTGTGTTTAACATTATAATTGCTTTGATATCTGTTCGTCTTACCTCCAACTTGGTAAGAATGTTTTTGCACGGTGCTCTGTGTTTGCACAAAGGATACTGTAAATCTATAAATGTGTTTGATTTCTGTTCACTGGTTTGTTTTAAGATGGCTTTTTAGGAGAGGATGGCAGAAATGGATGCCTTTGAATCCTTTTGATCATCATCAACAAACCAAATAAGAACATGAAAAGGGGTATTTATCCCAATCATAACCCCTAAATGGGTATTAACATTTGAAAGAAAAACGTGCCTGAGATGATGGAACTACAAAATGCGCTGTTGAGCAAACATTCGGGCGGAGTTGTAAGTCATTAAGTCATCTTTGTTCATGGCTTTAGGTGAAAGGACCTAATTTGTCAAGTGCCTTACAGAAAAGAAATTTGTGTCTCTAAGACTTAGTAATTTTAGTCAATTCAGATCTTTATTGACTTCTATTGTTGAAACTCTGCCCAGGAGTAATCTTTAAGCAGATAATTATTTAGTGACAAATCAAAGCCTCAGTAAAAGGAAAGTGTCAGAGAGCAAAATGGAGAGTGCTCCCTTTGATGTGTAATATAGCTCAATCTGTTCCTCTTCCAAAACTAGGAGAAGCCCATTCTGGATCCTGTCCTCTTGGGCTCTTGTGGTTCTGATCTGTTTCTTGATCTCTCTTTCCAAAGTCCTTATTGAAGGCTTTTGAGGACCAGAGGGAGAGTAGGGGTCGCTGGGGGATTTGTACAGGGGAAGTGGTATTGGTTGGGAAAGGAGATGTGATTCAGGAGGAGAGGGCAGAGTGAGAGGTGAGGGAGGGTAGGAAGACAGAGAAACAGGGCCAGTCCTATGCCTGCCTGAATTTATGGGGATGGCTCAAGGCACAATGGACAGCCAGCCTGACACACACTTTTTTGTTATAGTGAATCTGGGTAGAAGTTCATAATGGTGGCAGTAGTAGCAATAGCAGCTAACTTTTATTGAGTGCTGACTGTCTGCCATTTTAATAGGCCAAGTGTTTTCATTTCATCCTCAAGGAACCTTAGGAGGGTGAAATTTATTATCCTTGTTTTCCTGTTGAGGAAACTGAAACTTGGAGAGAGTTAGAAACTCAAAAGAAGTAATTATTACATTGGAGAAGTGAGTTTGTTATATATACTCTTCTCTTTACATGAAATATCTTTAGAAGCCTATTTGAGACCCTCTCCATGGGAAAATTCCAATTTGGATGTGACAGAGACGGCATAAATGTGCAGGTGGAAAATACTTTGAAGTAGGCTTCCACTATTTGGGAAATCTCTCATTACACCAAGTCAAAGAGGTCGGAATTTATCAATTTGTTTGTTTTAATTTTTATTGCAAGACATCTAGCTTTTTAATATATTAACGTGTCACAAATTTTGTAGAAGGGGCTGTAGTACATTTTTCCAAACTGGGCCACTTTTTCTTTCTTTTTTTTCTAGGGAATATCTATGAACTTCTCAAAACTATATGTATTTGAAGCACCTTTTGCGAAGCAAGGATGAAAGTGTAGAATGTGTGAGTAGGAGGAAAGCGATGTAGGCGCCCTACTTCATTGCACTCCTGACTCTCTGTGACTCAAGACAAAGTTTCACTTCTCTCTGCCAAAGCTTTCCCTCTATAGCTTGGAACGTATGTGTCTCGAGAACTATATTACAGAGATGTGTTATTGTGAATACTTAAATGAAAATTAAAACATATTTCGTTATGGACACTAAACTGATATGAAGGCATTTTGTAAAGAAAAGTGTTAATAAAAATATCTTGTCATTCTTCTATAGTGGAGGAAAATTGAATTTTCTTTGAAATACCTAAAATTTTAATGATCTAAACTATTAAAACCAATTGTTTTTCTTCTTGCTTGGGAAGTTGGGAAGAACATTTTTAAAAGATGATTGAGATGATCGAATCCTGACAGGTATGAGCTTGTATTGACTCTGTTGAAAGCCTCAGATGGAAACCGGTAACCCTACTTGGATTAAGGCCCTGGATTCTGAGCTGGAGTCCTCCAAAACTATGGTCTTGTTCTTCTGATTTAGGGCTCATGGTGACACTTCAACCCACGTGAGAAACAACTAGAGAGCCGTAACTAGACTGAGGGCAGTTTGTACAGGCAAAGAGGAAAAGATCACACCTCCCAGAATCCCAGGGGCCAAGAGAGCCTGGACCGAATGAGACATCAAACAGAACAAGGCAGCCATATTGCGGAAACACATCCTTGGATGTTGTATGGCTCTTTCTTTTTCTTTCTGTTCCTTTGAGGTATTGGATGTGGAACCAGCAGAAAGAAGACATTTCCCTAACACCAAACGGGAAAATGTAGTTGAGCCTTCTGAAGTGAACTATAAAAAGCACAGATCTGTGGAAAGAAGAATACATTTTCTCCTCAGTGAAGTTATGTATTTAGCAGCTTTTTGACTGCACTTGGCCTCTGAAGCACGAGTGTAGGAAGGTTGCGTTGCTGAAACTTAAGACCTCACAGAGGGCCATAGAGGCAAGGCCGCCGCCTCACTGTCGGTCGAAGATTCAGCTCCGGTTAGAAAGAATGTGAAATATCTTCCCATCCCAGCAAAGTGAGACTGGTGGTGGGTTTTTGTTTTCGATCTTTCCACCCTTCTTTCTTTTCCAGTTCATTGACAATTCTGCTCATGCTTTAAAATAATCTGGGCTCAAGGAGAGGTTTGCATCTCGCTGATTTTGATTACTCCCACATACTGTATTTATTTGCCGTTTAAATCATCTTTGTCTGGAGGAGATTCAGACAACTGATCTCTGCTGTTGTTTGCTGAGGCAAGGCAAGGGGAGGCAGTCTCTTCAGAGGGGCCTATTGTGTGAGGAGGCCTCCAGGGAAGAAGGGGAGAAAGTAAAATTCAAAATGACAGAGAGAGGGTGACTGCTCACTCAAACCTTTGTATGGGGGCCCTCACTCTCCTGGGGGTTGATGGATGGAGGTGCCTCCAGGACTGTCCTTATCATATGAAATACACAACACTCATTGTTTCCCCTGCAGCTGGGCCTTAGATTCAATTCCACAGGCTCTTGTCCTGGGACTCTGGTCTCCTTTGTCATGCCTCCTGGTGACATGAGGCGCTGGGTGACCAAGAGCTGCCAAGTTTCCCATGAGTTCAAGGACCCGGGGTTGGGGATCCTCCTCCCACCCTCCCGGCAGGTGAAGAAATTATCAAAATCTGCGATTCATTAATTGTAAATAAAGACTGGACATTAACAGTGCTATGCAGAGGCAAACTGAAGCTCGAGGCAAAGAAAAAAAAATCGGTAACGTTGATCTTGTTTTTATTTTAAAATTTTGATATTTTGCTCAGTGTCAACTGTTTTGCGTTAGATTTCATTTTTAACACCATTGCATTAAAATGTTATTTTTCTCGATCACTGAGTTTTTTGGTGCCCTCTTAGATTTTGCACCCAAGGTGAGTACCTCACTTGGTCCTGGCCCTAGTAATAAGTTTTACGTGCGTGCTTTTAACAAAATTATTATTATAGTGTTAATAGTGTCATTTACCCTATATTGAGTACCTATGCTGTGCCCATGGCACATGGACCTGATGTCCATGGACCTTTGTGCAGCATGGGAGACATTTACAAGCATTAACTCATGGAATCAGCCTGAAGTAGGTACAGTGATTATTCTCATTGTAGAAATGAAGAAACTGAGGCACCAAGAAATTAAGTTATTTGCCTGAAGTCAGGACCCAGCCAGGAAAGGCAGAAGTGGGATTCTAACCCCAGTCTGGCTCCAAATCTCTTCTCCTAATTTACTGTCTCCAAGAGACTGAAATTTTTTCACTCTATTCATTGGGGGTTGTTTCTGTTTTACCTGTTCAACAACTTGAGGTTTTCCATGAGAGAAATGTCTTGTCTTGTTTTCTGCCTGGGAGATAATGCATCAAAAACTCAAATGGAAGCTGAAATTCAGACAGGAGGAAAGTATGTAGAAGGCCTTGATTCTGTTAATCCATGAAAATGGGGTGGGTGGGTATTAGTCTAGTTTCTTTCTTCTTGTATTGGAAATAGTTTTTATAATAATGGTTTTAATAGCTTTAAAAAAAGTAATATAGAATATATCTGTGTAAAGATTGGTTGACTCTTCAGTGATTATTGTAACATAGTTTCATTGCCTTCATTTTCTTTTTCCTCAAATACATTTATCTTTAAATTCTTTTTAGGAAGTTGAGGTCTTGACTTGAAATTTCCCCACCCCTGTTCCACAGACCTATGCTGTCCAGTGTGATAGCTAGTCATCACATATGATTATTGGACACCTGAAATGTGGCTCATCCTAATGGACATACGCTCTAAGTACAAAAACACGCTGGAATTTGAAGACTTAGGATGATAAAGAGAATGGAAACTCCCTCATTAATGATTTTTACATTGATTACATATGGCCACAATATTTTGGATCTACTAGTTTAAGTAGAATATATGGTTAAAATGAATTCCACTTGTTTTAATTTTTTTTAATGTGGGGAGTAGAAAATTTAAAATCACATATGTGACTCGCGTTTATTTCTGTTGGACAGCATGCTATAAAATATTGCCTCTCAGCTGTTTCATTTGTGAGGCAAGAGGTTGGTGTGTTTTGTTTTGTTTTGTTTGTTGCAAGAGCAAGTGAAATTTGCCAAAAAAGAAAGGAAGAAAGAAAATTTTTGGAACTTCAGACTTTCAGCCAGTATAGTTGCCTCATTAAGGAAACTTCACCTTTGTTCCTGCCACGTCTGCAGACATGTGAATTCTTTAGGCTGTAGCATTAATTTACATTCCAAGAGGTTTGTCAACAGCCACACGCCTATCTTTCAGAGTAACTGCCTGTAAATGGCTTCATGGGACTGTGAATAGTGGTTAGGTGCTCATTTAGACATTGAACATTGATAGAACGGCCTGTGTTGGCCAAGTTCAGAGCTCTGCCATGTCTTCCTCAAAGTCACAGTGCAGAATGGATCTCTGGGCACTAGGGCCTGGTGTCTTGGCCCTCAATCTTTAGTTTGCAGAAAAATCACCTGGTGAGCCTGAGGAAGTTGCCGGTTCCTCGGGCTGCTCCCTGGAGTGTCTGCTTTAGCGCTTTTGGACCAAGCACGTCAGCTGTATCATTTCTCACAGCCTCCCTCCACCCACCTCTCCATTCTGCCATGAATATTCAGTCTCTCTCTTCACTCTGTCTTGGGGATATCTTTGCTCTTTCTAGAAAGCATTCCTCAGTAATCCAATCAGTTTCCCTTTCTTCCTCTCCACACACGGTAGAGGCTAATTTACTTCTGAATAGCCATTGACCTTTCTTGGCTCTCCAAAAACATGCTAGTGCATGTGGACAGGAGATGGGAGAGGGCGTCTTTGTTCTCTTTCCTCTTAATTGTCTTACAGATCAGTGAAGTTTAACTTGAAAGATGTCTAAAATCTCCTTTGAAGTAGATGAGATATAAATTTTCAGCAAATTTTAGCTTCAATGCTTGGCATATAGAAGATGCTCCATAAATATTTATTGAATAAGTGAATTTCTGTCCTGTTCATCTTCCTTGGAAGCTGCGTTAACTCCTCCTGGTCACCAAGGGACTGAATTTGTAGGGCACTGAGGCGCTAATTAGGCAAACGCTCTACTAGAGGAGTTGAATGGAGCTTTAAAGCCGTATTGTGGAATGTGCCTTAATGCAATCAATAAAAAGGACCCTTGGGAGTAACTGAGTGTAACTGCTCCCTTGATATTTTCTTCGGCTCCTTTTGTCCACCACATATACCTATTCCTCACTCTCCATCTCTTCTTTATAGTGGAACTGTATTTGTCCAGAATCTGGGTCACAAGTGGCAGAGGTTGCAATCTCGAAGGGGTTTAAGCACAAAACTGAGAATTTTATTGATTGAGGTTATCAAAATACCCAAGCCAGGCTGCGTGCAAAGCCTCAAGCAACATCGTTAGGACATGGGTCTCTCTATCACTTGGCTCTTCTTCCCTCTGCATTGGCTTCCCTCTCAGACCGTCTCCACCCTTGTGGGTCAGATGGTAGTCCATTGTTAAAGCTCTTCTTAAACTCCACCCTGCCTCCCAGACTGTGGCTCTCCACACAGATTCAGGAAAAATCCTGGGGCTTGGCTCTGATTGGATTGTGTACCTCTCCCTGAACTATGGCCATGAGGATTAAAAATTCTGATTTGACAGATCTGGGTCACATACTTCCCTGGGATCCCAGCCTCACCCAAACTGCTTGAGTAGAGGAGGGCAAGGGCATGGAATACCAAAGCTAATTCAAGGTCAGTTTATTACTGAAGAGAAGAAGTGCTTAGTTGGCAAAATATATCAAAGGACCACCAAAAAAACCTACAAGGGAATCATTTTTCTATTTCTATATGAGATTAACTTTTGCCACGCAAGCCACAGCCCTCCCCACTTCCAAAGGCACGTGGCAGGAGTACCACTGTCCTCAGCAGGTTGGGAGCCCTTAAGGGGAGAAAACACGCCATGTTGATCTTTGAACATACCCTAGGACATTGCACACAGCAGGTTTTAAGTAATTGTTCCAATCAATATAGTTTCATTGTGCACCTACTCTGTGCCTGGTACTATTAAATTAATGAGTTGCAATAGTCAAATTGGGTTTTACACTACAACTTGCTGACGAAGAGCATGAGGTTTGAGATAATGCAAATGTGGCTGCTGGTCGGACTCTGCCATTGACTAGCCCTGTGGATTTTGGCGAGTCACCAGTCCATCCAGGCCTCACTTTCTGCATTTATGTGACGAAGTTAACATGGTACCTCCCACATCCAGCAAGCATGATGGTTAAACGAGATGATGCATGTAAAATGCTTTGTGTAGCAGCTGGCTTATAGTGAGGACTGATACATAGAAATTAATACTGGTATTTATATGTTTCAAAGAACGAGTGTTTGGTGACCATCTATATTCATTCATTTGGCGTCTGTTAAATTGACACAGGATAAAGATGAATAAGATAAAATTTCAGTTCTAAAGAAATTTGTGGTTTCTTGGTGGAGGCAGTCCTGTAAACAAATAATCAGAAGTAATGCTTATAATTCCATGGTCCATATGGTTCAGTCCCCAGAGCTGTGTGCAACCAAAAGTAATTTCAAACTAATTTGGATTTCTAGAATATCATGAAGGGAAGCATATGCCCTGCTGGTATGTATCATTCTCTCTTTTCCTCTTTCATTGACTGCCCTCAGCCTGCTGAGACATGCAAGTCCTTTCACGTCATGGACCTTGCTGACCTCTCCTGCCCCACCCCAGCCATGCCCTACTACCGGGACTTCCTGACGGTGCCATTTTTTTCTTTGCCTTGGATTCTCCATACAGTCGTTTTCTCTGCCCCAAGGCTTTCTCTATCCGTCTGTAGTCTGAGTAACATCTACTTTCCCTTCAAGACTTGGCTCAAGCGTTACCTTCCATGATAGGTCTTCCTGGACCCTTGGCCTTGGCCTTGGCTAGATACCTCTCTTCTCTTGCTAGTTCCTATTGACCCAGTGCATGCCACCATTACTATCCTAACCCCGTGATGATGTGACTGTCAGCACCCCCTCGGCCTTCCTCACTGTCATGTGTGGACTATGGGCTGGTCCTCCTAAGAGGAGATTGTGATCTCCTGTATTCTCTAACAGCCTGGCACCATATGGGATGAAGGGAGGGAAGGCAAGGGGCCTTTCCAGAGACGAACTAGAGGGTCCTCTAACATTGACGATCCTTTATGGGTCATTTTGAACAGGATCTCCACCTGGTGAATGATGTTTTCTGGTCTAGGCTATAAAAATAACAGTAGCAACAGAATAGTGTAGTCCAACCACCACAACGTCTAGCCTTTGCCATCAGTTAGAATTGGGATGGACTTTTAGGTCTTACTGGCGGTGGGTGAGTTCCCTAACCTCTTAAACCTACTTATCACGAAAATGGACAGGATAACAGGACCCATCTCATAGAGTTGCTGTGAACATTTCATGAGATGATGTGGGGAAAGCCTTGGCACAGAACTTGGCACCTAATAAAGTCCCCCATAATGGTAGCTGCTGTTACCATAAATGTGAAGCATATTTTGGAGGTATCCACTGGTTTTTCAAGATGAACCACCAATGACAGTGTTCCTCAAGGAAGTGGTTTGATGGTTTCCTATGAAAATTAGGAAGAAGGAAGCAAACAGCATGTCGGTTGCAGAGAGGGAACATTATTTTGTTTTGCTTGCTTTTTGCTTTTGTTTTTCACACCTGTTTTCTCAGGGGAATGGGACTTTGTGTCTCGCCAAAACTTGACAACAAGTTAAATACGTGGTTTAAAGTCCTCAGCAGTCACAGCAAATGTGAAATCAAATCCCTCATTTGCTTTGGAGCATCCGGACGGCAAGGACAGCTGGAGTGTTGCTATTTTTTATTTCAAATAAAAGAGTCAGCTCCTCGTTACCATAGAAACCACCAACCTAATTATAAGGAGTTTTGTTCACTGGATAAAAGTCATCATTTCTTTTTCCTCCCCATGCTCATACAGGTCCCCAAAATATTGGCATGGATTTGATCCTGAATGAAGGGATTTGCTCTCTTTAGCAAAATGATTATTGTGCTCTGACCAGCCAACACAGAAAAGAAAGGAGTTGGGGCTGGCCAGAGGCTTGGAGAAATAGCATCCATAGCTCATCTACTTTAAAAACAAGTCATGAGCATTTAGCAAGAATGAATTAGTGTTTTTAAAGTAAAGTTCAAAGAAAGATGCTCCTGATCTATTCTATCACTAGGTAGACATACCCTTCCTTGTCTGGAAGTGGAAGGGTGAACTCTAGCTCTGGGATCCTCCTGCTCTAAGATTTTGCCCTGGGATTCTGAGATCTATCATATTATATAACATTGCAGTGTTTGGAGAAGAAATGCTAAACCATGGGTTTCTAAGAGCTGACAGGCTGTTTAACATACATTTGGGCTTTCTAGAACGGTAAATAGTTGTATCTCACTGTCAGGGCTCAGCCCAACAGTGTGGAGGCTTCTTGTACATGCTTCTGTCTTATTGAACTTGCTGTCCCTTCTGACCTTCATGCTGATGTGTATTAAGTGGAGATTCTTCTCCTTGACCCTAGAGAGGTGGTCTTCAAACAGTCACCTGATAGAAAGCCAAGTGGCAATGAGGAGCAAGAGTCTTAGATGTATTTTGGGCATAAGGTTACTTAGGGGTTAGAGCTTTGCAAGTGCAATTAATATTCTTTTTTTGGAGATTCCATTTATAGAATGAACCAGCTGTAGGTCATTGCTGGTATTGAACACATTGCTAGTATTTTGTAGACACTGAAATACTCAGTTGAGATGTGAATGTTCCATATGCACCTGTCAGGAGTTTTGAAAGCTACATCAGGCCATTTGGGATTGGGGGAGGGGAGGCATGCGCCACAGAGGGGTGGACTAGACTGAGGCCAGGGGAAAGCGTGATAGTGAAGACAGGAGTCCCTGAAGAGACTATAAACACAAAAAGAAGCTTATATAAATGTGTGTGGAGCATGGGATGGGGAGAGAGTGCTGGTGGAAATGTGTTAGGCCCTATACCTCGGGTAATGTTCCAGCACAGGTAAATGCTTCTTCTGTGGGTGTCCAGAGTAGATCCCTTGATTTGGATGCAGGGTTCTTTTACCATATTTACTCCTTGTGTGGTTTCCTCTGCTCTTCCTGCCACGTCCCCCCACTCTTGATGGCAGTGGTGGTGATGGTAGTGATGGTGGTAGTTGTAAAGACCACGGTGGTGGGGATGATGGAAGTTGTGATAATAATGGTGGTTATAATGATATTGGTAAGTCGGTGGTGGTTAATATTTTTTGAGCACTGTCTCAGTGCCGGGCCCTGTTATAAGCAGTTCTATCTGATGTCTATTCCCTTGTTTAGGTCAGAAACCTAGAAATCTTTGGTTGTTCCTTTTTTCCATGTACTCCATCAAACTCTCAGCAGGTTTTGATCAGCTCTACCTTCAAAATCCATCTCTGTTTTGCCTCTCTGGCTTTCATCTTTGCTACCAATGTAGGTCAACTTACCTTCCTCTTTCACCTGTCTCCTGCCAGAGCCTTCTCCCTGGGCTCCCTGCTTCCATTCTTGCCTCTTATAATCCATTCACACAGCAGGCAGCGTGGCCTTCTAAAATCATACATCCCTTCCTCCTCAGAACCTTCTTCATGGCTTCCCCTCCCACTGACATTAAAATCCAAGACCTGTGGCCACAGCCTTGATCCCCGAGATATCTATCTTACTGGCCTCATCTCCTGCCACTCTCTGGTGCTTATTCTTCTCTGATCATTCCACCCTCTTCCTGATCCTTAAGTCGCCAAACCCTCCAACCTTAGCTCCTCCCCGCAGGGCTTAGCATGGCTTGTTCTCTATTTCACTGAGGGCTCCCCTCAAACTCAGCTTTCTCAGAGATGACTTCCCTGGCCGTTCTCTGTAAAATAGCAGCCCGCCCTCCTCCATCCCTCACCTTTCCTCTACCCCGTTAACCTGGTTTATTTTTCTTCACAGCACTTACACTCTGTCATCATTTTACAAAGCTTCATAATGTATCTGTGGGGGAGTTTTCCTCTCTAGAACATAAACTTCATAAAGACAGGGACCTCCTCTGAGTTTTCACCTCTGTATTCTCACAGTCTAAAATAGTGCCTGGCTCACAGTAGAGGCACCATAAATATTAGTTGAAGGAATGAACAAATGATAAACTTGTATAATAAAAAAAAATAACCCTAAGATTTATATTTCCTCTTATGGGGAAATTGAGGCTTAGAGAGAGAAGTTATGCCCTAGACCGTGGAGAGAAAAGCAAAGGACTTCAGTTTTCCTAAGAAACTGGTTTGTAACTCACTTGAATTTCTCATTCAAAGCTGACTCTGGCGGGCCTCATCCGATGTTTGCCCAACGATGCGATCCTTGGCATTGGTGGTGTGCAAGATGTTTTAGATGATTCATGGACATTATTATTGAACACAGTGTGAATTTACTTTTTTTTTTGGCAATGGAATTTTTAAATTTTTTATTTTATTCTTAACAGTGAGACAATTTACATGGTGTATAAATTCACCAACTTAAATTGTATAATTCAGTGCTTTTTAGGATGTTCACAGAGTTGTGTAACCATCACCACCATCAATTTTAGAACATTTTCATCACTCCAGAAAGAAACCTCATATGTATTAGCAGTCACTTCACCCTCTCCCTCCACCCCGCCACCCCCCACCCCCAGCCTCCAGCCCTAGGCAACCACTAATCTAATTTCTGTTTCTATAGATTTGCCTATTCTTGTCATTTCATATAAGTGGGATCATACAATATTTTGGTTTCTGGCTTCTTTCACTTTAGCATAATATTTTCAAGATTCTTCCATGTTGTAGCATGAATCAGTACTCCATTTCTTTTTATGATTGATCTACTGCATGGATATACCACATTTTATTTATTCATCATTTGATGGACACAAAAAGTGGTTGTTTCCACTTTTGGGCCGTCATGAATAATGCTGCTATGAACATTTGTGTACAAATCTTTGTGTGGACAAAATGTTTCCAATTCTCTTGGGTATACACCTAGTAGTAGAATTGCTGGTCTATGTGGTAACTCTATGTTTAACATTTTGAGGAACCGTCAAACTGTTTTCAAAGGTGGCTCCACCATTTTACATTCCCACCAGCTGTGGATGAGGATTCCAGTTTCTCCACATCCTCACCAACACTTGTTATTGTCTGTCTTTTTAATTATAACCTAGTGCGTGTGAAAGTGAATTCACTTTTCTGTTTCCCTTTTTAACAGAGAAGGTAGGCCCTCAAGACTGTGAGCAAGGAGACCACAGGGTCTAAGTAGAATTTCATGACATCGTTTGACCTTTATTGTATTTTTAAATAACAAATCACTTTTCCTTTACTTCCCCTTTATTTTAAAATGAGGGCATTATGTAGTCTTTTAAAAAACAGCTTTATTGAGATATAATTTACATCTGACACAAATCACCCATTTGAAGTATGTAATTCAGTGACTTTTTAGTATATTCACAGAGTTGTGCATCCATTACCACAATCAATTTTCAGATATTTTTATTACCTCAAAAGGAAACCCCACACCCCTTAGCCATCATCCCTCAAGGCCTCCTTACCTCTAGCCCTTGGCAACCACTAATCTACTTTCTATCTGTGTTGGTTTGCCTATTCTGCACATTTTATGTATTTTTAAAAAAATGGTTAACTTCCATTTATAGCAAAGTATATTGGTTTTCCTATGGAAATATAAAGTTTCCCTTTAAAATAAATGTATTAAAATAAAAAATTTATAAGTTTAGACAATATAAAATATTGTGAGTGGCATGTACAGAAGAGGTAAAAATTGCTACGATGGTCAGCAGTGCCCAGAGATTGAGCACATGTCCTCCCGGTAGAATGCACATGGCCAGTGTTTGGGAGATGGCTGATAGATGTCCTGGGACTAGACTGGTCCAGAGAAACTTCATCTTTGGACTAGAACAGAGGGAGCCTGAGCGCCTACTAGGCCCACACATCCACATCATCAAAGAGCACCCCCCACCAGGGAGCTATGTGACTTGTATATCAGTGCCTCAGTTTGCTAAATTAACAGTTAAAAAAAAAAATCATCTCGGACCAGCCCAATGGCATAGTGGTTAAGTTCAGTGCATTCTGCTTCAGTGGCCCAGGTTTGGGGGTTTAGATCCCTGGTATGGACCTACACCACTCATCAAGCCATGCTGTGGTGGCATCCCACATACAAAATAGAGGAAGATGGGCAAGATGTTTGCTCAGGGCCACTCTTCCTTACCAAAAAAAAAAAAAAAAAAATCACCTCAAACAGCCCACTAAGGAGACCACAAGGTGTCCCTTTCATGCACCCTCTACTGTACTTGTCTGACCAAGAGCTACCTTGAGTTGGTGTTGCTCAGTTCAGGGTCAATCTTTGGCTCATCAATAAATATAACTTTAACCTCTGTTGATCTTACTTGCTTTAAGAAAAGAAGTGCTTGTGTGTTTGTACCTTTATTTATTCCTGTGATTTCAAAATTATATGAATAAAGGAAACAGGGATTATTTTAATGTTACTGCCCTGAAAATTTATTTATGTATAGTGTGTCATTTGGCAGAATATTTACAAGTTTCTGTTGACCTTGCTGATTGAGTACAGCTACTAAATATTATGTAATAAAAAGAATTTTGTCATAACGGTAAAAAAAAAAAGAAAGACCTAATAAGCCCTACTTCAGAGGGTCGTGATGAGGACTAAATGATGGGTATGTGAAAAGGATTTAGAGCACTCCTTAACACAAAGCAAGTGCTCATGAAGTGCTCGCTGCTGGCTGATTATAGTCACATCCACGAGAAAGCTCTGAGTCTACCCGTCCCTCTCCCCACCCAATTCTGTCGCCTCCTTGTTGCCTCCTCTCTGCCGCTGCTGCTTTGCCTTCGCAAGCAGAGACTTTGCTGGGAGAGCAGCCCCCTCTGAGAGCAAGGAAAAAAGCCTTCTGCACTTGAGGATATTTGAGTAGCTGCGTTCTCCTGCTGAAATAGCCCAGCTAGCTTTCAAGTTAGAAACACATTGCCCTTAACCGAGTTTACAAAACCACAGGTTACCCCTTTCTGTTTTTGTAAATTGCATCAAATCAAACCCTGAAAGCCAAATTCCATGGGGGCTGAGTGCCTTTGTTATCAGTTCAGCAAGTATCCTTGGACGTGGACATGATTCCATACCCCAGTGCTTGGCATGCATCAGCAGACCAGAAACACGAGGAATGTTTTTTTTAAAAACCATTATACAAGTAAATTGGGATTTTAAAAATGCATTTTTACATGTTTTTCTTTGCTTGGATCAACCATATGTTAAAGTAAGCTTCACCTATGGCAACAGTTCTCATCTGAGGCTTATTATAGCTTAATAAAAGAGTATGTGGGTGGTGAACAGAACTTCGCGCAGAGCTGCTC
Source organism: Equus quagga (assembly GCF_021613505.1). Classification (NCBI taxonomy): domain Eukaryota; kingdom Metazoa; phylum Chordata; class Mammalia; order Perissodactyla; family Equidae; genus Equus; species Equus quagga. The sequence goes on from NC_060267.1 coordinate 123,795,286, forward strand.
GAAAATTGGAACTAATGGCTTTTGTCTTTTTACTTGTTGATCTAACATGGTTTGATTTTTGCCTGGATTATGGATGAGTGAAGCCAAGTCACCATTGGTGCAGGACCTAAGCTAGGCTCTGTCAGTGTCCAAGAAGAAGACATCATTTAGGGTGGGGCCCAGGAGGGGACAAAAGGACCCAGGACTCAGACTCCCTGGGTTCTGATCCCAGCTCTACCACCACTTAATAACTATATGAAAATTATGAGTTATTAGGCCCTCCAGACTTTAGGTTTCTTCATCTGAAAAATGGGGATGATAACAACTAGCTCACAAGATTGTTGTAGGTCAATGAACTATTGCGTGTGACATTCTTTGCATGATGCTTGGCATAGAGCTAACCCACCTGCCATTATTGATATTACTGTTGTTTTCCCTCATTTCTGGAGACAGTGAAGAATTTGACTCTGTTGGATATATCTGAAATGCCCTCTGACGTCTAGCCGAATTGCAATTAATTGCCACACTGTCCTCCTCTCTGTTTCTTGAACATATCAACTTTTCCCACCTCAGAGCCTTTGCACTTGCTGCACTCCCTCCCCAGCCTGCCCTTTCCCCGGCCCTTCACCTGGCAGCTCCTTGTCAATATTCAGGTCTCTCCTTAATGTCTCTATTCCAACCTCAGATGCTCTGTCATCTCCCCGTGTTTCTTTCCTTCACTGCACTTGCTTCATTTATTATCTTGTTCATGTATTTGTTTCCTTGTCTATTTGTCTGTCTCCCCCACTAGAAGGTAAGCTCCATGAAGGCAGCATCCTTATCTGCCTTGTCTGAGGTCGGATGATCACCTCCTAGCTCATTGCCTGGCACATAATAAGCACTGCTGAAATATCTGTTGAATTTCAATGTACGACTTGGAGTTCAAATACGGAGTTTCCTAAGTGGTGGGACGTGAAGCTTTAGAATAAGTCTTACGCTAGCAAGGCTGCCATAATGTTTTAAAAGGCTTATGTTCTGAATTTCAGTGTTACCTCTCTCCGAACTTTCCCCTTGATCCACCTTGATGTCATCAGGAGGAAGGCAGACAGGGTGACAATGACTATTGATGCAGATGACTAGAACTGGTTTAAAGGCCATCAGAGGATTTAGTTTTCATGCCAGAATATAGGAAACCCTATTTCACCTTTAGCAAAATGCAGACAAATGGATGGATGGTGTTACCATTGTTTCAGCCAGTTAGTCGATGTGTCAAGGGAACAATTGCAAAGGTTATAATGAAAATTTTAGTGCCTTGGATGACATGGCCATTTAGGGAGGAAGAACATCCTTCTGGGGCATACGCGTCAGTAGGTCCATGTTGCTCTATTTCTAGTTTCCCTGGATCATTGGAGATAGGGATAAAGAAGGAAACTAATCATTATATATATTATTAATTGCTTATAGTAATAAATACTATGGAGGAAAGATATGGTTTCCATAAGAGAGATCATCGTTGCAGGAAACCTACTTTAGACTGGATGATCAAAATACATGAATGAATCCCTTAGAGAAGGTGAATATGGTTTCCTATATTTTGGCATGAAAAATAGGTACTCTGATGGCCCTTATACATGGTTCCTTGCCCTTCCATTTCTGGCAGAGGGCAGAGGGAGCAACATTGATTCTTTAAGAACCCAGGCGATCTCTCTCTTTCTCAGACTTGTGGTGGATGCTCAGTTCTCTTCTTGCTCCAGTTCCTTCCCCTCCTTGTCTCCTTCAGCTGATAGAAATGACTGTCATGTCATGCAAGGCACAGAAGGGGCTTGGAACTGATGGATGGCCAGCTACAGGGGCACATTAATAAGAAATAAAATCCTTCTGGGAGGAAGCGAGGATAGTGATGGCTTCTGGGTCACGTGCTTGGCAGAGCACAGACTTGCTTGCGGTGTTCCAGAAGCCTCCAGAACAGATCCTTAGTGCTGTTTGGAATTGCACAGAAAGGCAGATGTTTTGGCAAGTGGCTACTCTTTCTCCCAGCCATTCACCCAGCCCAGCTGGGGCCCTTGCACTTCAGAGGTGGGAGAGCAATCACTTGAGTATACGTTCTGGCAGTATCTTCCGGACACAGTGTGCATATTTGTTCATTGATATTTGTTTATTTCTTTAAATCTACTTCTGTCTAAAATGCACAGATTTACTTGAGGGCTGACTATGTGCCAGCATCTGGATTAGGCACTTCACAGAAGCCTCACCACAGCGCTATGAGGGGTGCAATTTGGAGCATGGTTCCCTCTTTCAGATGGGGAAATTGATGCTGGAAGAGATTCTGTTTACCAGGGTCTTATAGTTAGGAAGCAGCTGAGCCTAGGGTTGCACACAGTCCTTTTTCTTAACCACTGTGCCGTCTCATTCTTCACAAGTGTCACATGCTCAGTGTAAATAGTTAGAAAATAGAGATGTGGGAAAAGAAATTTAAAGATATACCTGTAGATCACTCCTAATTCTGCTTCTGGTACCCACTCATAAGTCTACTAATCAGCGTTAAGTTTTTGCTCTCTACACTCTATCTGGGTGTATGTATTTCTGCATGTGTACAATGTATACTTTTATAAAATATCGAATGCATGTACCTATATATGAATATGTGATTATAACTTGCCACTTTTTTAATAAACAGCCAATAATTTCTTCCCATATCAATATATATCTACATGTCATTTTAATAACAGCATAATATTCTAAGCATCATGTCTACTGCAATTTCTTTCCCCAAATCCCTATTACTGGACACTCACTGTTCCCTCCCTCCTGGATGACAAGAAGAAGCATCCTGTGGTACAGTCTTTCACTATTTTAAACTACTACTGTGGATTTTTTTTTTTTTTTTTGAGGAAGAGTCACCCTGAGCTAACATCTGTGCCAATCTTCCTCTATTTCTTGTACATGGGACACCACCACAGCATGGCCGCTGATGAGTGGTGTACGTCCACCCCCGGGAACCGAACCTGGGCTGCCAAAATGGAGCAGGGTGAAGTTAACCAGTAGATCATGGGGCTGGCCCCTGTAGACATTTTTGTACATATGTCTTTTTGAACTTATCATTCTACAGGATAATTTCTAGAGCGGTAGCTACTCCTACCACAAAGGACATGTCAGGATAATTACATGATCACAGACAATCAGACCTTGAAAGAATATAGTTTTAAGCATTTAACCTGGCTCTCTGCTTCCTGGATTAGTAAATGCTGGTTGGCTGGCTGCCTGCAGCTTGCAAGGAGCAATGCAGTAGGGTAGACAGAGTTTGAAGCTTGGTGTTATAACGTGATATGATATGTGAAATAGAAGTATGCTCAATATATAGGACAGAGAAAGGTTGCACCTACCCAACTCCACCTGAGCATCAGGTGCTTCTCATATGAAGAGCGGGGAGGATGAGCAGTTTAGGCTTACAAAGTGAGGTGTATTAGGTAGAGTGGCCAATGATAGAGCCAGAAAAATAGCCAGGAGTCATATCAGAGAGGGGTTGGTGTGTATCATTGAGAAGGTTAGGGCCAACCTCTGGATTTCATACCAGATGTGATGAGGGGAACCTTGGAAAGGCTCTAGGGGGGCAATTTGCATTTTAGAAGATTCTTTCTGGCCAGGTTGTGGGGCAGACAAGGTTGGAGACAGAGAGATGCGTTGGAAGGAGGTGCAGTTTTCTAGGTGAGAATGGTCTAATTTTCTAGGTTGTAGGGGTCTAGATGCACGCAGTGGTCAAAGAGTGAGAATGCAGAGGCTGGACATCAGGCTGTTTAGATTAAGGGCCTCATCCTGGATATGGAACTAAGCTTATGGGAGGATATGACCCTTGAAGTTCTGTCCTAAAGTGTGCATGTATACAAGATGTTGTTAAAAATGTTTACATTGGGGGGGCTGCCCCATGGTGTAGTGGTTAAGTTTGGTGTGCTCCACTTTGGCAGCCTGGGTTTGTGGGTTGGGATCCTGGGTGTGGACCTATACACTCATCAGCCATGATGTGGTGGTGACCCACATATAAAATAGAGAAAGATTGGCACAGATGTTAGCTCAAGGCTAATCTTCCTTAAGTCACAAAAGAGGAGGATTGGCAACAGATGTTAGCTCAGGGTGAATTTTCCTCAGCAAAAAAAAAAAAGTTTACATTGGTAAGACTTGGATGCTGGGTGTAGACAAGCTGTAGAGTTGTACCTGTTTATTCTGGCTAAAGTTATAAGATTTTCAAAAGGATCCCCACATATTGGGGTGATGAAAGTCTTCTAAAACTGGATTGTGGTTACACAACTTGACAAACTTACTAAAAATCAATTTGTACACTTAAAATGGGTGAATTTTATGATATATAAATTATGCATCAATAAACGTTAAAAACAGGGAGAGGTCCCCATAGTCCAAAGCCACTAAACTCTGAGTGTTGAATTAAGATGTGATGGTTCATTTAATATGTCAACTTGACTAGGCTATGGTGCCCAGTTGTTTGGTTAAAGACTAGTCTAGATGTTGCTATGAGGTATTTTTTAGATGTGATTGATGCTTACAATCAGTTTACTTTAAAGTAGATTACCCTCTATAATGTGGGTGGGCCACGTTCAATCAGATGAACGCCTTAAGAGAAGAACTGAGGTCCCCTGAGAAAGAAGGAATTCTGCCTCAGACTGCAACATAAAAACTCTGCCCGAGCGTCCAGTCTGCCCTACAGACCTCAGACTCCACCCGGCAATACTGACTCTTATCTGAATTGCCAGCTTGCCAGCCTGCCCTATGAATTTCAGACTTGCTTGCCCCCAGAATCATGTCAGCCAGTTCCTTTGGAGAACCCTGACTGATATGTAAGGTAAATTGAAATATTTTAATTGCTTTAATTTTTTAAGTCCTTGTCACTGTAGAAAGCGTATTCTGGCCTGCTATTCACAGGTGTGCCACGGCTAACCATTTGCATGCGTCCAGACCGTATCTGGACCTGGTCGCTATGGTTTATATTGGGAGGAGTTGGGCAGAAACCTGGAGGGTCCTGAACCTGCTCCATGCAGAGTTAGTGTCAGCTCCAGTGCACCTTCAGTGGGTGGGCAGGCCATATAGCCTGGCTCGTGATGGTGGTCTGAGAAAGGTGGGCAGGAGGCAGGACAGCCCACTGGCTGCCTCTTGTATGGTGAAGGACTCAACTGAATCACGGCGCAAGGTGGTCCCATGTGACTGTGGCTCTCAGAAACCCAGCCACCTCCCTTGGCCTGCAGTCCGAGTATGTGTTTTGAAAGAAGGCACACTTGTGATCAGCTGCAGCTCTGAGTTTTATTAAGCTTTGGCCAGAAACCATATGAAAATGACAGCTAGTCCTTGGATGCGTTCTGCTTCTCATCCTGCTAGGGTCCTGTCTCACTTTGGGTTCACCTTACAGCTTTGCGCTAAGGAAGCTTCTGTTTCAGTTTTTGCCGTGGCATGCAGGAACGGCAGGAGGAAAATCTAGGCAGACATTTCTAGGGAAAACTCGTGGAAGAGTGGAGCCTTCTTACACAGAACACGCTGGAACTTAGGTCCACACTGGAATGATCCAGTCTTTATTGAATACCTACTATGTACCAGGAATTATGTTGGGCTTTGGGCTACTGTTGGTCCATCTTTTAATATAACCAAGCTTGCCATCTTGCTGCCCAAAGAACAAAGGAAGAGAACATATCCTCAGTTTGAAAATTGGTACAAGGTTCCATTCTGAGATGAAGAAAGGAAAAAAAAACCCCGTTAACCACCTACATGGTTAACCTATAAAAGATTGCCCAGCTCTGGCACCTGAGAGTCTTGGATAGGGACCCAGGCATGGTCCACATGTTGGTATTTAGTATTGTCTGGATGCTAAAATATTTGAGAAGGTCACGGAATGGTTTCCTGGAAAGTCGTCGTAGAATTGTGTGTAGTTTCTGCTACTTACCAGCTCTTTGGCCTTTTCAAGTCTTTGTTCTTGTTGGGGGAACGGTCCTTGTTCCTTCACCTGTAAAATCCTCCTTCTCACAGTATTGTGGCAAGGAGCAGAGGAAATAATGGCCATTCAAAGAATTTGGATGGGGATATTGTGGGCTGAGCACTAACAGCCAGGTTTTAATAGTCCAATAAATGCTCCCTGATCTTGGTGAAATTGCATACTAAGGAAGGAAATGGACCTTCAGCAGGGTGTGTACGATTGTGAGTGTGTGTGTATGAGTGAGCATGTGTGTGTGTGTGTGAGCCTGTGTGTTAAAGAGAGGTGTTGTCATCAAAGAAACATGTTTTGACAACTGAAAGTAATTTAGAAAAAACATCCACCCTTTTCTTGCTTTTTTCAAACCTTGTGAAGGAACACAGTGCTTTAAAAAACCTATTTTCCCCACCATCTTGGATTTTGTCCTGGATCACACATCTACTTCCCTCACACATTGTTGGTTGCCTTCCATCTCTCTCTTCCAGATTGTTCTAGAAATTCCTCAGAAAACACTCTTCCCTTAGACCCCACATCTCTTCTGTTTCTCCTTCCCCACTTTCTCTCAATCCAGCTTCACAAAGGCCTAAACTAGTCCCCTAGAGAATGGAAACCCTCTTCACCCCTCAGACCACGGACGTCAGATGGGGTACATTGAGGGTATAAGATGGAGATGAAGAAGTTGGTGTGACGAAGCCAGAACTTGTGTCTGTAGGAGGAGGAAGGCTAGAAACATTTGTACATCAATATTTGTCTTGTCACATGGTTACCTATACCTAATGCTGCATTCTGGCCTCACTATGGGAGCCCACAATAAGGGCCACCCACTCTACCTGGAGAAGTCACGGGAAACCTCGCAGAGGAGGTCTCGGAGTTGGGTCTTAGAGGAGGTGTACAAGTGCATTAGTATGGCAGCATGAAGCAGGGTGCTGGGAATTAGGGAAGAGAAAGACCTGTGCACCTGGAATGTCGGGGACGCAGAAGGAAGAAGCTGGAAGATGAGTCTGGACAGGTTCTTTGAGATCTGTGTGTGGCATGAGCTAGCTCTGCAGAGAAGAGCTCCATTCCTTGTCGCTGAAGCCTCCTTACACCTGCTAGTTGGCTTCCAAGTGGTCCCTCCCATGACCACAAAGGGGAGGTGGATGAGATTGTTGTGGCCAATTCTGGGCAACCATCTCCATCCTGTAAAAACTGCAGACCTACACTAGCAGCATCTTCTTTGTTCACAAAGGCGAGTGTTCAGTGTTTATTTCCTTGATTTCTCAATCATATCACTTTGGGTTGCAAGTGGCAGAAACCTAACTTAAAGTAACTGATGCTGAAGAGAACATTGGCTCATGTAGCTGAGCAGTCGGTGGTGGGGAGAGGATGCATAGCACCAGGCCTGGACACTGGGGGTGTAATGATTTCAGCAGGAATCTGTCTGTCTTTCTCTCTCTGCTCTTCTTGTTCAGACAGACCCTCTTCTTGTGGTGGCAGGAAGCCCCCGGTTTACATCCTATTAACACAGTACCCCAGGGAAAGAGAGCTTTTCTTTCCCAGTCATTCCTGCAAGAGTCATGTGATTGGCTTTCCTTGTACTGAGGTGGGGCACACACCCATCCCTGAACTCTCTGGCCAGGAGGATGGACTGTGCTGATTGGCCAATCCTGGCTTATTTGTACTGAGATGGCAGCTGCCCAGCCTACTCAAACCTCGTGAACTGAGAGGGAGGGGAGGGCGGCTCCCCAGAGGCCAGCCTAGGTGCTGTTCCCAGATGTGGGAATGGATCTTGAGGAGACTAAAACAACAGATGCCCACAACATATAGCTTCCTTTTCATCTCATGTTATCGCACTGCAAGCAATGAGAAAAGTGACCTACACCAGAGATAATGAACATAGCATTGTTAGGGCTTTTTATGGAGGGGAGGGGTAGAATGACTTCAGGGAGTACATGTGCAGCAGGAAAAATGATTTGAAACGAAGCCCAGCTTCTTATTGGTTTTTTAGTATCTTGTTTGCTGAGGCGAATTAAGCCAGAAGAGAACTTGATTGCGTCTGATTGCCTGTAAAAGTGTTCAAAAGACATTTTTATGACACAATTTAGATGAGTAAACAGCCAGGAGGTGAGTGCCACCCTCCAAGGTAATAAACAGAAAGAGAAAGTCTGCCTTCAGATTGCATTTCTTCGGCTCTTGCCAGGGCAGCCTGTGTTCATTGCTTAAACTATGGAGAAGTTGTGTTAACTCAGGACAGATGGTGCTTAATACTGACCACACATGAAGACCAGTGGCCCCAGGCTCCAAGTGCAGGCAGAAGGCAAGACAGATTTGCTTCCATATGGGATGAATACCATTCGATGCTTGTAAGCTGTGCTTTAGGAGTGAAACTGTGGAATTATCTTGGCTAGGTAGATATTATTGTTACTCTTGGTAATTTTAATAACCGTTTTAGAGCAGGGCTTTACCATTTACCTAATGCTTTCAGGCACATCTATTCACTTTATCATCACAATAATCATGCATGATAAAATTGGTTCATCTCTATTTTTTATGGATAACAAATGACTGACTGAAGATCACAAAGCTGTATTATACTGGGGCCAACACCTGAGCATTTGTATCCATACCTTTGACTCAAAATCCAGGACTGTTTTGACCATTCCATAATTACTTGTCCAACAGTCCTCCTCAGTTATTAAAGTGTTGCATTTCCTTATATGCCCATCAGTGCAGGCATCAGAATTGAACTGCCCCATTTCAAGTCTCAGCTCACGTCCTCTACCCAGAGGGGTCCCAGTAATCTTCCTCAGCCATCCTTGACCCTGTTCTTTAATCTCCAAAGTGTATGCACATGGTGGTCCAAAAGGATAATCCTGAAAATATTAACACTTCTATTAATGTTTACTTATTTATTTATTCATTTATTTATTTTTTTTTTGAGGAAGATTGGCCCTATGCTAACATCTATTGCCAATCTTCCTCTTTTTGCTTGAGGAAGATTGTTGCTGAGCTAACATCTGTGCCCATCTTCCTCTATTTTGTGTGGGAAGCTGCCACAGCATGGCTTGATGAGCAGTGCTAGGTTCATGCCCTGGGATCCGAACCTGTGAACCCCGGGCCGCCAAAGTGGAGTGAGCCCACTTAACCACTATGCCACTGGGCCACCCTTAATATTTATTTTTAAATAACTAAACTTCACTAATCTTCAAGAACTTTTTATTTCAAAAGAAAGTTGCAAAACTAGTACAGAGAGTTCCTGTATACCCTTCTGCCAGCATCCTCTAAGGCTAATATCTTACAAAATGATTGTATAATCATCAAAATCAGGAAATTAACATTGACCCAATGTTATTAACTAAGCCACAGACCTTATTCAAAATTCACCAGCTTTCCCACTATTGTGTTTGTTTCCTATCCTGGATCCTCTCCAGGATCTCACATTGCATTTAGTTGTCATGTCTCCTTATAGTCTCCTACTCTAATCTGTGACAATTCCTCCATCTTTGTCTTTCACAACTTGGACACATTTGAATAGAACTGGTCATTTGTTTTATAGAGTGTCCCTCGATTTGGGTTTGTCTGATGTTTCTGCATGATTGGATTGAGGTATGCCTTCTTGACAAGAAGACCGCAGAAGTGATGCTGTGTTCTTCTCAGTGCATTGTATCAGGAGGTAGATGATATTGATGTGTCTTCATATTGGTGATGCTAATTTTGATGATGTGTTTAAGGTACTGTCTGCTAGATTTCTCCACTATAAAGTTACCATTTCTCCCTTTACATTTTAATAAATACTTGTTGGGAGACACTTTTGAAGTTATGCAAATATCCTCTTTCTCATCATGCTTTTGCCCACCAATTTTAGCCTCTGTTGATGATTTTTGCTTGCAACAATTATTACTGTGGTATTTGCCTAATGAGCTTGACTAAAATTTAACAAACAATCCTCCTTAGTGCTCTTACTCAGATATCGTGTTATATGGTCATGTGCTATGGTGGTATATATTTTTCTGTTTTCTTTTCCTGTTTCTCTTCACATGCGTGCATATTTTTACCCACTTAAAATAATAGTTCATGGACAATTTTATAAATACCTTTTAAAAAAAGAAACACAAAAAGAATTTTTTGGAAGCATATAGACTTTTGGACTTATAGCATTGACAGGAGGCTGGAGAATCGAGCTTGGATCTCCAAGGTCATGCAGGAGGACCCAAGGAAAAGACAACGTTTTGCTTGTCATTGCCCACTGGAGTCGCAGTCCAACCTTGCCTATTTCACTTAAGCTATGTCATAAGCATTTCTGCATGTTTCCAGTATTACCAGTTACCATTTTTAACACCTGTATTATATCCCAAGTACTACAGTTGGATGTTTTCTTTGTTCCAAGTTTAATAGGTGATGCATTAATAAATATCTTCATGCCCAGTGTTTCTGAAACTTGGCTGCACACTGGAATAACCAAGAGAGTTTTCAGAAATACTGATGTCTGGGTCCCACCCCCAGAGATTCTGATTTGACAGGTGTGGCTGTGGCCTTGGCTTAGGGATTTTTTAAAAGGTCTCCAAAGATTCTAGTGTGTAGCAGAGTTTGAGAACCACTGGTCTAGAAGCTTCTTTGGCCTGTGCGACGTGTGTTTTTTTATACATGAAGAATCTGTATTTATGACTTCCTGTTGACCACAGAATCTTCTGCTGTTTCCTCTCCGTTAGACCTAAACAACACAAACATTCACACTCAGAGGCATTCACACGTGTAGGCAGGCTAAGATCACTTACAAGTTTTGTTTAATCCTTGCAATTTAATATTCAAGGGGTAGCTTGAGTTTGAAATAAGTGTTCCTCTTAAAGTTGAGGAAGTGCAATAATAATAATAATTTATTCAATTCTTACCATGTCCCAGGCACTGTTCAAATAGTCTTATTTGATCTCATTTACTAGTAACTTATTTGCTCAAAGAGATGATAATTAACTTGTCCATTGTCATACAACTGGTGAGCACAGAGCTGGGAATTCAATCCAGTTTTGTCTGCCTGATGCTGAAGCTAGCTGGCTTGATCATTGCATTTGGTGTTTGATCAGCTCTGTAAGTATTCACGTGCAGGAGATACAAAGGAGATTTTGTTTCATTTCAGTCCCAGCCAGGCACTGACCACACTACCAGGTGAAGCAGCGTCTAGGTGCAGAGGGACCATAACAGCATTGGTGATTGGCGGCAGCCCCTCATCCAATACTTACCTGTGTCTTTATGATGCCGTGCCTGTGAGGTAGGGTAAGCTCCATCAATGTTTTGTGAAGTTAGGTTTATGAATGAAAAAGTCAAATAAAACAGCCTTTCGTTAACAACAGCGAGGTGAAGGAAAGTCGCTGTTGATTTTCACTCCAGCAAAGAATGAACCCTTCAAGGCAAATTAGCTTAGATTCAGTGTCCCAGAGCTTCTGCAGCTAATTCTGGGCATGCTATGAAAAACAATTCAGCTCCTTCTTGTTTGTCATTCCTAGTGAAGGTGTTTGTTTTGAGAGGCGCTGCTAGAGGGATCTTATCAACGCTATTCCAGGTCTCTAATTGAATCTTGTATGGTTAACATTGGATTCTTTATTCTGTTGCCTCTGGAACACCCACATTTCTGTGACTTTGCAGAGCTCAACTACTCACTCTGTGCCTAGTGAATTTCCCCAAAACAGAAATGTTTCTAAAGAATTAATGCCCAGCTCTGTCACAAGGTGATCCTTTCCTCCTCAGGCCGCTGAGCTCCTGCATGCTGAGTTTCCGTCCCGTTCTATGAGAAGCTTGCTGAGGTGTCTTGCTCAGGGGGCATAGCAGCATGGTGTGGGCCAGCATCCTGCAGTACCAATTTCCATGCCTCTTGAGAAGCAGATTAGGGGAAGTGATGGATGCTGAAATCGGTTCTGACAGATCTCTAATCTTCTTTCTAATTGAAAGCTGTTGTTGGAGGTGGTTGTTAGTGGTGCCTCTTGTAGGAATTCAGTTTCCATCCGCCTCTGAGCCCTTGGAGCTTTCTTCTCCCACTGGCATCTGTGGACTCTGGCTACTAAGCAATGAGAAGAAGGACAGCACATAGGACGAGCGGTTCAGCAATAATTGTGTTCTAATCTGGGGAAGAAGAGGCAGGTCCCTCTTCTATAGGTGGAAATAGATTCTCTGGCATTAACCTTCACTGGTTACTTTTGGATCAGCAGTAAGAAGATGAAGTTAAGGGGGAAAAACAAGATTAAAGGACGGGAGCAAAACCTATTCTCTTTTTCACAAATGATGACTATTTGCTTTCAAAGTGCCTTCCAGATGGGCAACGGATATGAACAAAAAGTGCAGAGAAGCTGAATCCACATGGCACATAGGGATTTTAAAAGTTCAGCTCATCAGCAATGAAAGCAGTGCAAATTAAAACAAGAAAGAGATAGCATTTTACCTATTAAATTCACAAAGTTGTTTTTTGTTGTTGTTGGGTTTTTGTTTCGTTTTGTTTTGTTTTGAGTTGCCAATGATAATACTGACTGCTGAAGGGTGCTGGGCAATAGGCACTTTCATACACTGCTATTGGGAATACACACTGGTGCAAAATTTCTGGCAAGATATTATGAAAAGCCTGAAAAATATTCATGCCCTTCGATTCAATAATGTCATTTCCAGAAATTCTTACTAAAGAAGTAATAACGAAGAAGAAGAACGAGGAGGAGGAGGGGGAGGGGGAGGAGAAGAAACTGTATCACTCAAGTATTAACAATGTTCTTTTTTTCCCATAATTGCAAACTGGAAGTAACATAGATATCTAGCAATAAGGTTATGAAACATTCTAGCAAGAGAGGACTGAAATATTAACGTATTGAAATAATGTAGCCATTAAGAGTGATGTTTACTAAGATTTTGATGATGTGGGAAATGCTTGTGATATATTGTAAAGTTGTGTGTTTAGTTTGTTTCTCATTATTTTTACAAATAATGTGTATAAGTTAAAAAAAAAAAAAAAAGGAACTATTCCAGAATGTTAACGATGGTGGTGTCTGGGTAGTGGAATTTTCTTTCCCTTTTTTTTCAAAAGAACTTTCTGTGTATACTTAGCTTGTTTAATTCTGCTCTGTTCTGCATTTATTTAGCCAATTAATATTTATTAATTGCCAGTTGTATATCAGCACTGATTTATTATAGCACTATTTATCTTAGAAGTGTTTTTACTTTTACATATACATAGATTGATTACAATATTGAGAGTTGCTTTCTCAGGGCTGTGGGTGGAGTGTGAGTTTCTGCTGATAAGGACTAATGAACCCTCCTGTACTTTGCACAATATGAACCTGCTTGTGAAAAGGAGGATGAGAGAGAAATCATCATTTTCCTTCTGTCATTGTTTCATGGTCTCATGAACACTAGGGACTCATGACACCTGGAAGAGGGCCTATATTAAATGGTGCTAGAGGTGCCATGAAAGTGCCAAGGAAACCTATAAACAATGATATTAAACATGCCAGAGCTACACAGAGTGACTTTTATATTCGGGGGAAGGATATTTATTTTTGAAATAAGGAAGGAAGGATGGGAACGAGAAAGGAGGAAAGGAAGGGAGGGAAGGAGTTTTCCCAGTGAACTCTTTATGTTACACATTGGTTTCAGGTGATTGTCTTGGACCTGCTGGACAAGTGTGGTTTTGAAACTGAGTCAGGTGGGTCCATGATTTTAGTTCTCATTGTAGATTGTAGATGTCACCTAGGTGATAGCTGGTAGGATAGAGGAAAAATCATTGTGTCACATCAAAAGAGCTTTCTCTTGTGAAAGTTCCTCTGGGCTATGGGCCTTGTCTAACCTTGAATGACCCTCAACTGCTTGTGGCTCAGTTTCCTCATCCGTAAGTTAAGGATTTGAAAAATAATCTTTGTGGTCCCTTAACTTTCAGTGATTTTGTGGCCCCATATAAGTTGTCTGGAGATCTTCTGAACCTTCCAAGAGAAGGAACCAAGCCTTATTCTGCTAGTATCCCTTGACTGAGCATGCTTCTCTTGGCATACATAAGGCTTCCACGAACTGTGGTTGGGTGCGTGATCAAGCAGAGTCAATGCCTGAGGATGTTTCTTGAGATACAGGAAGAGGTTTTGATAACTCCACAAATAGTTAGAGGTGAAAATAAGTGTATTGATGAAATTGGCTCTCATATATGAAGTGTTGTGCCTTGTCACACGTAATCCTCATAGCTTCCCTGAGAGGCAGGTATATCTATTATACCCATTTTACAGAGGTCTAGAGAGGCTAGGAGGGCATGTGAAGTCACGCAGCTGATAGGTGTCAGAGTCAAGAGTAGATTTTGGATCTAGCTAACTCAGAGATCTGTATACTTAATCTTCATCCATGTTCTCTCTCTCTGTTCTTTTACTACCGGAATCAATGAAATTCACAGAACATCTTAAGCCTCAAGTAAGTCGAAACAAAATGGCAGCCATAGGCAGCAGTAGACCCACAATGTGTTTGTCCCATAAGGGTTTTCTTGAAGAATGGGATCAGTTGCTAATGTTTACAAGTTGCCAGTTTTGCAGTGGGCTCACAGCATTGCAGCACTGGTTGGAACTCAGTAACTGGTGCCCTGTTCAGGTGGGGCATTTGCTGTGTGGTTTGCTGCCTAACCCATCTGACCTGCATCCCTTATTTACATTAGTTCTTCAGTTGAAAGAAAAAATCAACCTTTTGGATAGTGCAGAAATGGGACAGCCAGTTCTTGAATGATTATAATCCAACCACAGCTGCAAGAGAATTGAAATCTCTGCAGATGCAAATACCTCCCCTTCCCCCTTTAAAAGTAACTGAATACCATGTCCGAAAATAAAAATTTGCGAAACAATGAATTATCAGGTACACACTGTGCAGAAGGAGTCTCTTATACTTACAAAAGGCTTTATCAGAATATTCCCTAAAATGATGAGCTCATTTAAGTTATGATTCTTTTGTGTGTGTGTGTGTGTCAGGAAGAGGCCCTGAGCTAACATCTGTTGCCAATCTTCCTCTTTTTGCCCAAGGAAGATTGTCACTGAGTTAACATCTGTGCCAATCTTCTATTTTATGTGGGATGCCACCACAGCGTGGCTTGATGAGCAGTGCTTGGTCTGTGCCCTTGATCCGAACCCACTAACCCTGGGCTGCCAAAGTGAAGCATGTGAACTTAACCACTATGGCACCGGGCCAGCTCCCTGAATTATGACTCTTTTATACAGGCTTTGAATTTAGTGCAATTTCCTAGAAATGCCTCTGATACACAGAGTGAAGTCCCCATGTATTTAAATAGCTTTTATCCACTCGAGGCGCCACAGCTGCTATGGCAATGTCTGGGGGTGGAGTGGTTGCAGTGTATATAGGTGCTAGCATTGCTTAATGTTTTTAGAGTCTAAGAAGTTTGGGTTCAAGCCCTGGCTCTTACATGTACTAGCTGTGCATGTTTGGGACACCTGATCAACCTCGCTGAGCCTCAGTTTCTTTTTTTGTAAAATGGAGTTTGAAGATGAAAGTATATGTGTGTGTAAAAATATACACACATACATGTATATGTTATTAATTTATATGTTTGCATATTATTATCTATATCACTTAAACATGGTGCCTGGCACATTGGAATAATGTGTCTTATTATAGCTTTTATTGTTTTTCTCTTTATGGTAATCTTTGAGAAAGTCTTTTTTTAATTCTTCTTGATCCTGACCTGACCACTTCCTAATATTTCTTGAAAAGCCTTATAATATCCAAGAGACCAGTGCCCTAGGGTAGGTGACTTTCCTTCTAGTGAAAGCAAGAGCAGGAGTAATTACCTGGGTTTAGAAAGAAGGAATCATTTGTGAGCAATTTCCCAGTGGTGGTGTTTGGAAATACCGTCAATCACTCAGTGAAGTCGCCTGCGGGTGAACTCCTGTGCAGAGGCGGGAGAGCGCTGGGCTGCTGAGGGCAATGCCTCCTGCGACGGACTCGCTTCCTCCCAAGTCGTTATCCTCTGAAGTCTCCGCACACCACTTCTGTGCAGGAGGGAGGTGCCAAATGTTATTACTTGGAGGTGGGAGGATAAATAGAGGAACCTCATTCTGTCTCTTCTCCTCTCTCTATCACACCTTCCACTTTGTAGTTCTGATAATTCTTGTCATTTCTCTCCTCCTTCTTACTATTTTGTGCTGCTGGAAGGAAAGCACTCAGCTGGATAAAGCAGCAGAACTAATTCTCTTCTTGTCTCTCATGATAAGGCCTTGAGTGCCCCATTCCTTACAGCACTGCTTCTCTTCTCTCAATATCCATTCTCCTGTCTTTATGCGGAAATTTAGGAGGACACATGATAAAGACTACATTTCCTAGCCTCCCTTGCAGCTTGGCAAAGCCATGGCCCTCAGCTCTGACCAATGGATGAGTTAAACTACTGGGTCATGTTCTTAGAAGGAGAAGGCAAGCCCTCCCCACCTCTATTTTCTCCTCCCCAGCTTCAGGAATGTGGCCATAGTGGCAATAAACCATCGTTGACTTGTGATGACGGCTACACTGTAAAGATGAGGGCACAACAGAGAAGGAGACTGGGTCCCTGAAACCATGGAATCTCCACATCAGCCCTGTCTGCATTTCCTCCGACTGTCAGGCAAGAGAAAAATAAACTTTCTCTTGTTTAAGCCACTGTTGTCTTGGTGTATGTGATGATTGACAGTCTAGGATCCCAACACATGTACCATTCCTTTCCAAGTGAAGATTTTGTCTAGATTCATAACTAATGAGCCAAAAGCATCCTGGGAGCATTTGGCAGTATGTGGCTGGATCCCTAGGGCACTGTCGAAGACTGGGTAGAAGAGTTGGGGGTTAGAGAAATCTGGGACTGAATCCTAACTCTGCAACTTATTAGCTTTGTGATTTTGAGTAAGTTAATGAACCTCTCCAAGCCTCAGTTTCCTGATCTGTAAAATGGGATAATAATGCCTACCTCACGGAGCTGTGAGCATTTGTATAAAGCACTTGGCCAGTTGCCAGCACATGTAAATACTCAATAAATGGGTAGATACATGTATCTGATGGAAATTCCCTTAGCGAAGAATACAGAGATGGTTTCTGTATGACCAAGTGAAATCATTAGGTGTCTATAGGGTTTTGGGTGTTGGTCCTAGTAATGAGTTATGAGGCGTCCTTTGATTGTCGTTGGTAGATGGAAACATGAGCTCCCCAGGTACAGTCTGTGGGAACTCCACAAGTGGGTTTCTTTCTGCTCTTCCTCTTTTTTTGGTCCAATATTTGCTTCATACAGAGCTTCCAAAAATGCCGTTATATTCCATTGTCAAGTCATTATATATTTCTTTGGTCATGCCAAAGCTCTTTCATTGTATGAGAAGTTAGGGCATTCTTGTTTTAAAACACAATAACTCCAAACACATTTGAGTTCTATCTCATTATTTTGTTTCGTGAAATGATGATGTTTCAAGTCTTACCTGTTTGGCTCGGTTAAATATTTTTACCTCTAGGAAGGAGCCTTTCTCTCCAGCACATTCCTCAATGTCTTGTAGGCACAGCTTAGAGACCCTCCGTCATGCTGTCTGACATATTGGGATCACAGGCTTAGTATTTTGGTCAAAGGGACAGTTATAAATACCTACTGGTAGATGACTTTCATGTTAGTACATCTGTCCAGTGTTTGCAGAAAGCAGGAGAGTCCAGGGAATTGAGTATAAATTCTGACGTTAGACCATCTGGGGTGAAATGCTAGCTCTAAACTTATTAGCTATGTGACCTTAACAAGCTTAACTTTCTGGGCCTCAGTTTCTATGTGTGTAAAATGGAGAAAATAATTTATGTGTTAAGGGATTGTTATGAGAATAAAATAAGTTATTGTTGTAGACTCTGTTATTTTCACAAATATTTGCCCCTCCACATACCCCCTGAGGATTTTATATATCAGTCCTATTGATCTCAGCATGGTTATTTAATGTACTCATGAATTGTGAACGAAGGGACGTGTGTCACTTCTTGGCATGGTTTGCCATGTTTTCCTTTCTCCCTGCCATAAGACTGGCAATGTTGCTGAGTCAAGGCTGTTCCATCAGCCCGGATTCAGGAGCAAAGACCATGGGGTTGAGCCAAGGCCAATGGACATGCAGCATGAGAGGGAACCAAACCTGAGTGGTTGTAAGCTGTGAGCTACTGGGTTCGTTTCTTATCGTGGCATGAGCCCTCCTATCCTTACTGATCTGTAAAGCCCTTAGCTTGATGGCTGGCATGTAGTGAGTGTTCAGTCAACATTAGCTTGTATAATTATCTGTCTCCTCACCTTGTATTTTTCAATTGCTGGCCCCAAGATTTGGCAAAATTTTTTTTTAAATCTCTTTAGTCTTTTACCATCATTACATTAAGACATGGAAATGTCACTGGCATTGGCCAGTTTGTTCCTGAAGTTCAAGAATAGAACACCAAAAGGTTATAAGGAAAGATGCATTTAGAAAACACATATCCCAGTATTCTTTTTATTTTTTTGGTGAGGAAGATTTGCTCTGAGCTAACATCCATTGCCAATCCTCCTCACTTTTTTTTTGACTTGAGGAAGATTAGCCCTGAACTAACATCTGTGCCATTCCTCCTCTATTTTTTGTATGTGAGTTGCCTCCACAGCATGGCTGATGAGTGGAGTAGGTCCATGCCTGGGATCCAAACCTGCGAACCTGGGTGGCTGAAGCGGAGTGCATGGAACTTTAACCACTCCCCCATGGGGCCAGCCGCCATATACCAGTATTCTTGATCAGGGGTCAGTAACCACTGATCTGAGGGCCTTTTCTGGCCCACTGCCTGTTTTTGCAGGATCTGTAAGCTAAGATCATTTTTTACATTTGTAAATGGTTAGAAAAAATAAAAACAAGGATGATATTTTGTGACATAGGAAAGTTATTTGAAATTCAAATTTCAGTACCCATAAAGTTTTGTTCAAACACAGCTGTCTCCTTTTGTTTGTGTATTATCTCTGGCTGCTTAGCCAGGTTACCTTACCACTTGGTCTCATTGTTCTAATCTGTCCATATCATAGGATTATTTTAAAGACCTAAAGAAACTATATATGTAACAAAGTATTGAAAAGAATGAGAAGCTATCATATGCTCATAAATGGGGAAAACCTTTATAATAGAAGGTGTCATTTGAGACCCTTTTTTTTTTGTTTTAACATGTTCCTGGAGAAATCACTAGAACTATGTATAAACTAAAATCTTAAGAGAGATGATCCTGGGTGGTGGGATTACGGATGATTTTTACATTTCATATATCCGTGCCTGTGGGTGTTTTCTTTTTGAGTTTTATGCGTTGAGCATATAATTAGAGAAGTTATTTTAAAATAATAAAATAATAAGAACATAATATAAGATAGAAGGAGCAGAAATAACCCTATTTAGCAATGTCTTGGGCCTCTTGAGCCCTGGTCTGATGATGTGTTGAAAAGAAAGAGAAGGTTCTACGCCAGAGAATGTCTCCTTCAAACCCCATTCCATTGTTTTATGTGCCACTCAGAAACTGAACCATCCTGTTCTCTCCATACTTTTTCAGTCTTGGCTCCCAAGCCTGGCATCGTCTATGTGCTTTGGAGATTGTGCTTCGATTTTGTGACTTTCCTAGAACCCGCCAGAACTCCCAGATGCTGCATGACCTGTGTGCTCAGCAGTGGCCGGAAGACTCACCAGTTCCAACTTGTGAAACTGCTCCAGGCCAGGTCTGCTTTTTAAGAGCTTCCTTCTAGAATTCGTGTTCAGGACTGCCAAGTCCCTCCAGCCTTTGGCTTTGAATATCAGATATTCATCCACAGAGGTGTCACATGGAGAACTGAAAAGGGTGGTGGTGTGGGCTTTTCTGAGGAAGCAGACTTTCCTGCTGGACACGCCTGGACCTGGGAAGAAGGGGTGCCGATTACTGGGGCCATCTTGCTGGACTTATCACTCCCATGCAGGCAGCCTCCTTAGTCTCCAGGAGCCACCCTTTGTATAGGTGGTGTTGTTCCAGAGCCTCCAAGATGAATGTGGCTTATACACTTCCTCCTTTGTTCTCCAGGGCCTGGGCAGACCGAATGCTCTCCAGAAGGTATCTCAGCAGGTGTCCTTGGATGTGAGTGCTTTATTTAGGCTTCTTCAAGCTATAGCACTTAGTGGAAGCCTAGATAGAAAATGCAGCAGCCAAAAAATAATAATAATAATAATAATTCGACAACACTGTATGTTGCTCAAGTCCATTAAAAGGAAACTGACTTATCTTTGTGCATCCTCAGATCACACTGGGCTTTTGTTCCCAGGATAAAGGACAGGCAGAGGCCACATAACTCAGTGGTTAAACATTCAGATGGGAGTCAAGTGTACCTGCATTCTGGTCCTGGTGCTGCATAAACTGGCTGAGTGCCCTTGAGCGTGATCTTTAACCTTGGTAAATTTTGCTTTCCTCCTTGGTAAAAGGAAGATATAAAAGAGCGCCTGCTTCACGGCTCCAGCAGTAATGGAGGCATTGTGAAGCGGTGCATAGCATAGTGTGGGGCGCATGGCAAGTGCTCAGGCAGTGCAATTGTTTATTTATTTAGACATCTATTGACACATTTAGCCCTTGGAACAGTTGCAAAGGGCCTATTTGTATCTATCATCCATCTGAGCATTGTTTGCTTCCGAAGTTTAAGAAATTGTAATGCCCAAAGTTGAATTTGGGGACTATTTACATTTTTTAAAAATTCTATTTATTCATAAAGTCTTTCTCATATCCAAAACTTTCTGCCATTCTCCTATCGCACCAAGGGAATAATAATAATATTAATTATCTTCATAAAGATAACAAACGCTCAAAACCAGCTATGTGCTAAGCATTGTACTCCTTTAGTTCTCACAGTAGCCCTGTGAAGTTTGAATTGTATTATCCCCATTTTGCAGGTTCAGAAAATGAGTCACAAAGAGTTTTAAGTGACTTGCCCAAGGTTATGCAATTAATAAATGGTGGAGCTGGGATTCAGTCTCAGACCATCTGGTTCTGGATCACTGGCTCTTAATCACTATGTGAAAAATCTGCCAGGTAGCAACCGCTTGACATTTTCACAACTGAATCTAGCCGGCTCCTTTAAGGAGAACTAGACAGTAATAACCGAGCGCATTCAAAGCAAGCTTTCACTCTGCCCTTGGAAGGAAAGGAATCATGCTTATTCCTTGAACGCTTTCTAAAAAAAACTTTCACTAGACCTATGAAATGCCAAATAAAATCCATCAGATTTTTTCTCGTGGAGGAAGGTAAACTCTCTCTAGATAGCTCAAGATGATAATTAAATGAGTTATTAAGTTGAGAAACATCTTTCTGCAGCTAAATCTTTGTGCTTCCATTTCTCAACCTGTCAGACGTGAAGAATTCCACTGGAGAATTCTCTAAGGCCAAATTCTCAACCTCAGCACTATTGATATTTGGGGTCAGATCATTGTTTGTTGTGGGGCCTGTTCTGTGCATTGTGGGATGGTTAGCAGCCTCCTTGACTGCTGGATGACCCTCTAGATGCCAGGAGCACTCCCGCCTTTCCAATGGGACAACCACAGATATCTCCAGACATTCCCAAATGTCACCTGGGGGGCAAAATTGTCCTTGGTTGAGACTGTGGCTCTAAGTTCCCACTAGAGCTGTCTCAGAATTTGAGTTTCGTGACTTGCACAGTAGGGCAATGTGACCTGATTGTGGACGCGTCTTATAACCTCTCTCAGCTTTGGTTTCCTCATCTCTAGTCAGAAGGGCATGCTAATCCCTTCCTGTGGGATGACTGGGAGGCTGAAATGAGAAAATCTAATTAAAACTATAGTGGATGGTTAATATATATGCTTCTGTTTTTTTAATGTTCTTTTCCTTCCAGCTCCAAAATTCAACAATTCTCATCATAACTATAGTTGTAGTTTCACTCCAGATGCTAACATGTGTATGTGATAAATCAATTTATATTTCTCTGGAAGACAACCTTGGGAATGAAAGTTGAGAGCAATTTTTCTCCTTTTTCTTTTTTTGTTGAGTTTATGTATTCCTTTCTTTTTCTTCTAACTAATACAGAAAAGTCTTTTATATTATCCCCCGTGAAGGATTGCTTCAAAGAAGATACAGTCCAACTCTTTTGAATATTCGCTAGCAGTTGAAAGGAAATGAGTTTAAATAACAGCTCCTGGCATTTAAGTTAGATATAGGAAGGAACTTTCAGACAACCATATCCAACAGTGGGAGTTTCTTGCCAGAGCAGGTGATAGAATCGCCTGGAAAGCCATTGATCTGGAACTATCTGGAGTAAGACTTTTAAATTTGGGAGACAATCAAAACCTTGAACGTTTACCCTCGAAAAATCTGTTAGCTCCACTCCTGGTCTGAGCTTCTAAGAAAGATTCTGGAACAATTCAGTGAGTGTATTTCATCCTCCTTCCCCAGTGGTTCTGCCCCTCCCCCCACCCCCCCACGATGCTAAAAGAAAAACCCAGAGAAACAGTTGGCTGATTTTTAGCACTTAAGAACTTGATGAAGGCAAAAACAAAAAAAAGAAATAATTATTCCCACTTTGTCAGCAATTAATTGTACTGTGAACGTAACTTTTTATTGTTGGAGACATGGCCAAATAGAGTACCATTGTTCTATGGATCTTCAATAGTCAGTGCACACCTGCGTTAACACTGCTCTTGGTCACCCCTGCAACTTCTTAAGGAGAAGGATGCTTGGGCCCCACCCCTAGTGTTCTAATTCAGAAAGTTTGGGAGGTGCCAGACGACTGTGTTACACACACACACACACACACACACACACACACACAGACACAGAGGATTCTCATCATGACCTTTATTCTTGGAAGTACAGTCTTTGGATCTTGGACGTTTCATATCTGTGTGTCTCCTCATCTGTAAAGTGACAGTAATAATGGTACCGACCACCCAGAGTTGTTGGGATGATGACATACATCATTCAAACCGGGTGCTTAGCACAGAGCCCAGCAGAGAGGAGGCCTCAGTTTCTGTTAACTGATATTGTTGCCGCTCTGGTCATTGTCATCATCACCACTTCTGCCCTAGAAACCTTGGGCTGTTCTTGACTCCTCCCTTTGTTGATTTCCTTCCTAATTATCCCAACTACTTGCCAAATCCGGATGAGTCCAAATCCTTTCCAGTTTATCTGTAACCTACCCTCCTCCTTTTCTTCTGTTTTTTCCCCTCTAGTTCATTGCCTGGACAGCAAACAGCCTCTTCCTTGATCTTCCTTCTTCCTGCCTTCCTGTCTGTTCTGCAGTGTGCAGCCAGAGTGGTCTTTCAAATGCACAGTGGGTGTTGGGTATCACTCTCTGGCTTAAAACTCTTCATTGCATTTAGGATAAAACCATCTTCTTCCTGAGGTTTATACGGCCTGCCTGATCTGATTGGCCATGCATCGCTTCATGCCACTTTCTGCCCTGTCTGCTGTGTTTGAGCCACAGTGATCTCTGGCCACATGTGGCTCTACTTCAGTTGTGCTGAGTTCTTTTCTGCCTCAGGACCTTTGCACAGGGCTCCTTCTGAAGCTCCCTGACTCTTCACATAGCTGCCGCCTTCTTCCTTCAAGTCTCAGCCATTATCACCTCTTTAGATTGGCCTTGCCTGACCACACCCAGTCAAAGTCCATAGCTTACGCCCCATTATTTTAATCTCAGTCTCCTGTCTATTCCCTTCAAAGCAGGAGGCACTTTGTACTTTACTTGTTGATTTGCTTGTGTTTTGTCTCACTCTTTCACTAGAATGTAAAAACCGCGTGGGAAGCGACTATGTTTGTTTTATTTACCAGCCTGTCTCCAGCACCTAGTTCAATGCCTACCGTGTGGTTGATGCTCAGGAAATAGTCATGGGATAAGAGAATGAATGATATATGAATGGGTGAATGAGTTTACTTGCTTATTCATTCATCCGCTTATCCACAGCCATGCGTAGAAAAGCTCCTATAGCAGGACATGAGCTGGGTACCTGACGACAAGAAGGGATCCAGTGATGTTGTCTGGGACGCATGTGAGTCTTTTAATTTTTCCAGAACGCTTGGACTGATTTTGCGTTTTGGACGCAGCGAGTTGTGTAATTATATAATTTTTCCTTTTCCACATCGGCTGCTATAAACTTAGAGCCAAATTTGTGGCCCATCCGTCTTCTTGGTATGCAATTTAGCCTCATTCTTGGATCCATTTCACGTCCCCGTCCTCATTTTTCTTTTCCTTTTGTTCCTATTTTTAATTTATGCCATCTTGTATTTTATGCATTCTCATAAGCTGCCTTAAATTCTCCCTAAAACAAGATAGCATCAATCAATCAATAGAGAAAAATGTGAAGAGCAGAGCTTTATGAGAGGTATAAATAAAGTGCTTCTTGCATTAGAGGGGTAGATATTTCCCAGATGACTTCTGCAAGCTCCAGGGAGTGAGTGGGGAGGGGAGAGGAGAGCCTTCTCCAGGGGAGACCTGAGCACTTAGTAGGCGCAGGAAATAGGAATTCCACTGAGATTAGTGAAGGGGAGAATTTAATTCAGGTAACTGCTTATTTTGCCTGTTTTGACTCACAGTGGAGCTCTAGACCTCATGCTGCTTTTTCCCATTATCTTCCTTCTCTCGAAGTACCATGTAATTTTCAAAATAATCAAGAGTCACCCGCTCTGCACTCTCTGAAAGATGCACACGGGCTTTCCCATAGCTCTATCTTACTGAAGTCTCAGCTGACCAAGACTGTGATTTGGGGTGAATAGGACTTGCTGCTTCTGCACTTCTGTCTGTTGTTGCATTTGTCTACAGAGCTTTCTGGTTCAGACCTGGACAGTGAGGGGCATCAAAAACTTTTCTGGGTTTGGGGAGTTGGTACATAAAACGCCTGTTATGGTGGTCAGCTTACCCTTCTCTTGACTCTAAATCCTCCATATGCCCCAGACTGGAAGCTTTGTATCTCTAGTCCAGACTGCTCCTGGGACTCAGACTTGTATATTCAGTGGCTGTCTCAGTGTCTCTCTCTTCTTGGATGACTAGTAGACCTCTCAAGCTTAACGTGTCCAAAGTTGGATTCCTGGTCTTCTCCCTGTTCCAGCGGCAGCCTTTGCTATCTCAACTGATGACAGTTCCATTCCTCCCATTTCTCAGGCCAATGGCTTTGAGGTCATCTTTGACTCTTTGTCTTACATCTCACACTCAGTCCACTACAAAAGGCTGTAGGCTCTACCTTCAAAATATGCAGATTCTGACCTTTTCCCACCACCACCCCCCTGCTGGTCATCATCACCTCTTGCCTGGATTCGAGCCGTAGGCTCCCTTCCATCCTAGTCTCCAGAGGGATCTTTGGGAAAACATGATTCAGATCACTAATCAAAACCCTCCCATGGCTTCTCCATCTCCCTCAGTCTAAAAGCCAAACTCTTCAATGGGCTTTGCGTCACCATGTGACCACAAGGCCCTGTCCCTCACCCCTGGTTCCTCTCGGTCTCCTTCAGCACAACCCTCTCTCAGGCTCACGGCTCTGGCCACACCGGACTGTTTGCAGATCCTTGACCATGCTGTGCCTGCTCCTGCCTCGGGACCTTTGCATCAGATGTCCCTTTTGCCTGGAATGCCTTTACTTCCTTAAAATCTTTGGTCTATTTCAAATGATCAGATTCCTCTCTGGGATTCCAAGTCTGTCTGGTATACTGTCTTTCTTTTATGCAAAGCACTTAACCACCTTCTAACATACTATATAATTTACTTACTTATTTGGTCTATTTTTTGCCTGTCTACCCTGTCCCACCATGCGTGAAATGTAGGGACAGGAATCTTTCTTTTATTTACCAATGTATCCCAAGGGCCTAGAACAGTGCCTGACACACACGGATTCTCTGTGATCATCAATGAGTTAGTAAAAGAAGCATCGTCTCTTCTCAAAGGAGAATGCTTTTCACCTCTTATTGTCATTTAACCTGGTGCCCTGTCCCGCTTTAGGAAGCACTCTATAAAGTTTTAATTACATTGATAAAGCTGGAGCAAAGTCCTCCAAAATAAATTGTTTGTGACTTAACAACACCCTCCATGTGAACTTCGCGTAATTCTTTAGTAACCTCTCTTCTGGAGCCTCCTGGATCCATCTGGAAACCATTCCAACAAACATCCATCCTATATAATAGATCACTATTTTCCTTTTTAATATGACTCTGGCTCCCCAGAGCCTACCGTCAGTGTTGAGATGGATTTCTTATCTCTGTTGCTTCATTAAGAGCGTACATATTTGGTTGCCAATGCTACGGTCCTCCACAGTGCAGTTTGTTGCAACAAAAGAAAGTGTTTGCCAAATGATTTGTCAGCATATGTTATAAAGCCACACAGGCACTCTTTATGTAACTGGAAAATACTGATCCCAATTAGTGACAGATTAAAGACCAAGAAGGAAAAAATGGCGTTGCTTTATTCAAAGGAAGTTAGAGGGTTGATGTGAAGGTGTTGGGGTGGAATGGGGAGGAAGACGGGAAAGAAAGGCAAAGAGGAGAAAAGGAGCTACCTGTGGGGGATGGAATAAAATTCTGGAGCCAAGGGAACGGATTTAGCATTGTAGGGCCTAGCTATCTCTCTTCTCGACTCCCAGCATTCTTCAACGTAATAACCTTTCCAGGCCAACAGGTCTCATGCATCAACCCTTGGAAAGAGAAGCATTCATCGGCTTTCTGAAATGGCAGTGAGCAGAGCTGGCCTCTCAGGAAGCGGGCGTCCTGCCGCTGTGCCACGCTGCGCCTCCAGGCCAGTCGGTGAGCTGAGATGCGTGCGGCTTTGGGAAGGAGACATAACTGCTAAGGTTGGCAGCCATCTATGAACTCAGCAGCTTGTGATTCTGGCTGCCTTTGGAAGTGACTCACCTACACATCGGGAGAGCACATTAGGCAAGCCTGGCCTCTTCTCCACGAATAAATATTTGACCTCTTGATGTTCTCCAGGCTTCTTCCTAATTAGGAAACTCCGACAGAGCCCTAAAAACAAAACCAAACATGGCTTCCCAGCACAGGGCAGCCCTCCCTTCCTTTGTCTTAAGTACCGGAGCCCCTGGCAGCACCCGCCTGTCGGTGTCTCGGAGACATCTCTTAGACTCACCTCCAGTGAAAAAATGTAATAATAGTGGCATTTTGGTTTGTTTCCATTAGCAGAAAAGAACTTACCTTATGAAAACCAAATGTTTATCTAGTAAAAGGCTTGCTTCATCTAGCATTCTTTTGGCAATGTCAGCAAGTAAATGTAAATGCTTGGAGGACAAATATGTCTTTTCAGGTGATGAGGCGGCTGATGACTGGCATTAAAATTGTCCCACGAAGGATGCGTTGTTCTGACGTTCTGCATGGCTTGGGTGTAGGGGGGTGTACCATGAAAAATACCCCCTTGTTTACTCTGAAGCTCTCCTGTGGTAATGTTCCTTGGGATGTTTTTAGATAGAGTGAAGTCAAGAATTTACAGTTGTTAGATCATGCAGGGGTTTTAAAATTTTATGACATAGCCCTGAGGCTTGCAGACTAAACGGACGCTAAATGTGCTCATCCTGTGGGCTGTGGGTTTGGGGGCCAGACTTCTTTACTTCAAGTTATTGTTCTTTAGCTAACAGTTTTCTCTGGATGAAAACCAGTCTTCCTGCTATACTCCCCCACCCTCCACCCCTCCCCCCACTGCCAACCTCCCCCCCACCCCATGTCAACAGGAAGATATTTTACATTAGGAAGAGATTCCTCGGGAAATGAAGAAAATGAATTGGGAGCTGGGCTGAAAAATTCCAAATGGTTTTTGAATCAGCTGATTTTTGTCTTTCTGTCTGGGTATCGAGGTGACTTCACCCACATCCCTCTTACACACATTATCTGAGAGTAAGTTCGAGTTTAGGATACAAAAGGCAGTCTGCGGCCACACAGTCAGCAGAAAAGTTACCCTGAACGTTGTTTAATTATCAGCCCAGATGTATATCCTGTGTCTCGGGTAGGACAATTCTAGCAGAGGAAGGATGAGAAACAGGCTCTTCTCTGTGGTTAATAATGTCATATCTATCTTTGGGTGGCATCTGATTACAGTGATGTATATTATTTAAAAGATTGTTTAAAAAAACATGCCCACAGGGAATAATAGAGTAGCTGGTCTATAGATCCTGCTGTCTGCGGATTATGTTTTAATCATGGTGCATGTAAAGATGTGCTGTTTTCTGATGCAATTTGTCAAAACTAATAAGACAATTTTCTATCCTTTGGCAACCCTACTCAAGTAACTCATGTAATTACTCAGGACAACCTAGGCCTGCTCTGGGTTTTTAGGCTGTGTTGTTCTTTTTCTCTATCCCCTCCAAGACCTACTTGGGATGAACCAATACCACTATGTTAATCACTTCCATTCAAATCCTGTCGTTGTGTATGGAGCTATGTTTTTCAGGGATGAAAGTAAATACTGTTTAGGTAGTTAAGTTCATTTATACAGGAGGGGTTTTAACAGCTCAGAGGACGTGGTGCTGAAGAGTCTGGGGTCCAGAGGTGGATGAGAGGTAGGCAGGGCTTCCTTGGAACCACCGTGGTCTGAGAAAGCCAGAATAGTACTCTGTGAAGGTGCTCAGCCAGGACTGAGGGGCCTTGTAGAGCAGGAGGCATTCCCATGCATCAGGCCGCGCTCTCTGACGGGCTCCGGTCCTACGCGTTCCCCGAGAGAGTTTTTACCCACGGTGGCTCAGCAAAACTCTAAAGCAAGAGTCAACAAACCACAACCCAAAACTATCCCACCGCTTGTTTTTGTAAATAAAGCTTTATTGGAACACAGCCATGCAATTTGTTTGGTTGTCATCTGTGGCTGCTTTCCCTCACAATGGCAGAGTCAGGTAGTTGTGACAGAGACCACATGACCTGCAAAGCTGAAAATATTTACTGTCCGGCTCTTTACAGAAAGAGTTTGCCAACCTTTGATGGATTGTTAACTTCGAGGCCACAATTTTCCAAGGGCATCCATTGCTGGCCTTCAGTGGAACAAATCCCCTGAAATAACATGCAGAATATCTTATGTGTGTGGAGGCCCACGTAGGATTTTCTGGGGGGAGAATGCATGGTTTATAATAGTTTTTCCAAGGTGTCTGTGATCCAAAGATGAAGACCCTGACCTTGAAAGAATATGCAAATTTTACCTGGGTTTACAGATTTGACTTCCCTTCTTTTTTCATCCTAAACCCTTTAGGGTCCCATTAGGCAATTTTGGTCTGAAAAATAAATTATCTCTGAAGTATGAATGTCTAACAGGAAAGTGTTTTGCTCCATGAGAGTAGTTTTATTTTAACCAGAGCCTTTCATGCCGGAAGCTAAAGATGTATGTCATAGGGGCAACATCAAAAACTGAGTCAAGAGTCGGGTGGGCGAGGGGGCTGTGGTAGCCAGGAAGCTCTTGGCTGGAGGCAAGTGGAATGTTTTGGTCCTGTTTAAAGAGACAGTAGGGCAGTCGTCTTTCTGGCCAAGTAAGGCCATAAAGCCATAACAATGACTACTCTTTTAACAACGTACAAGGTACTATGCTAAGTACGTTACATAAAATATCTTACTTCATACTCACAACTCCCCAGTGAACTAATGTGTGTAATGTTAGAACCTCGGCCAGCACAAAGTGCACACAAAGTGCACACAAAGTAATTGTTAGTGATTACCATGGTCATTCTTGGCCTTGCCATCCCCTTTTATCACCTGAGGAAATTGGGGCTCAGGCTTGTCTAAGATTTCCCAGCTCCTAAGTCACAGAGGAGGAACTGGACCTTGTGTCTGTCAGTCTCAGTGGAACCAGAAGCCAAATCTGTGCACTTTCAAAGTTTTCACTTTATTTTTTTAAACCCTATTCTTCTGACCAACTCCATGTACCCCAAGATATGGGAAGTTTCCTCTTCTAAAACACACTCAGAAAGAATCCTGTGGTGTTGGTGTCAAGAAACATGTCTTTTCGCATCTTTCCTCCTCATCTCACTTCTTTGAGGGCCTTACCGTTAGTGTCTTGGTTCTAGAGCAGTGGTTCTCAAACCTGGCTGTCCTTCTACACCACCAGGGAAGCATAAAAAGTGCAGATACTCAGTTACTGGGCCAGGATCTAGTGAATCAGCATTTATGGGGGTGGGCCTTGGAAGTCTGTATTTTATACACCTCCAGGGGTAGTCATGCTCTGGCCAGCCAAGCGTTGGTCCATCTACTGCTGTTGGACACCCCTATTCGAGATGTCACCCAAACTCTGGCCAAGTAAGACAGTCAGGGTCGGGGGTGTAACTCTTGCTGAGATCTGACTGCTTGAACCAAGGTGACTCACCCCCCTTCTGGAAACAGGCAAGATGTTCCCTCTTTGCAGTTGGGTCCTCCTGTCCAAACAGAGCCAGGAGTCTGTGGGTGGTCCCAGGCATGCAGGAGGGCTCCCTTCTGGCGGAGCCACCAGGGAACAGGCTGAGATGCAGTTGGTTCTGAGGAGAGGAATAGAGAAGGGTGGGGGTGGTTGGCCCAGAAACAGCAGGACTAGGAAGTTGATTCGGAACTCCAACTGGAGGTGGAGGAGGAAGAATATTCCTTTTTTTCCTTTAGGCCCTCATTTTAAGGTCTTTACTACATCTTCGTTTAATTCCTAAGAGCCATGGAAGTTTAAAGCAGTTCTGAGGAAAAGAAAAAGAAAAGCACTTTGTATATAACAAATGAGGGCCTTTGATTTGATAGTTTATGGGCAGTGTCCTTAGGGTCATACTACTGACCCTCTCCAGAACTCTGGGCTATTTACAAATTGGCCGCTGTACTTTAAATCCACGTAGGTCTAAATTACGTCCGACTGAAAGTATGAGACGGGGAAGGCTGCAAGGTTGGAAATGACTACAGGACACAGCAGGCGAGCTTGCCAGATTCTTGATGAGAAATCTGAAGCACCGTCAAAAGAGAGCAAGGTGCTGTGTGTGTGCATGTTTGCGTGTGTACATATTTGCTAGTCTGCACTGGTCTTTACGCGGGTCGGAGCAATTAACCTTTTTTTCTTTTTAACTACAAGTTTGGAAAGAACTTGCAGCATTTAAAGTTTGGAAAGTACGCAGGGAACAGACGTATTTATGTTAAACTCGATATTCGAGAGTCTTCTTTCCTCTGAAGCAACATAAGTAACTACCAGTGGGAATTGAGCACTTTGAGTCATGCATTTAGATTTCTGTCTGGCTTTTCCTGGTGAGTTGATGTCCCTGGAATCTTGGGGCTATATGGAAAAGTCATAGCGTTTTTCTGAAGTGATCCTCTCCTGGGCTAACTCTTGCAGGGGGGCACTGTTACAACTGAAATGTAGATTGCCTGTAATATCTCTGCTAATTGAATTATTAATGATACAAATAAGCCCCTTGCAAATTCTAACTTCCCTAAATTCTTTGCTGCTCACCCTGACTGGATAGAAAGTTTGGACTCTGAATGCAATCTCATGTTTTGCTAGTATATGGATTTAAGAAGGGATGGCAGATGGAGTCAGCCTAATTAAAATGAAAATCTAATTAGTTGAGGAGAAGGAGAGAAATTCCGTGTCATACTTGTACCACATTAACAATCGCACCTCCCCAACCATCTTCCCTCGGCTCTCTTACTCTTATTTAGAGACCAGCACTTGAACTCAGTTCCCTGGCTGGCTACCCTGCCTCCTCTGAGAGGGGTCTCAGACTAGAAGCTTGACTCTTCCGTGGAGAGTATTGAAACTGCCAAGCAGCACTGGCCTGTGAGTTGGCGACTGTGTTAATTATAACCCAGGGCCTGGAGGGACCTTGCTGCCCAGCTACTCATCATGTTCATTATTCCTCAAGAATAGAAATATTTTTCTTTTTAACAGCACGCAGATACAGAAGTAGAACTGAGGCAGGCTTACGGAGGCAGCTGAGCCCCAGCCTCTGGCCTGAATGATCAGAGCTGTCCTTGGGGTGGGTAAATGGGAGTGGCCCTAGGCCTCCGATTCTTTCAACAGCTTTATTGAGATGTAACTCACCCATATAAAGCATACACTTCAGTGGTCGTTTGTGTATTCACAGAGTTGTGCAAGTGTCACCACTATCTAATTCCAGATCATGTTCATCACCCAAAGAAAAAAACCCATACCCATTAGCAGTCACTCCCTACTTCCTGTCCAGCCCACCCTCCTCCAGCCCGAGGCGGTCCTAATCCACTCTCTGTCTCTGTGGATTTGCTTATTCCAGACCTTTCATATAAATGGAATCATACGACATATGGTCTTGTGACCAACATCCTTCATTTAGCTTAATATTTTTAAGGTTCATCTATGTGGTAGCAATTATCTATCTGTACTTCACACCTTTTTCTTGCTGAATAGTCTTCCATTGTATGGATATACCACATTTTGTTTACTCAAATGTTGATGGACATTTGAATTGTTCCCACTTTCTAGCTTTTATGAGTAATGCTGCTGTAAGTATTCACGTACAGGTTTTTGTGTGGACATATGTTTTCTTTTCTCTTGGGTATATACCTAGGAGTGGAACTGCTGGGTCAGATAGTAATTCCATCTATAACATTTTGAGAAAAGGTCAAACCATTCCAAATGGATGCATCATTTTACATTCCCACCAGCAATGTATGAGGCTTATTGTTTTTCCACATCCTCACCAATACCTGTTGTTTTCTCTTGTTTTATTATAACCATCCTAGTGAGTGTGAGGTGGTGTCTCATTGTGGTTTCGATTTGTATTTTCATGATGGCTAATGATGTTGAGCATCTTTTCACATGCTTATTGGCTGTTATATATCTTCTTCTTCAGAGAAATGTCTATTCATATCCTTTGCCCACTTCCAATTGAGTTATTTATCTTTTTATTCTTAAGTTTTAAGGGTTCTTTTTATTCTAGATACATGTCCCATATCAGATCTATGCTTTGTTAATATTTTCTCCCATTCTGTGGATTATCTTTTCATTTTCTTGATGGTAGCCTTTGAAGCACAGAAGTGTTAATTATGATGAAGTCTAAGTTATCTATATTTTTCTTTTGTCACTTGTGATTTGGGGTCATATCTGAGAAACCATTGCTAGCCCAAAGTTATGAAGATTTACTCTGTTTTCTTCTAGGAATTTTGTAGTTTTAGCTCTTCCATTTAGGTCTGTGATGCATTTTGAGTTAATTTTTGTGTGTGGTGTGAGAAGGGGTTCAACGTCTTTATTTTGAGGTGGATATCCAGTTGTCCCCAAACTGAGTTTTGAAAAACTGTTATTTCCCCCATTGGATTCTCTTGTCACCCTTTTCACAAATGAATTGATAATAGATACATGACTTTATTTCTGGGCTCTGAGTTCTGTTTTGTTACTCAATATGTCTATCCTTGTGTCAGTACCACACTCTCTTGATTCTTGTAACTTTATAGTAAGTTTTGAAATAGGGGAATGTGAGTCTTCCAACTTTGCTCTTCTATTTCAAGGTTATTTTGGCTATTCTGCGTCTCTTGAATTTCCATATGAAATTTGTCACTTTCTGCAAAACAGCCAGTTGGGATTTTGACCTATGCCCCAAATTTAAGGTGGTCCTAAATTTGTTGGCTGTAGGCAGTGACTCAGGGAGATTGTCTGGAGAGACTGTAAAGAAAATGAGGGGTTCAAGATACGCAGCTGACTTTTCCTGCTGAGATTAAAGCATTCACACAACCACACACACATATACACACATACACACACACACATACATATGAGCACTCCTCTATGTGTACAGGCAGCTTCACATTCTCGTCTACCTCCAATAGCCCTAGGTTCTGTGCTACTCTGCCACTGTGTGTGTGTTGGGAGTAGTATCATTATTGCCATTTTACAGATCATGTGAGTCTTAACTGAGATAACATCAGTGATTTATCACACTGCCATGGAGTGAGTAGTTGATAAATGTTTGCTGTTGCTGCTGTTATTATTA
Organism: Equus quagga; assembly: GCF_021613505.1. Taxonomy (NCBI): domain Eukaryota; kingdom Metazoa; phylum Chordata; class Mammalia; order Perissodactyla; family Equidae; genus Equus; species Equus quagga. Next base: position 123,829,069 of record NC_060267.1, read on the forward strand.
TTGTTATTGTTTTCATGAATGATATCAGTCACCTAGAGAAGCAGTAAATCCTTAAACAAAACATAGACTTCAGTAATATACAGACCTCAGTCCTTAGATGTATGACCTCGGGAATCCCTCTCTCTGCCTGACCCTTACATTGCTTCTTAGGCTCAGATGTGAAGTCTAGGGTAGCACGTCTCAAATTTTTGAGTATAAGAGGAATAAGAATCACTTGGGGAGGGGCCGGCCCCATGGCATAGTAGTTAAGATTGGCGCATTCTGCTTCAGCGACTGGGTTCACAGATTTGGGTCCTGGGCACAGACTTATACCACTCGTCAGCCATGTTGTGGCAGTGACCCACATATAAAAAGTAGAGGATGATTGGCACAGATGTTAGTTCAGGGCTAATCTTCCTTAGCAAAAAAAAAAAAAAAATCACTTGGGGATCTTATTAAAATACTGATTCTGATTCAGTAGTTGTGGGGTGAGGCCCAAGATCCTGCATTTCTAACAAGCTCCTGGGTGATATCTTTCTGAGGACCACCCTCTGAGGAAGTAAGGTGGTAGAGGTCCTAGGGTGCATGCCCAGGTATGAGGTGTTCAAGATGGCCTCTGAACCTTGGGGCAGGCTGGGGGTTAAGAGGAAAGGCTTGCATAAAGTGGAAGATGAGAAAGGTACATTGTGAGACTTGGATTCTCTAGTTCCTTACCACTATGGTCATCTCCCTTCAGCCATCTTGTGTTCTCTGACAAGCATTGTCTGCGCCAGAAGTCTCCAGACTCTGTTAATTGCACACTCTCTCAGTAGAAAATGTTTGAACACAGACTGCCAAACTTGTATATTTACTTATCAATAAATTACACCCATATACTCCTATGATTAGCTAAAACAGCAGGACTTGCTTTGCGTGATAATATGGGACTGTAAAAATAACCATGCAAGCTGAAACTTTGCAAGCAGTCTTAATAAAGCAATGGGAAAAATTACAGTTGTACTATGACCTTTAAAAGTTTTCTTCAAAACATTAAAAATTCTCTTACTGTTGGTTATAAATACATAGGGAAATAAGAAAAATAATAAAACTAATATTTAGTACACCGCAATTTAAAACATTAGGAACATTGAGAATTCAAATGTTTTATTTCGTTGTAAAATACTTATCAAGATTAATTTGAACAGTGCTTGTCTTCCTCTTCTCCATCTTATAAATGTAATACAGAGCAATCATCTTTTCTGTAACATGGTAAATTGTCACACTCCTCTCTCAGTTGGGATCAGCTTCCATTTTATGCTTTGTGGTTTCATGAAAGATCTCTGAGAGCTCCTTTAAAGTGAACTTTATTTTTGTTGCGTGTCACTTCCTCTCAGACATACGTCTTCATCCTTTTTTTTGTTACAGCCACTTTCCTACTTATGTTGACAAATTCACCTTCATTAAATTTCTCTGGCTGCGTATCCAGAATCTCTTAACTCTGTGGTCAGCTGTTTCTTCTATAATTCCATTCACATTTCATTTGAATTTCCCTTCCAGTATGACCACTTTTTGTTTCTTTGCTGCATTCTCAAAGTTGGCGGCCAATTCACTCATTTGTGTAAAATGTCATATGGGCATATCACTGGGAGCTGAGAAGGCAACACAACTACATGCTTTGCTGTCTGTGCATGAACTGAATAATAGGTGCTCTGTGACCAGTCACTGACAGACTGACAGAAGTGATGGGATTGGTCACTGATTGTAAAGTATATCTGTTATTTACATAGTGATTTGTGGACTGAAACAGTAAAGTTGGTACTTTCTGCAAATTACTCATGGTTTAGATGCCATGGAAACTGAAATTTGAACCATGATGGGAGATTGGCATTATAAATGGGAATAACTGAAATTTGTGCATGAGGAACTGTGCAAAATGAAGACTGTCTGTTTTGCAAAGCATGATATATATATAAATCAAGCTTCATAGTTAATAATAGTATTCAAAATCCATACTTCAAAGAGCCATCTTGATCATTTTTATTTATTTATTTTTTTGCCAAATTATGGTTAATTCTCCTTGTTATTGTTTTTACTCTATTCTGTGGTGTCAAAGGAGCCCATACCAGGAGTAGGAGATGCCCTAACTCAGCCATTTCCTCATTTTCTTCTGCTTACATTAGACAATTATACTCTGTGGACTTTTCATAGTAATCTTTTTAGATCATTGGTAGAAGTTCAATTAATACCAAATATCTACACTTCCATAAATCCATTTAACCTAGTAAACTCAATAGTATGTCACAGTATGCTAAAATTTAATCCTCACTATCCCCACCGTCAACTGTCCCATATCGTGGCATGGGTACCTTTTTCTCAGAGTGCTGTCAGTGCCTCATAGGAGGCATGCTGTCTGACCATCTGACAGCAGAATCAAGTGAGGGCCCCAGTGTCAAGCCATACATTAAATATCTGTTAGGTTTAATCCCCTAAATTTTAGGCGAAAATTAATTTAAAGATAAAGTCTAATATTGTCGCTTAATCCAAGTTGAGACCACTATCCTCCACGTTGTTGTGGTTGAATTGTGCTCCACTTAGGGAAGGATTCTGTGTTGGAAGGGGGAAGGGGTCAGTTCCTCCCTAGTGCCAGGATGACATCACATTCTTAGGCTTCCATCTGGAGCTTGTTTTATGGTTAAAAAGAAAGCACTTCCTGGACATCCCGGTGGATACTAGTTGATACAGTGACCATGTACCAAAAGTGTCACCCATCAAGAAGTTCTGAAGCAAATGAGGCCCAGTCAGCCCCCAAAGAATGAGATCCAGGGGTACTCAAGAAAGATAGAGTTGCTTTTCATGCACAAAAATACAAAGGGTCGGTTGAGTTGTCAAAGGCGTCACAACAAATGTGCCACAGAACTAGACTTGGTTCTGAATTTCCTGCCTTTCCCCTGGACCTGTTTAAAGCAGAGTATGGTCTGAGACCCATCTGCATCTGAATACCCAGGGGGTTTATTAAAACTTAGATTCCTGGGCTCCTCCCTAAGCAAGTTGAATCATAGTGGGTAGCAGGGAGGCTGGGAATCTGCATTTTTAACAAGCTTCCTTGGGTATGTGCTCATTAAAGCAAGCTAAAGTTGGGAGAATCATTGTCCTGGCTTAAGCTGCCATTATGCATTAATCTTCCACTCTGCACACAAAGTTCTAGAATTTGAAGAATAAATGGGAAAGGTTTCTAGTGTTCTTACAGGATTGAGATTTATATTTTGAATACTGGTCCAAAAGAATGATCATCTCTCTTTTTGTTTCTGAGGAATATTTTCCCTGAGCTAACGTCTGTTGCCATTCTTCCTCTTTTTGCTTGAGGAAGGTTCACCCTGACCTAACATCTGTGCGAATCTTCCTCTATTTTGTTTGTGGGATGCTGCTACAGCATGGCCGCTGAGGAGTGGTGTAGGTCTGCGCCTGGGAAGCGAACCCAGGCCACCGAAGGCAAGTGTGCTGAACTTAACCACTAGGCAACGGGGCCAGCCCCCATCTCTCTTTGGTAAAAGGAATAAGAAATATTTGTAGAAAGGCCTGAGTTATGCATAATATATACCAGTAAGTTAAGAAGTTACTTAAAGTATAATGGGCATTTAGATCCATAGCTATGTCCATCGGCCACCAATCTTTGCACAACTTAGAAATTCGGGAGCTTTGCAGTTGCCCAGATCCGGGGTCAAATTTTGCTTCTGCTGCTTATTAGTTGTGTGAAATTGGACAAGTTATTTAAACTCTCTGAGTCTCAATTTCCTTATCCAAAAATAAGGCTAGTTATATCAATCTTGAGGGGCTAGTGGGAAGATTAAATGAGAAAGTTAATGCAAAGAACTCAATAGAAGGGGTCCTATTTCTATTCTAGAAATAGTTTTTCTATTCTGGGGGCAATCAGATCATACTTCAAATATATTGGCTGAGCTGACTGAAGAAAACCTTAGGTGAACCCGTTCGTAGAGAGGCAAAGATTTTTGAAAACCAGCAACCCCCACAAAGCCTCTACTCTGAGTTTGACATTATGATGTGGTAATAATGTGTTAAGAGATTCTAAGAATATGTGCTAAGAGGTACGGAGAAATATAAGAAGATGTCTTCTTTATACACAGGTAGCTCACAAGTCCAACTGGGGAGAAGATAGTGATAATACCTTTGCCTTTGTTTGATTGTCCCTTTACAGTTTCCAGTGTGGTATTATATTTTATCCTTGTGGCAGCCTCAGGGTAGATAGGCCACCTAGGATTATCATCATCATCTCCATTCCACAGGTAATGAAATTGAGACCCCAAGGGATCTGACTTGATCGTTGCAACTAATACTCAAACTCTGAATTCTGCCCATGCTGCCTCTTTCTACCCATGAAACAATCAGAGAACACAAAGCCTTGTCGCTAATGGCCAGGTGTGCCCTTGGAGTTTTGATGGATTGCTTCTCTTAACACCCAGTTCCTTTACATGCTTTGTTTCCAGGGACAAGGTGCGACCTGTGCTGACTTCTGAAATGGGCTGTGATGTACTAGAGGGCTCTGGAATTTATTTACTGGTATTCTCTATGTCAACTCGCTCTGCCTTGCTGTTTTCATTCCATTGCATGTCAAGTTTGTAAAAGCACATACCACCCGTTACAGCTCATCTCCTTAGTGCTGACTTGAAAATAATGAAGGCACATGTAAAGTCAGCATATCTGTCTTCCAAGTGTTTAAAGAAAACGGGTGTTTTGTTGAAATTGAATTAACTGCTAGAATCAAGAATGCAGTAACTATTTTAAGTAATTCACTGAGACTTTTTTTTTAATGTTTTTTAATATGTAAAATAGGCCTGAGGCTGCTTACCTACCTCAGAGTAGAATCCTTTTGCTTTAATTAATGAATATTTGGTAAGTGCCAGAAATGGTCAGCATCATCATTATTATTGTTGTCATCATCACCATCATCATCCTTATCACTTCCATTCTCATCACTTACAGCTCCTTTATGTAATGACTGTAGTTCAAGGACACAGAAACATTTTTCTTTAATAAGCTCCCAAACTTTTTCTTCTCCTCCTCCCAACTATCTTTCCATTTTTGTTGCTCTGGGATTTGGCAACCCAGTTTAATTTATGATGAAAAGACACTCTGGAAAATTGAAATGAGATAACAAGAGTTGATTGGGGAAAAAAATAACTTCATCTTAACTCTTGAGGCAGAAGGCATCAGGTTCCCTGATTCTTTCCTTTCGTCCTTGAAAATAGAACATCAGCCACAGAGCGCACCTGTGCCGAGTTCTAAAATGAATCTACGGCAGCCGTTGCCAGAGTAGCAATTAGACAATTACAGCTAAATTTCACCTGCAGAGGCAGACTGCAAAATACCGGTGGTTTGACCTTCCACACTTTGGGATGAGGTAAATAATCCGTGGGAGATGGAATGATGTCATGGAACTGGTACGGGCAGGGAAGTCAGGCTGTGGTGTGGTTCTCAGCTGACCTCCATGGCCTGGGGGATGTTGGACACAGCACAGAATTCAGCTATTTTTTGTCTGCTTCTCCTCTGTGATGGAGGCATATTACACTTTTCCTTCTTCCTCTTCAAGTTGTAAATAACCAAGGAAATCACCCAGCCTATCACCCTATTGGGTTTTTTTTTTTTTTTTTTAGAGCGCTTACTATAGCTGGAAAGATCTTCCTTGATTTATTTAGTGATTTTTTTTTGCTTCTCTACTCTCCTCCACTCCCTCACTGCACTGTAACCACAGAGAGAGACATTCTCATCTGTCTTGCTCATCTCTCTGTGCCCAGCTCCCATCGTGGGCCCTGGTTTGTAGCAAGTGCTCAGTAAGCATTTGCTGCATAAATGTGTCTAAAATGCTTGAACACATAAAGCAGAAATCACAAACTGACAGCCCAGAGGCCAAATTTGGCTTGCTAGGTTTGTTGTTATTGGCTGCACAGTTTTGTTAAAAATAATGAATTGGTGGCCAGTATTTAAATGTGGAGACTTCGTACAGATGACCACATTCCTGGCTTCACTTGAAATTCAATCAGAAGATCTGGAACACTGGACCAGCCTTAGGAGAGGAAGAAGAGCCTGCAATGGTGGTTCTCAAAGCGTGGTCCTCAGATCTGCAGCATCAGCATCACCTGGGAGCTTGTTAGAAATGCAAAGTCTCGGACCTTCTCCTCCCCTGACCTTCTGAGTCGCCTGGCAATCTTTATTTTAACAAGTGCCCCGGGTGATTCTGATGTACTCTAAACCTTGAGATCCGCTCGGTGCCCTTAGAGCTGAGAGAGAGTGACTGGCTTTGAAAACAGAATGCCTGGGTTTCAAGTCTGGCTTTGCCACTTCCTAGCTGTGTGGGGTCAGACAAGTTACCTAATCTCGCTGTGCCTCAGTTTGCTCGTTTATAACATGAGGATGATAACAGGACCTTCGTCCTAAGGTTAGGAAGATTAGATGAGTTAATCTATGTAAAGCCCTTAGATCCTTGGAGGAATGACCTAACAAATGTTCCTTGCTGTTAACATGGCTTTAGTCAGCTGAGGCTGACCAGGCAGCTGCCTCGTTTAGATGCAACCTTAGCTGCTCTCCACTTTATGAGACACCACAGCATGCTTCCCTCCTTCATGGGACTTGCCGTGCCCCTATGGGCATTTCAGGTCGTCATCACCGACATGAAGCAGCTTTCTCTGTGTCAGCAATGACACCCACACCCTCTCATCAAAGAGTGGTAATATGTATCGTGTGCCTACTGTGTACCAAGCACTAAACTTAGGCCCTTGGCATATTTTATCCCCTCCTATTTCCCAGCAGCCCAACAAAGTTAATATTCTTATGCTCCCTTTACAGATGAAGAACTGGCAATTCAGAGAGGTTAACTAACTTGCCTAAAACCACACAGCTGATTAGTGGCAGAGCAGGAATCCAACCCAGGTATTGAACTTCAAGTCTGTTTTGTTTCCCCTTCTTCTGTGTTCCCCCAAATGGGGCACACGCCACAGTAGTTTACAAATGATTTTATATGCCACTGAGATGGTTTTAGGTGGCGAGGAAGATGGTTTCAGTTGGTGTACAAATTCTGCACTAACTAAAAATAAAATACATAGTGAAAAAGTTAATACGTTTTTAAGTTCTCCTGAAAACCAGAGAGGAAAGTCTGAGTTGGTGCTCGTAGATCTTTTTCTTTTAAAGGAAATTCCAGTTTCATAATCTTTAAGATTATATGTTTTAGTTACATTAAGCGAAGATGCGTTTTGAAGGCTGGCATAAACAAAGTAGGAAAGGAGATTCTATACTTATGTTGGCACTGATAAGTAGGAGCATCTGGAAATGTTTTTCCTTATATTGAATTATAATTGAATTAAATGCCAAATCTTTTAACCATTTCTGAAGGAACTCTTTCTACAATGGTGTGTCAAGGACAAACAGCACAGCTTCTGACCCAAAGTAGGTGTAAAGGTTTGCTCACCTGAAGGGCTTTCTGTACTCCTGGCCCTTTTCAAATGACATGTCATTGAGTCTGACCTTAGTGATTCAAGGTCACCGGCTAACACGTCTGTAGCACCACTCTGTTACTTAACGTCTCCCTTTATTTCTCAAACAAAATTAGAGTTAGCCACGGGCTCATGGTCTCTGATGGACGAGCATGTCTGGTAAAACTGAGTATGTTTTACAAGTTATTTTCTATATGGGAAGTAAAAATAGTTTTCATATGTAATGCTTGTGTAAAACTCCCTTTTCAGATAGATTTATTTCAATGAAACAAGGAACCAGTTAAAACTATGCTGAATAAATAATATTAAAGGTAGTCTGTGGACAAGGCATATGTCATGGAGGTGGGATGTAATTTTCAAACATTTAGAAACAACTGCTCCTGTCATCATAGGGAGGGAGGACCCTGATGCCTGCCATTCTGCCCGGGGTCCTTAAGGCCTCTGCTGAAACCTCAGAGGGGATCTGTCGCCAGTTCCTTCTCTCTCCATTCTGGCAGCTTGCCCTCCCTGTTACCCGAAAGCGGCAGTTGACAGCAGACGGCTGGTGGAAAATCAAAGGTAGAGAGGGTGTGAGTCTGTTAACTCAAGACAGTGAGCCATGTCAGCGTTTTGGGAATTGGAGCTTGGATTCTATTCTCCAGGGGCAGAGATCATGGCTTTGTGACTCAGTGACTCACGCAAGACCGGCACCACCCACAAGGAGGTGTTTCAGTTGACAAAGGATCCTGACAGGCAAGCAGTGCTGGGGGAAGGGTGGAGGGGGCGTGGAGTATGAGTGTGGTTCGTGCTGCTTCTGGCAACTTTAAATCTGCTGCCCCAACTCTTTGAGAAGAAAAGAGCATCATCAGGAATTTCCTCCCAGAAAACGGGCAGCTTGCATCATGGTTGAGGTCTCTGGAATGGATCGAGGGAGACCTGAATTGGATTCCTGGATCTCCCAATTATCAGTATTTTGACCTTGGATGTGTCACTTTACCTCCCCTTATCTGTGAAATGGGAGTGGTGTATTAGGTAGTTAAGCTGACAGAAGCCAAGACTGTCTTACAGAACCTAGTGTGCAGTGGGTGTGATTACTATTGAAGATGGAGGTCAAGTTGGATGAGGGGTGCTGACACTATGTTCTTCCCACCCAGAACTCTGAAAGCCTATGTGCTGCCCCGGGATCACCATTTGATCTTGTGTTAGTCAGGGTTTTCCAAAGAAACAGAACCAATAGGATATGTAGCTATATTGTACACATATTTGGATATATATACGTAGAGAGAAGAGAGGTGGGAGTGCGGGGAGGAAGAGAGATTGATTGATTGGTTTTAAGAAATTAGTTCACACAATTGTGGAGGCTGCCAAGTCCAAAATCTGCAGAGTAGGCTGGCAGGCTGAAAATCCAGTGAAGAGTTGCAGTTAGAGTCTGAAGGCAGTCTACTGGCAGAATTCCCTCTTCCTCCAGGGAGGTCAGTCTTTTCTAGTAAGGCCTTCAACTGACTGGATAAGGCCCACCAACTTTATGGAGGATAGTCTGCTCTACTCAGAGTCTACTGATTTAGATGTTAATCTCGTCTTAAAAATCCTTTATAGAAATGTATAGAATCATGTTTGACCAAATATCTGGCTAACATGACCTAGCCAAGTTGACACATAAAATTAACCATCACAGACCTTGTTCCTGTCATTGGGTGGCCATCAGGGGAATCTCTGGTGGAACTCTATTGATTTTCTTTATATAGAAGAATTCTTTATATTGCAAGGGACAGAACGCTAATACAAAGTGGTTAAAGAAAAAAAGGGGAGGGGTGTCGGAAGGAATCACTGACTGAGTAGCTCAAACTGTCAGAGATTCAGGCTTCTAGATCAAGGTCCCATAAGACATGAGGTCCTACCCCATTCTCCTGCAAACATTCCCCTTGTAATGACTGGATAGCTGCCAGCTACTCTTTGCTTAATCTTCACGGATTCTTTTTCTTCTCAGAACTTACAGCAGAAGTCCTGGACCTGAATCTCATTGGCCCAGTGGGGTCACATGCCCATCCCTGAACCAATCACTGCGGCAAGGAGAATGAAGGCACCGATTGGGTTAGACCATGTCATGGCGCCTTCTCTGGAGCTGAGCTTCAGCCCTAGCCAAACCAACAGGACTGAAGCACACAGAATGATTCCCCATGGGAAATGAGATAGCCGTTTCCAAGAGACAGAGGACAGGGGCTGGAGGGGCTAAAGTATCACATGACTGCTCCAGCCTCTCTACAACTCTCTCCTGCTCCCTGCCTGTCCCATTGCTCCCTTCTCTTTTCCTTTTCTCTCTTTCTGCTCACCTATGCATAAACCATTTTCTATCCCTTTAAAAACCTGGTTCTTTCTTTCCTAATTCTGAAACTCCCAATTCATCTAAGAAAGCAGATGCTTCAGAAGCAGGCTGCCTCACAGAGAAGTTTCGAGCCTGATCCTGTCGACGTGATCATTGCCCAGGGATCGTTTGGTAGCAGCTGATCAGTCAGTGCTCGTGTTCCTGGTGTGGGAGGGTGGAACTCAGAGCAGCTTAGTGCTAACTGATGCTGGGAAGAAGGCACATTACGCTTGCTGTATCTTCTCTTCGTCTGCTTAGCCAGAGGTCTACATTAGGGAGTTTAGAATGGAAACTTGGGGCTTACCCCTGAATTGTAGCCAACAGGAAGAAATCTCATGCTAGAAAGATAAAAGATTAGGGGAAAAGCTGCCTGCAAACACCTTTTTTGGGTCATAATAGTAATTGTAATTGTAATAATTTAAGGTAGCTTTATTGAGATGTAATTCACATGGCAGATAATTTATTCATTTAAAGTGTACAATTATTTGGTTTTTAGCGTATTCATAGGTTTGTGAAAGCATCGCTAAAATCTAATTTAGGACATTTTCATCACCCCTAAAAGAAACCCCAGTCCTATTAGCAGTCATTCTCTATTCTCCTCTTTCTCAAAGACCCTGGCAGCCACCAATCCACTTTCTGTCCCCATAGATTTGCGTGTTCTGGATATTTCGTATAAACGGAATCATGGGTTCTGTAGTCCTTTGTGATTGGCTTCTAGCACTTAGCGTAATGTTTTCAAGGTTCTTCCATATTGCTACAGGTGTTGGTACAGCATTGCTTTTTATTAACATCATCTTCCATTGTATGGATATACCACAGCTAATGGACATTTGAATTGCTTCCACTTTTTGGCTATTACGAATGATGTTGCTGTGAACATTCATGTACAGGTTTTTGTGTGTATATATGTTTTCATTTCTTTTCCCTTGAGTGTATGCCTAGGAGAGGAGTGGAATTGCTGGGTCATAGGGTAACTCATTGCTTAACTTTGAGGAACTGCCAAACTGTTTCCCAAAGCGGCTGCACCATTTTACATCCCACCAGCAATGTGTGAGACTTCCAATTTCTTCACATCCTTGCCAACACTTATTACTGTCTGTCTCTTTTATTATAGCCATTCTAGTAGGTGGGAAGTGATGTTTCACTGTGGTTTTGGTTGGCATTTCCCTAGTGGCTAATGATATTGAGTATCCTTTCATGTACTCATTGGCCATTTGTATATCTTCTCTGGAGAAATATCTTTTACCTACTTTTTAATCAGGTTGTCTTTTTATTATTGACTTGTAAATGTTCTTTGTATATCCTGGCTGTGAACACTTTTGACGTAGGTTCTTGGAGCCCTAGGAGGCCTTGACTTTTAACAGCTTCTGGGTTAATGAGAACATCTTTTATTTAAGCCCGAAGAGAAACCAAGGGATAAACTAGGGTGTGATTGCTAATATTGCCAGTGATTTGGGTGTGTCATTTAAACATGTCTCTGAACCTGATTCCTCATTTCCCTCCAACTTTTTTTTGAAAAATTTCAAAATTATTGAAATGAGAGAATAGCACAAGGAATATCCTTATACCTTCCCCTAGATTCACCAGTCATTAACATTTGCCAGATTTGCTTGTGTGTGTGTGTGTATGTGTATACACGTTTTCAGAGCTGAATCCTTTGAAAGTAATTTGCAGACATAATGACCTGTCACCTTGAAGAACTTTAGCATATGTAGGCTGTGGACCAGGATATGCTCCTACATAACAACCATACCTTTATCATATCCAAGATATTTCATATTAACTCAATAATATATATAGTCCCTATTAAAATTTCCTCAGTATTCCCCCAAATGTCCTTAAAAAAAAATCTGGATCCATTCAAGGCTCACATGTTACATGTGGTTGTCATGTCTCCTAATCTCCTATAAATTAGAAAATTTCCGCCTTTTTTGTCTTTTGTGACATCGATATTTTTCATTTTGTTTTGTTTTTGGTGAGAAAGACTGGCCCTGAGCTAACATCTTTGTCAGTCTTCCTCTATTTTGTATGTGAAACGCCGCCACAGCTTGGCTTGATGAGTGGAGTATAAGTCTGCACCTGGGATCTGAACCCTTGAACGCTGGGCTGCTGAAGTAGGGTGTGTGAACTTAAACACTATGCCACCAGGCCGGCCCCCTGACTTCGATATATTTTGAAGAGTCCAGACTAGTTATCTTGTAGAATGACCCACATTCTGGATTTGTCTGATTGTTTCCTTATGACTGAAATTGGGATAGACTTTTTCCTGGCGAGAATGTTGCGTGGGCGATGCTGTGTACTTCCCTTGCATCTCATCTGGAGGTGCATGTCAGTTTGTCCTGTAATTGGTGATGGTCAGTTTGATCACCTGATCAAGGGGGTGTCTCACAGATCTTGCCACTGAAGAGGTAACTTTTCCCATTATAGTTAATCTGTCTGGATGTCTTGTTCTCCAAAAACTTTTCACCCAATTGAGCATCATTGGTGATCCTTGCTTGAATCAGTTATTACCTTGGGGGTTGCAAAATTTCTATTTTCTAGTTCTCTTATTCATTCCTCATTTCTTAGCTGGCATTCTTCTATCAAGAAGAGCTTTATCTTTTATTTTCTTACACTTTTTAAAAATTTGCCTATCTCTTTTTAATTTTTTTTAATATCACCATGAACTCAAGAATTATTTTAATGACCTGTTTCCTAATTTAAAAAATTAAGTTATTTATCCTCTCAACAGGCGCTTCTGAGGGCGCTATGCACTAGGCATTATAGTTTAGAAAAATTAAATTGGATTATCTTTCAGGCCTCTTTCAGGCCTCAATTATTTTGTGACTCTGTGACCGGTTAGTAAATCACATCCTTGTACCTGCATTTTTATATTTCTCTCTGCATCTAAATTGTGTATTTAATTCCATTTATTTGCTAATTTCATCTTAGTATTTTGTCAGAATGTTTTTATCTAGTTATATTTGTTTTTTTATTAAAGGAGGCAAAAACAAGTAAAGCACTTTAGGATAATCTGTATCTCTTAGTGCTCAAAGCCTAGGGGATGTCTGACTCTGTGAAGGCACCATGAAGATGCTGTCCACACTGGTGGCAGCTTACCTAATTGCAGCTAGGTCCCCCTGATAAAGTTAATGGCTTCCCAAGGTCACAGACATGGTATTAGATACACTTTTAACTTGCACTAAGTACTTGGCCACCAATCCCCTTCCCAAAATAAAAATAACGCTTAAAATACTCCAGGTGATTCTGCCTGCCATGCTATTCATAAGTTTTGTGCCCAGATTATGTGTGAGACAGGACATGTGCCTTTGCTTTTACAGAACCCCCTTGCTTCTTGTAGCATGGGCTTCTTACACGCAGTGAGTTCACATGTTTCAGACCCTGTCTTATGTAATTAACAATATAAAATTATACTTTGCTTATGTACTCTTATTACACACTGTGCATTTTAGTCTATGTAATACATTTATGATAATTTCTCCCTGTATGGGATCATCACTTATATAGCACCTCATTGCTAACTCAAGAGATAAGTTAATTGTGACCCTGTATCGTTTTTGCCTTGTACACTGACTTCAGAACCTCACCGCTAAGACGTCTCTATTTTCCTACTCTTGCAAATCCATCTCTAGATAGTTTTAACATGAATCTCCTTTCCTTTCAAACTTTTCCCTTTCTCTTATGCTGATAAAATCCACTAGCATTGCTTAATTAATCCCACTAAAGTGCTGGTCTCTAAGTTACATCTGTGTCGTTTTGCCTCCCTCTCACTCTTCCCCAGTAACTAGCAAGAGAAATGGGAATTAGGTTTTATTTTTATTTTTTTTTGGTGAGGAAGATTGGCCCTGTTGCCACTCTTCCTCTTTTATTTATTTTTTCTCCCCAAAGCCCCAGTACATAGTTGTATATTCTACTTGTAGGTCATTCTAGTTCCTCTATGTGGGATGCCGCCTCAGCATGGCTTGATGAGCTGTGCATAGGTCTGTGCCCAGGATCCGAACCGGCGAACCCCAGGCCACCAAAGTAGAGTGCACGAACTTAACCACTTGGCCACAGGGCTGGCCCCGAGAAATTGGAATTATTAGCCCTAAGATAACCTAAGTAATCAAGACAGTTTTACTGCTGTCTTGAAAATAGCTCCTCACCTGCAATAAATAACAATGCACACTTAGTAAATACAGATGTATCAATTTATTGCTTTTCACAACTGGTGCTTTTTCCTTGGGAAGGCTAGATTTACAGCATATATCATTTCAGATTCTTTGATTGCAAGCAATAGAAAGTAATTCTGCTAGCTTCAATAAAAAGGAAGGATATAGAGTGCCTCCTAGATCCTAAGGCAAAGCGGAAAAAGCAGACCTCAGAAGAACAGGACCTAAGGATCAAGGGAGCAGGAACTGATGTCTTGTCCAACTTCTTCTGTCTTGTGCTTCTCTGCTGACAATTCTCAATCATGGGAGAGAGAAACTAAAAGGGCTCCACTGGGGTCATGTGCCTGGTAAGGGGGTGGAGAGATGGAATTTGATTGACATTCTCACCAAAACTGGGGAGAAAGTGTGCTGCCAAGAGAAACTTCGGCTGTTCTGTCCAGAAGAAGGAACAAAGGAGGTTAGGCAGATGTAAATAGCACTGCCCTCAATCCAGCACCACAGTGCATCTTTGTAAATTATTGTCTTGATGCCCAGTGTTTTGGAGAGTAAGGCATTCTGCCATCTTTCCTCCACTAACAGCTGCCAATCTTATCACAAACCTTGTCCAATGATCCATTTACCTGCCCTCTTCTTTTTACCTTCCTTTGCCTTGACTGGTCCTCAAGAAACCGTAATAGTCAATTGCAACTCTATAGGCAAAAAGAAAAGTGGAAGGGAAGAGAGAGACAAAGAAAGTAGGAAAATGGCTGAGAATGGGTTAAAATGATTAACTCTCTTCTGGAAGTTTCCAGCTGTCAGATATTTATTTCCGGAGACCAACACCTTTCTTGTTAGAAATTCACTGGCTTGGTCACTTCTGCCTCGAGCTGTGGGTATGTAAATGTCAACTCTCTCACTGGCAAGTTGGTGAAATTTGCTGATGACACAAATCTGCGTAGGTTTGGGAGAAGGCAGGATTGTGAGAAACTCCAGATGCATCACAGCGAGCTGTGTGAGTCACTCAGACGGGTCAATGGAGAGTCTCCTTGCTGAGTGGCGGGGGGAAGGGAGAGAAAGAGGATTTAGCGTATTTAGCACCAGAAGGAAAGAAGTCAAACTTGAGGGCAGCGGCGTTATTAAATGGCCTGCTACCAATATCATCCATCTCAAGTTCTTCCTTGGTTCTGTGTACTAAATTTGACTCTTCCTATATCAGAGAGAGAGAAAGGGGAAAAAATAGAGCTGTGCATCAGAGTGAGGCTGAGAGTAAAGCTCCTGGTTCCCACACCCAGAAGCTATTTTTATTAATAGGAATGTTGATAATTATAGCGTTTAACCATTTGTTGATTGCTTCCTAGATACTGGGCACAATTATTGGGTAATTTACATATATCATTAATCTGTTCAATAACTACATGAGGAAATGCAGATGACAAAGCTGAGTCTTGGGTTAATTGTCCATGGTACCACAGCCAGTAAGTATTAAGGAAAGGATAAGAATAAAGACCTTAACACTTCTGCCACAATAATAGCAGGTGCCTGATTTCTTAATGCCTCGTGCAATGTTAGTGGGAGTTCTGCCGTCTGAATGGAGGAAGTCTGTCATAAAGACCCCATCCTACAGCCCCACACCGGAGGTTTAAGTATTTAGTCATATTTTCATTTAACACATATTTATTGAGCCATTCCTATGTGCTAGATATGCACCATTATAGCCAGAAGGGGAGCCCCACTAAGAAAATCAACTTCTTGATTCCCATTTGTGTACCCATAGGCTAGATATTTTTTGATAGTTCTGCTAATTTGGGGGCTTCTTTGAGCCTCTCTCACCCTTTTTAACCCCTTGACCAAAATTGTAGAATGTGACAGACTCTAGTCCCTCCCCTCTGCATTTAGAACTCTGACCTGGATTTGGCTTAATGTATTTGCTTAAGAGTAGGACTAGGAAAAAGGAAGGAGAGGTGGCATTGGGATGGGGAGGAATCTGGCATTTAACAGCAAGCAATTAAGAAAGAAAAGCTGACGATTTTTGAGCACCTGCTAGATTTCAGAACACATTACCATATTTATTTATTTTATTTGTGTTTTTATTGAGGTAAGATTGGTTTATAACATTTGCCATATTTAATTCTCACAAAAACCCTGCAAGCTATGTGTGAGCTGCCCCATTTTATTTTACTACCCAATAAATTATGCATGGAAAGTTTCAATGGTTTGCCCAAAGACACACAGCTTGCAAATGCTAAAGCCAGCATTTTTCATGTTTGTCTTCTCTTTCTGTCATCCTGTGGGCTCTACCTTCAAAAAATATTTGGAATCTGACCACTTCAGAGGAAACAGCCCCTCTGTTTCCCCTACCCCCATTGGAGCCGCTGTTGTTTCTTCCCCGGCTTATTACAGCAGCCCCATAACCAGTCCCGCTGGTGCCCTTGCCCCTCTGAGGTCTTTTTTTCAACATGATAGCCAGAGTGATGCTTCCAACTGATTGAATGAGTCAGATCAGAATCTCACAGAGGCTCCCCTTTTTCTGAGTTGAAGCCAAAGTCCTTGGAGTGGCCTGCAAGGCCTCTCTAGGGCCTGTATGATTCAGAACCCCAGTTGTAACCTTGGGGATTTCCTCTCCTCCTGCCTTCCCCTTCGCTCCCTCTGCCCCAGCCGTCTGGCTTCCATGCTGCTCCTCGAACATGTTCTCTGAGTTCCTTCCTCAGGACTTGGCACTTGTAATTCCCTCTGCCTGGACTGCTCCTCCCTGGGGCATCCATGTAGCTTGCTTTCTCATGTCCCTCATGTCACCTTCCCGGTGAGACTGGCTGTGTTCAGACTATTTAAAATTATAACTATACAGTAGGGCTAGGCTGAGGGTGGTGTGGTAGGTAGAGGTTGTCAGATGACTTCCATGAGCCTTGGCCCCTGATGTTACTCCCGTGTTTATGTTATGTGGCAAAAGGCAAAGGGAGGTCATGTGCATCTACAACTACAAGGAAGTAAATTCTACCGATACCTTGAATGAGTTTGCAGCAGATTCTGCCCCCAGCATCTAGATAAGAGGCCAGTCTGCCAATATCTGATTTCAGATTTGTGACCCCCAAGCAGAGAAAATAGCAAAGCCCCCCGGACTTATGACCTTCAGAACTGTGAAATACCGAATGGGTATTGTTTTAAGCTGATAAGTCTGTCGTGATTTGTTAGAGTGGCAGTGGAAAACTAATACAGATAACAAACAAGATTCATCTCTCCTGGCAGATTCCATCCTTGAGCAGTGCCTGCCCATAGAGCGGTGTTGAGAAGGGTTCTGAGTGATGGATTACCAGGGCCTGAGAGTAGCTGCTTGTTTGCCACATATGTGCCATCCCCGGTCGGGTTGTCTTCACTAACTAGAATGGTCAGGTTAGATGGAGTTAATTAAGTTGTTAGCCTCATGTCAGAAACAGAGAACATGGGATCATTAAAGAAAACCATCCAGCAGTATAAGAATTAAGAATCAAGAATATAAGACTGTCGTAGTCTGCTCGGCTGCTACAACAGCAATACAGACTGGGTGGCTTAAAAACAACAAACATTTATTTCTCACAGTTCTGGAAGCTGGGAAGTCCAAGATCAAGGCACTGGCAGATTCAGTCTGAGAGCAGACTTCCAGGTCCATAGAGAGCTGTCTTCTCACTTCTCTGGGGTCACTTTTATAAGGGCACTAATCCCATTCATGAGGGCTCCCCTCTTACGACCTAATCACCTCCCAAATACCTCACCTCCTAATACCATCACACTGGGGGTTAGGATTTCAACATATGAATTTGGGTCAGAGATGGGGGACACAAACATCCAGTCTATAGCAGAGACCCAGAATGTAAATTCTATTAGGGCACAGATTTTTTGCTCGTTTTGATCACTGCTCTGTCGTCAGTGTCTGGAACAGTGCCTGGCGTATAGTAGTTGCTCAGTAAAAATTTTTGAATTGAAGATCTAGATAATGAGGGCTAGGAGGTCCAGTATGGCCTAATGGTTAAGTGAATATGTTTTGGTACTAGATGGGCCTGAAGTCAAATTCCATTTCCACCACTTAAGTTTCCTCATCTCAAATAGGGAGATAGGAGTGATTTCTTTGCAACGTGGTTGTGAGGATTACTTGAGATAACATGCATAACATGTTGAGTCCAGTGCCTGGCCCCTGGTCAGATTCACCCAGTGGTAGCTGTTTGAGAATTACTGTATCAGTCAGGCTTCTGAGCTGTGAGTAACGGCCGTGAGCTTGGGCTGATTTAAGCAGAGAGATCATTTTCAAAGGCTATCAGGAAGGTCACTGAATCTCCAGGAAGGCTGGAGGGCCAGGCTCTGAGCACAGATAGATCAAAGGGAAGTACTGTATTGAGTCAGACAGCCATAAGCATCCTCAAGGATGGGTCCACATGGACACAGCTGCCGCCACTGTGCAGGATGGCGGCTTCAGCATATGTGCTCAGCATGCTGGCCTGGACACAGCCTCCACCCTGCTGCCCCTAGAAGCCCATGTGGCAGCGGCTACAGCCTGTTGAAAGACTCGCTCCCACCGCCCCACACCCCCATCCCTGCTCCTTTGTGTCATTAGATGAGATTCTAGACTCTGGGTGAGAACACATGATGGGTCAGGCCTGACTCGTGCCTGTGCTCCAGCTGCCAGGAGAGCCGAGGAGTGAGGTTTTGACTTTCCACCTTCTCTGGGGTGAGATAGGCTCTCTCTCTCCCTTAGAAGGCAAGGATTCTCCAAACATAGGAAAAAGTTGAGATGCCAGACAGCACTCCATTTCCCCCGCGTCCCCCTCCAAAAAAACCCCCAGGTCTCTTACAGTCATCATTAAATTGCTGATCCAAGGTCAGACATAAGCTGTTTCAGGAGGACAGGGGAACTCTGGGTTCAGTCTCAGGACGATTCCAGATAAGAGGGAAGATTCTTGGGGGCCGTACATATTCAAATTTATGAGAGAGTGTCCTGTCTTCCATCTGACCCTGGGTTTCAACTTGACCCTTCCTGATTGATTCTGCACCAGTGTCATGCATAATTAAAAGTTTACTTACTGGGGCCAACCCCGTGACCAAGTGGTTAAGTTTGCACTCTCTGCTTCAGTGGCCCAGGGTTCATGTTTTGGATGCTGGGCGCAGACCTATAAACTGTCCATCAAGCCTTGCTGTGGCAGTGTCTCTTGTATAAAGTGGAGGAAGATTGGCATGGATGTTAGCTCAGGGACAATCTTCCTCACCACTGCCCCTCCCCCGCGGCCCCCAAAAAAGGTCACTTAAATCTAGCCTCAGAATGTGGTTAGAGCGAGGAAGTACCTGTAAGCATGAGCTTTACAGTGGATTCATGAGCTTGAATCCAGTTCCAGAGCTCTCTAGCCTTCAGGCTTCTAGCAGGGCCTGCGAGACCTGTGAAACATCCAAGGATGAATGATTCCATGGTTATACACTCAAGTGTTGGCTAGAGTTCTTTTTCTGTGCTTTTTATACCTGAGAATATCTTCTACAAAATAATCATATGATAATAGGTAACATTTATCTAAAGCTTATCATTTTGTAGCCACTGGCTAAATGCTGTAAGTTGTACATGGTCTCATTTAATCCTTCCTTCTGTGAGGCTTGGTATAATTATTCCCTGAGGGATAGGGAACAGAGAAACTGAGGCTTAGGGAACAGGTCAACCAGGTTGCAGGTGGTAGAACTTGAACTTGCACCAAGGTTTGCCTGACACCAAAGCTTACGGTCTTAACCACAAATATATGTGAAGCTGATAGTGTGAGCCATAAAGATCCTTTTCAGAGCCAGCTTTGCTCTTCATCATTAAGCATTATGAAGCATCAATACGGTATGCAAGCTCAGCATAAAGACTACAGAAAACCCATAGATGCTCTTTTAGATTTGGGGTAGGAATTTGGGAACTTTTGGGTCTCTGGGTCTTTCCTCAAGGTTTTGCCTGTAGATGAAGTTGTGTTTTTTTTTAAATAGTAGTAGCAGTATGAGAGAACATATAATTTTTTCTGTAATCAAGGTAATGAACTAAGCTGCCTATATTTATTTCCATTAGCACAGTGATTACATATAATTAAAACTAAGGCATCATCAGAAAAGGTCAGATAACAAAAAACATAGGATAGAACAGATGAATTATCTTTTCACAGAAAACAGTTTGTGCTGGTCCACTAAGAGTGTCTATATCCCGCCCCATCTCTGATGCCCGTCCCCGACACTCTGGTCTACCTTCTCCTCTTCCATCACACTTCACCTTCTAACATATTATCTTATTTATCATTGATTGAGTTTATTTACTGTCATCTCCTCCTTTTAAACCATAAGCTCGTTGAGGGCAGGAGCCTATGTTTCATTCTGTGATAGATCTCAAATGCCCAGAAGAGTGCCGTGCATAGTAATGAATGGATGACTGTGATAAATAGTAGTGGAAGTAGACTAAGATGAGAGGAAATTCTCTAAGAGTATGGCATTGATTTGCGTGATTGTTTCAATTATCCATTGCTGTGAAACAGACCACCTCAAAATGTAGTGGCTTAGAACAGCAACTCATTGGTTGCTTACCCTTCTCTGGGTCAGCAATTTGGACTGGGCTCAGCTTGCATGACTTGTCTCTGTTCTACGTGGTGCTGGTGGGGGCAACTTAACTGGCTCTGGAGAGTCCGTGATGGCCTCATTCATGTGACTGAGTGCTGGCTGTTGACCCGGCTGCCTTCGTTTTCCTCATGTGGCCTCTCTCTGCGCATGGCCTCTCATCTTGCAAGGGCCTTTCTCTCCTTGTGGCCTCTTTCTCCAGCCAGATAGTCTGGACTTCTTTACATGCTGGCTGATTTCCCAGAGAGAAAGTGGGAGTTCCAAGGCCTCTCAAGGCCTCAGCTGCAACATCCCGGACTGTCACTTCCACCACGTTCTGTGGTAAAAGCTAATCCAGAGCCAGCCCATTTTTGAGGGCTGGGGGGAGTCAACTTTACCTCTTGGTGGGAGGAACAGCAAGGTGACATTGCAAAAAGGGTGTGATTGTGTGGGAGCGGGGGAGTGGGGAAGAGGGGTGGGGGAGGAAGGAGGCTGCTTTTGTGTTGGGGGGGGGTTCAGTTTACTTTCTTTCTCGTGGTAAAATATATGTAACATGAAATTTACCATTTGAACAATATTTAAGTGTACAGTTCAGCAGCATTGAGTATATTCACATTGTTGTGCAGGCATCGCAACCATCCGTCACCAGACCTTTTTTCATCTCCCCAAACTAAAGCTTTGTCTTCATTGGACAATACTCCCTGGTTCCTCTCCTCCTCCCCTCAGCCCCTGGTAACCACTGTTCTACCTTCTGTCTCTATTAATTTGATTAATCTACATATAACCTATCTAGATACTTCATCTGCATGGAATGATATGGTATTTGTCTTTTTGTGACTGGCTTACTTCACTCAGCATAATGTCCTCAATGTTCAACCATGTTGTAGCATTTGTCAGAATTTTCTTCCTTTGTAAGGCTGAGTAATATTCCTTTGTGTATATACCACATTTTGCTTATCCATTCATCCTCCAATGGACGCTTGAGTTGCTTCCACCTTTGGGTGTTTGTAAGTAATGCTATGAACGTGGGTGTACGAATATCTGTTCAAGTTCCTGCTTTCATTCTTTTGGGTATATATTCAATTCTTTTATTCCCCACTTATCCACAGTCTTGCTTTCCACAGTTTCTGTTACCCACAGTCAACCAAGGTCCAAGAATATTAAATGAAAAATTCCAGAAATAAGCTGTTCGTAAGTTTCAAATTGCACACCATTCTGAGTAGTGTGATGAAATTCGTGCTGTCCCCCTCCATCCCACCCGGGACATGAATCATCCCTTTGTCTGGTGGATCCATGCTGTATGCATCACCTGCCCATTGATTAATTGGTAGCTGTCTTGGTTGTGAGATCGACTGTCATGGTATTGCAGTGCTTGTGTTCAAGCAACCCTTATTTTACTTCATAATGGCCCCAAAGCGCAAGAATAGTGATGCTGGCAATTCGAATCTGCCAAAGAGAAGCTGTAAAGTGCTTCCTTAGAATGAAAAGGTAAAAGTTCTCGACTTAATAAGAAAGAAAAAAAAAATCATATGCTGAGGTTGCTAAGATCTAGGGCAAGAACGAATCTTCTATCCATGAAATTGTGAAGAAAGAAAAAGAAATTTATGCTAGTTTTGCTGTCATACTTCAAATATGTATGGATAGGAAAAAACATATTATATATAGACTTAGGTACTATCCTTTAGGCATCCACTCGGGGTCTTGGAACATACCCAAAGGGTATGGGTATGGGGGTTAGGGTGGGCAAGGGGGGACTACTGTATACCCAGAAGTGGAATTGCTCAATCATATGGTAATTCTTTGTTTATTTTTTTGAGAAATCTCTATACTGTTTTCTACAATGACTGTACCGTTTTACAGAGAGGGACCTCTTTTTAACAATCTATAATACCACAATAATATAATCTCATTTTTTTTTATAACCCATATTGGCCACTTTAATTAATGATGAATTTTTTAACTGCTTTTTTTTTTTTTTTACTGCTGCAACATATTCTAATAATTTTTTCCCTTTACTTTCTTTTTAACATTTCTTCCTTTCTTTTTCCACATGGATTTATGGTCCTGGAGAACTTAATTTGTGTCAGGTTTTCCACCATTCCTGGGGAACTCCTCCCTTAGTGCAGAGAAAGTCTATTCCAAGTTCAGCTAAATGGAAAGGGTCAGTGACCCCAAGGGCTCTGCTCTCGGCCTCGCTTAAGCTCCACAGCTCACACAGATTTCTAGGCGAGGGTGGTATCATTTTCCTTGAAGAGCTTTGGAGCATTGCCCCAGAAGACAGCTCCGAAGTACCTTCAACTTTCCAGCATTTTGCCAGCCCTCTCTGACTAATCTGAAAATGAATCTTTTGAGAAAAAGAAGTGGAAAAAAAAAAAAGCACCCTCCTAAGACAAATAATGAGAAATTGCTAAAAATAGTAGACGCTTTATTGTTTCTCTTCCTAAAGGCCGTATTTTTGGCTGGCTTTAGCTATTATTCATTACCCTGGGGCACAGTTCGTTTTCTCTGAAAGACTGTATAGTAAAAGGGAGCAGCTTATAATTTAGGCTACAAATTGTGTGTGACGTTTCCGTATCTTATTTGGTGGTTCTTATCTCTATTGTTGTGTCAGAAGAGCTTTTCCTTTCATAGGCATTGTTTGAAAGCAGGTAATGGCCCTCCAAAACAGGCATCCCTCTTCTGTTAAGATGTATAATATGACTCACTCACTTCTGCGTTTTTTAAAGAATGGGATTAATGACCTTACTTCTCACATTTACAATATTGTTCTGTACCCCGGCCCGTAACAGGAGTAATTATATTCTTCCTGAACCTAGAGCCTTCAATGTTGGGAGGAGGCCCTTAAAGGTGGGTGTATTGGGATTTCTTCAGGACTTTTTGGATTCAAGACGTGCTTGCATTTTCCTTTGAAGGGAATCTTTGATTCACATCTCTTCACGATTCAGCCACCCCAATAGGGATTCTGCAGGGGACTGGTCAGGACCACGGGCTTTGTAGTCTAGCACATGGAGGTCTCAGTTGATATATGCCTACTCACTGTATGATACAGGACAAATTATTACGTCTTTGTTGGCCTCAGTTACTACATCTGGAAGATGCAGAAATCAATAGCACCTCCCTCCATGGATTGAATTGAACAGTCAAGGAACAGTGCCTGGTACCAAGTGTAAGCTAAATAATTATTTGTTCTTCCTATTAGGAAATTATAAGTTCCCTGAGGGCACAATCTATTTCTTTTCATCTTTGAATGCACAGAGTTTATTGATACATAGCAAGTATTCATACATAATCTGATAAAAGGAATTGTTAGAGGAAAAACAATGTGCATATTATAGAGCTCTGTATAATTAGTTTTCTTCTATGCTATATTTTCAACTGTAATCATAGCAACTAAGACTTTTTTTGAGAATTCATTGTGTACTGGGCATTGAGCTAAGCATTTTACGTGCATTAACTCATTTAATCCTTACAATAACCTTGGGAATTATGCCTGTTTTACAAATGAGGAACTAAGGCCAATAATGAGAAGTCAGGTAACTTCCCTCCTTCAGTTAGTCAGTAAGTAGCATAGCCAAAATTTGAACTCACCTGGTCGAGCGCCAAAGTCCATGCTTTTAACTTCCTGAGTTTTCAAAGCTTTTGTTCTCAAGACCCCTTTAGTCTCTTAAAAGAGCTTTTGTTTAGTGGGTGTATCTATAAATATTTGACATAATCAAAATTAAAACTGAGAATTAAAAATATGTTTATTAATTTATTTAAAATATGAAAAGAAACTTATTACATGTTGACATTAATACCATATTTTCCAAATAGCAAAAAATTAATGTGCATAATGGCATTGTTTTTCTAAATTTTAATGTCTAGTTTAATAGAAGACAGCTGGATCATCATATCTGCCTCTGCATTCAATTTTTTGTGATATCACAAATCATTTAGCCTCTGGAAAACTCCCTTCAATGTTCACTAGAGGATGAGAGTGAAAATGACAAATAATATCTTAATGTTATTGTGAAAATACTTCTTACCTCATGGACTCCATGGAAAGATTTTAGGGGTCCCTGGAAGTTTCCAGACCACTTAGAGAACTGCTGCCCCCCTTTTCCTGATATTCAGATAAGAAGTTTATGATCTAGTTAGAACAGGGAAGGAAAGAGGTATTAGGAGCTATGTCTAAAACCATGCAATGAAATACAGAGATGGCTGGCATAGGCAGAAGCCTAATGTCACCTGTTTCTCATTTAATTTATGTAATTAGCCTGAGGGATAAATATTTTTAATATCCTTTTTATACTTAGGAAGAGTGAGGCTAAAAGATTGAGTCTTGCTCTAAGACACCCAGCAGAGCTAGGATTTGGACCCATGTCATCTGCGTCCAAAGTAGCCTGTTCATTCTGCCATTTTCCCGGTAAGCAGTTGGTGTACTTCATTGTTATATAGACTGTTATGAGTTAGGGACCAGTATTAATCAGAACTTTGGGTTGGTAGTGACAGAAGTCCTACTCAAACTCATTTCAACCATAACAAGTGAAATTTATTGCCAGCAAAAGCAAGTAGTAGATTAACTTCTGCCGTGACTAGATCTGGGAGCTCAGCTAACAAAATCAGACCTCAGATTTTTTCTCTTCGTCTCTTGGGCTTGGCTTCCCTCTCAGCTGGCATCGTTCTAGGGCAGGATTTGACCCTAGCAGCTCTAGGCTTTATCTAACCAGCTTGATGACTCCTTCTAAAAGAAAATGTAATCTTTCCCATAAGTTTGAGCAGTAGTCCTGGGGATGACTCTCATTGGGCCACTTGGGTCAAGAGTTTGTCCATAAACCAATCTCTGGGCCAAGGGAGTGGAGGGTTACAATTTGCCACAGTTAGGACCATGTGCCCATTTCTGGAGCCTAAAGGAGTAATAGGGTCAAGCCCACCTACTCCTTTGTTAGTCTCAGTTGACCTTGTGTGAGAGTGGTAGACAGGCAGTTCCCAAATGGAAACTGGGGTGCTCCTGCCAGAAAAATGGGCAAGGAATTCTGGGCAGACAAAACCCCACAGATGTCCACAATGGATCCTGTTTTTCTCATGAATACCATTTAGGCTTACACCATAAGCTTACACAGGGTTGTTATACGGGATGCCATGTTCACGTCAAAATATTCTTTGGTCCCCTGCTGTTAAGGAATTTAGTGTTGAACTGGAGACAAATCAGACATATACACAAATGCTCTCAAAATAGTTACGAAGCAACAAATTAGCATATGGAAATGAAATCATAGTGCAGGTGAAATGTCTGTGTAGAGGATCAAATAGATACAAATTTGGGACAGAACAGCATCTTCGATGTATCAATTAGGTAGCAGACACACTGTGGCCTTTTTTCTATAAAAAAGTGTTCTGAACAAGTCTTTTTCTCCTTTCTTGGGAGACAATGTGTTGAAGTTGAAAGAGTACAAGTTGGCAGTCAGAGACTCCACAAAAGCTAAGATCCCTTTCTTCTCCCCTCGTCACCCACTGCTGGTATTTGCTTTCTGGCCAAAGTTTTTATGTCCAAGTAGAACCCGAGAATCACGCCATCCCTGCTTTTTCCATTTTGCTGCCTTCAGCACCTGGAGTATGTACATTTTTAGCAGCTGGTGTCCAGGAAACTATTCAGTCTTGCACCCTGATAAGTGACAAGCAAGAGCAGTTTGTAGTGGCGGTTGTTGTTTTCACTGGAAAGAGGTGTAGTTCAGAAGAGTGAACGGTTGGTTGTTACAATCAGAGATCTCAACAATACATGTACTGGTAGGCGGCCATGGCCTTACCTTTGTGACTCGATACAGGTAAATTGCAAGAAATGCAATAGTAAAAGAAAACTCTTATTTAACCAAGATGTTATTTAGCAAGTTAGGATTTCTATTTAAATGGTATTTTGAAAAAATGTTAAAGGACTTCATACTTTGTGACTGAGCATTATTATTAACTGCTGTGATGCATTTGTTTGAAGAGAGAAGGAAAAATGTAACTTATATTTAGTGAAGCCTGTTTAGCTGTTAACCAAGCTTCAGGAAATCAGATATTGTTACACTCATTTCAAGATTCAAAACAGCTCACACTGAATTAGTCTTTACTTGATGATTTTGCTTTGAAATTTCCAGGGATTGTTTTCTCCAAGGCTCCCTTTTCCAACCCAAACATGCACAGATCGAAATTTCTTTCTCAGACATTGTAATGCTCACTTGCTCCAGTGCAAAAAAAAAAAAAAAAAAGGAAGAAGTTGGCATTTCTACAACCAGTTGGAAGCTTTTATCTCCAGATTTTTGGGTTTGATGCTTAAAACGGCGCTACGTGCATTGGCCTGAGCTCTGCTTTCACTCCAAGTCCTGAATGGTCAGTAAAAAGAACTAACTGGCTTGGACTCTCCATTCACAACTTGCTTTTTGATGGCACATAGTGGGGGTATTTTTTTTTTTTTTAGTTTCCATCCCTCCCCCAGTTTGATAGAGAAAAAGTCTTCACACTATGATTAGTAGAACTTCACTTGATAAAATGGAGACCTATTTCTCTTTATTACTTAGAAGCATTTTCATTATCAGTGTAGTAGTCAGCTGGGGCTGTCACAACAAAATACCACAGATGAGGTGACTTAAGCAGCA
The DNA here is from genome assembly GCF_021613505.1 of Equus quagga. Classification (NCBI taxonomy): domain Eukaryota; kingdom Metazoa; phylum Chordata; class Mammalia; order Perissodactyla; family Equidae; genus Equus; species Equus quagga. Next base: position 123,856,184 of record NC_060267.1, read on the forward strand.
CAAATTTATTCTCTCACAATTCTAGAGGCTGGGAGTTCAAGATCAAGGTGCTAGCAGGGCTAGGTTTTGGGGAGGCCTCTCTTCTTGGCTTGCAGACATCCACCTTCTTGCTGTACCCTCACCTGGCCTTTCCTCTGTGCGTGTGGAGAGAGATCTCTGGTGTCTCTTCCTCTTCTTATAAGGACACCGGTCCTGTGGAATTAAGGCTCCACCGTATGACCTCACTTAACTTTTATTATCTCCTCAGAGGCCCTATCTCCAAATACAGTCACATTGGGGGTTGGGCTTCAATATATGAATTTTCGAGGGACACAATTCAGTCCATAACAATCATATTTTTCTCTTTTGAGAAGGGTAACAGAGTCTTTTCTGTGCTTCTAATTCACATGATGTTCTTGTCGACCACAATCTCTGCTAGGAGAACTCAGCAAGCACACTGTGGGTGGAAAAAGGATGCAGTAAACTATTTCAGCTGATGAGAGTGACATGCAAGATTAAAAGCAAAGAAAATTTAATCTCATCTCTTCTGATTTTCCTTTCCTGTGAATGTAGCCTGTCCTATTTGTAACTGCCTCTTTATTTCATGGCCCTCTCCTGATGGATGCCTGTTATTAAAGTGGATGGGGCCCTGAAGTGGTAAAAACAGAGAAAATTTCCCAGGCTGGGAGGTTTGCTTAGTGTGGAGATTAGCCCTGTGTTCAGCAATCTGGTCTTTGTCAAGAGCCTGGGGAGAAAAGACTAGGGGTAGCACCTCTAGCTTTCTTCCATCATGTTACCATTGAGTTTAAATGTGTCAAGGTGCTTTCCAAGATTTGGCCCCCAATGCTATATCTGTATGTGCCCACTTGTTTGTATATTTATAATAGAATGATGTGTGGGAACTGGTCAAAGTTATCCCCTGCTGTTCCAGAACTTTGGCCAAGACCCAGAGTGGGGACAGAGGGCACAAGTACCCCATATTCTAAGTTCAGAAGTTGGGGCCATCCAGTGCTTGTCAAAGGGCTCTATTTCAGCAGAATGGGTCTTGCTGGCTTCACCCCCAACTCAAGCTGATATAGGAGACAAACTAGAAGAGAGAAAGGGAGAAGAGTGCTTACCCTCCCATGAGAAGGGGGGAGCTGTCCTCTTGTGAGCTGACCAAAGCCAATTTGATCCCTCTAGGTTCTTTTGGAAGCTGCCTCAGAAGTTAGAGTTGATGAGTGGTAGCGATTTTTCTACCACTCTGATGGCATTCTTCAACCTTGCTCCGATTTTGATGAAAGCAGGCCTCCGACCAAATTCTCCCACACAAGCAGACATTAACTAAATGAATATTCATCAGCAGACAGACTCAAAACAGCTCATAAACCCATTCTGCAAGGCCGGTGCAGCCCCAGCACACTCTTCCCGACAGCGGTGGTGCTCATCCCTGGCTACACACTGGAATCATTGAGGGGGGTGCTGGTGCTGGTCTACCCTCCAGAGCTTCCCACACCGTTTATCTGGGGGAGGCCTGGCTGTTGGGATTCTAAAAGCTCCCCATGCAATGCTCATGTTCAGCCAAGGTTGAGAACTGTTGTTTAGATGCTCCCACTACACCCTGTATGAAAGGATCATTTAAGGCCAACCCAGCAACATCACAGAAGCAGGATCCTGTCTCCTCTAGATAGGACCCTTCAGTTAACAAATCTCCTAATCCAGAGGCTTCACCTCTGGTTGGGGATTACATCAGGGCCGTCATCATAAGGGTACAGGCCCAAATGGATTCTTACTCCCAGTTTATGCAGAGGTGAGAAATATATCCAGACAGACTATTTCAGACACTTCACACATCTTAAATACTTTGGATTTCACCAGCAAGACCCTATTTCTAATATCCATCATGCTAATTAACAAGTCATTAGTTTCACCAATAAGAACCTGTTTTGGCATCCCTGATGCTAATTAACAACTGCTGATTGTTGATTAAGCTCGGCTGAGAAAAGTCCACATATGGTTGCTGACCCTGGATTATGGCCCTTTCCAGTGTAGTACTAACTGGTCTCCCCGAGGCTGTGTATTCTCAGTAGCATGTTAGCTGGTAACCCCTAAAATTAAGGCTAAACCAACTGGCACGTATTTGATATCACCCTGATGATGCAGATTTATTTTAAAGTAAATTACAGTCATATAGCACTCCATTTTCCCAAGGCCAAAGGAGGGATGTTCCAAGAGAGTTGTTTGTAAAATGTGGACGTGTCCCAGCTGCCAGTCGTCCCTTCTTTACGCTCCAGTCAAGTCAGGGCCTGGTGATCTCTGGTCTGCAGGTTACAGAGCTACTGCAGTAGCTTCTTACCTGCTGTGACCTTAGCAAAAAGACAAGAGAGCTGTGACGAGTGGGATGGCCAGGCACAAATGGGACGAGGGTACCCTCCATTTTTGCAGAAATGTAGAAATTTTCCCCACATTGTGCCAGCCAGCGCTGTAGTTGGAGCACAAAGTGAGTAGATGAGATGCAGCTTTAGACTTGTAGGGGAAAGAGATAGAATAGTTCAGGGGTAGAGCATTTGACTTTAGACTTGCAGGGGAGTGCTGTTTAGGGCAGGTGACACATGCAGGAGAGTGATGTGGTCTGAGACCACCAGCTAGGAGTCAGCTAGGAGACCGGCTAAATTCTCTCAAGAGGATCACCAATGACTAGGGCAGCTAGGTGCCACCTGTTCATACCAACTGTGCATAAAGGAACGATATTAGCTTGACATGTTCTATGTATAACCTAACTATATTGTTAGTTTTTCCTACAATAATACTGCATAGCAATCCATCCCTGACCGGCGTGGCCCATAACACAATCATTACTTCTTGCACGTGTCAGCTTCTCTAGGATGGGCTGGTGTCATACTTCAAGGTGTGTGTTGGGCTATATTTGTTCACTCTGAGTTGGGCTCAGATCTGCTCCCACAGGTTTAATGTGGTACCCAGGCTGAAGGGGCAGCAGCTAGCTGGGGAAGTTTTTCCTCTGGGCAGTGAGTGAAGCTCAAGAGAGCAAGCCACACTGCTCATGCATGCTCTAAGACTGTGCTATGTCATGACTGCTAACATCCTCTGGCCAAAGCAAGTCACATGACCATCAGTGAGTCAGAGGAAGCTACTTCTCTTGAGGAGGTATACTGGAGAGAATGAATGTTTTCAAACCATCATCTAATTTGCCACAGCAGCCAAGACAGAGGCTCATGTCACCTTTCCTCTCATCTTCCTTGTCCCAAATACCAGAGCAGAAAGCTCAGGAAAGAGGGAGTGCATGTGAGGGCAGGCCATACTCTTCCCTACCACAAGCTTTTGAGCCACTTGTCCTGGTGGGATGGGGGAAAGAAGGTTGATCTAAATACAAAATAGAAGTTTCACAAAGAACAGGGCTTAGCCTTAGAAAACCAGAATGAGACCCTTCCAGTGACTGAAACTTATTGAGAAATTATAGCATTGGATTAAGATGTTTGTTGCAGGAGCCTTTCACCCAACAGGAGACGGGAGTTTGACACAGCAGAGTTGAACACTGAGATTGGTAAAGTAATGCCATGTCGTGTTTATACATCAGCATGCTGGGACGCTTTGGTAATCTGGTACATGTGCCTGCTTTGATGTCAGCTGGGGAAATGCCTTTCTAGATCCCTTGTCTGGTGGGTAGTTAGCTAGGAGCACGTTTCCCATAAGTGGTGTTTGGGGAAATTCTCCTAGTTGGCAAGACAAAAGGAAACAGAACAGGATGTCTTGATGGAGTCTTTTCCTTACTCAACCTTTAAGAAGTTGCTTCCCCTCTTTGGGATTCCAGTTGCCTATCTGTATAGTATGGATAATGCTGCCTTTTCATAGAGTAATGTGTCTCAAAGTGTGCCTCACAGGACCCTATTTTTGGGTGTGTGTGTGTAAGATTGGCCCCGAGCTAACGTCTGTTGCCAATCTTCTTCTTTTTACTTGAGGAAGATTGTCGCTGAGCTAACATCTGTGCCAATCTTCGTCTATTTTATGTGGGATGCCCCCACAGCATGGCTTGATGAGTGGTGCTAGGTCTGCACCCAGGATATGAACCTGCAAACCCCGGGCGGCTGAGGCAGAGCACGTGAACTCAACCACTACACCACCAGATCGGCCCCTCAAAGGATCCTATTTTTGAATCATGTTATAAAAGTCTCTGAAAAGAGAGGATTGTATGATCAAATAAATTTGGAAAACTTTGAGTTAAACAAATATCACAGATTTCCTCACTGCAGGACTTTTCAGAGCCTTTATATGCTAATATTCACTGTAGATATCTAAGCAGAGGAATAGTTTGTAATTTTTAAAATCATTTGACTAGAGAATGCTTTTTTTCAAGGAATACTAGATCTGCACATGATGATGCCCCAAATGCTGCCGTAGGGAATTTATGGGATAAATTGTGTCGTTACTTTGGTTTTTGGAGAAAAGTACTAGCTAAATTCATGTTATCATCATCATCATCATTATTATTATTATTATGTACTTCTCTGCAATGTGCTATTTCAAATGGATCATCTCCACTAAAATTTATATCATCTTGTGAGCCTGAGTAATCAAATCAGTTTCCAACAAGAGAATCTGACAGTGATAAGATCTGGGAGAAAAAGTTTAGGAAGAAAATATTGAAAGAATCAAACTGATTTTTCTCATTTCTAGGTTAAAGAATCCTAGTTCCTTTCTTCCTACTGTGTAGCTAAACTTCGTTTCAGACTAAGCATGTCTTTTAAGAAATTTCACAAAATTGTTTCGTTCTTGGCTCCATTAACAGCACATCATTCCTCTCTTCTCAACCCAAACTCCATTGCCAATTCCTCGGTGACATTTCTGAGCACGCTCATCTTCCCTCACTCCATTTTTCTTTGCCCATAACCTGAACCAATCAACAGCTCTGGAAAAGTCCCGTCATCCAGTTTTCTGTTATTGATTCTGGGTTGCCATGTTTTTGTGAGGGAAGACTCTCATAGCCATGTGGGTGACATCCCTAAACGTATGTGGTTTCCTACTTCACCTGGCCATGGTGACTTCAAAGGGATCCTTATTTCCTGTCTCCCCCGACTTTCCTCAGCACACACACACACACAAAAAATAGAGGCACTCATGGGTTATATCCTCAACTTCATTTTCCTCCAATTCTAGACATCCCTGCTCCATCATCTCTCTTTCCATCCTTTCTTCCTCAGAAGGTCTGAGAAAGCCTGAACCCTCCAAAATAATAACAATGGCTAATTCATTTAATCCCCACAACAACTCCTTTTAGTAAGTACTATCATTATGCCCATTTTACAGATGAGGATGCTGAGGCACAGAGAGGTTAAATAATTTGCAGGGGTCACATACTTAGTAAGTGTCATAGCTGAGGTTTAATCTAGTAGTCTGGCTCCAGAATTCTGGCAATCTATTTTTTTTCCCGTCATTTCTATCAACTTAAAAAAAATAAGCTTTATTGAGTTATGATTCACATATCATAAGATCCTCCTTTTTAGAATGAAAAATTAAGTGGGTTATAGTCCAATCACAGAGTTGTGCAACCAACACCAACACCACTAATTCCAAAATATTTTCATCCCCCCAAAAGAAACTTTGTACTCACTAGCAGTCATCCCCCCATTGCCCCCTGCCCCCAGCCCCTACTGAACACTAATCTACTTCCAGCCTCTGCATTGGCCTGTTCTGGACATGTCACATCAATGGAATCAGATAATCTGTGTTCTTTGACTGGCTTCTTTCACTTAGTAATGTTTTCAAGGTTTGCCTATGCTGTAGCATGTATCAATATTTCATTCCTGTTTATTGCTGAATAACGTTCCATTGTATGAATTTACCGTATTTTTTCTTTCCATTCATCAATTGATGAGCATTTGAATTGCTTTCACTTTTTGGCTATTATGAATATTTGTGTACAAGTTTTGTGCGTACATACATTTTATTTCTCTTGGGTGCATGCTCCGGAGTAGAATTGCTGTGTCATCTGATAACTCTATATTTAACGTTTTGAGGAACCCCTGAACTGTTTTCCAAAGCAGCTGCAGCATTTTATAATCACACCAAGAATGTATGAGGGTTCCAGTGTTTCTACATCTTTAACAACGCTTGTCTTTTTTCTTATGGACACCCTAGTATATGTGAACTGGTATCTCATTATGGTTTTGATTTGTATTTCCCTGATGACTAATAATGTTGAGCATCTTTTCATATGCTACTTGGCAGAAATATCTATTAAAATTCTTGGTCAGTTTTCATTTGGATTATTTATCTTTTTATTGTTGAGTTGTAAGAATTCTTTATATATTCTGGATATAAGTCCCTTATTGGATATATGATTTACAAAGCTTTTCTCTCATTTTTTATCTTCTTGCTTTCTTGATAGAATCCTTTGAAGAACAAAAGTTTTAAATTTTGAAATCCAACTGTTTTTTTCTTTCATTGCTTGTGCTTTTGGTTTTATATCTAAGAAACCATTGTCTAATCCAAGGTCATAAATATTTATTCTTATGATTTCTTCAAAGAATTTTATAGTTTTAGCTTTTAAATTTAGGTCTCTGGTTCATTTTGGGTTAATTTTTATGTATGGTGTAAGGAAAGGGTCCAACTTCATTCTTTTGCATGTGAATATCAGCCTGAAGGAGTCCCTTTAGTGTGTCTTGCCAGGCAGGTCTGCTGGCAACATACTCTCCCAATATTTGTTTATTTCAGAAGGCCTTAATTTCTTTTTCATTTTTGAAGGATTGTCTTCATGGATCTTGGTTGACAGTCTTTTTCTCTCAGAACTTTGAAGATGCTATCCCACTGCTTTCTGACCTCCATGGTTTCTGATGAGAAATCAGCTCTCAATGTTATTGAAGATCCTTTGTATAGGAGGAGTCACTTTTCTCTTGCTGCTTTTAAGCTTCTTTCTTTGACTTTTGGCAGTTTGGTTATGCTGTGCCTAGGAATAGATCATTTTGAGTTTACTTGGAATTTGTTAAGGTTCTTGCATATGTAAACTAATGTTTGCCCTCAGATTTGGTAGATTTTTGGCCATTATTCCTTCCCATATTTTTTCTGCTCCTTTCTTTCTCACCTCTCCTTCTGGGATTCATATCATGTATATCTTGGTATACCTAATGGTGTCCTACAGATCTCTGAGGCTTTCTTCATTTTTCTACATTCTTTTTGTCTTCTTATTCCTCAGACTAGATAATCTCAATGGGTCTATATTCAAGTTTGCTGATTGTTTTTTCTGCCAGTTCAAATTTGTTCTTCAGCCTTTCTAGTGAAATTTTTATTTCAGTTATTGTGCTTTTAAACTCAGGAATTTTAATGTGGGTGTTTTGCTTTTTATAATTTTTATCGTTTTATTCATATTCTCTATTTAGTAAACATTGTTCTCATACTTTCCTTTAGTACTTTAGACATATTTTCCTTTAGCTCTTTGAATGTATTTATAATAGTTGATTTAAAGTCTTTATCCAGTAAATCCAACATTTGGGCTTCCTTAAGTACAGTTTATACTGAATGCTCTTTTTCCTATGTATGAGCCATACTTTGCTATTTCTTTTCATGTCTCATAATTTGGAATGGAATCTGGACATTTGAAATAACATATTAAAACTCTGAAGTCATATCTGCTCCCTACTTCCAAAGGTTTGTTGTTGTACTGTTGTTGTCTGTTTGTTTAGTGACTTTCTGGTATGAATTTTATGTCTGTATTCTTTGTCGTGTGTCCACTGAGGTCTCTGTTCAGTTACCTTAGGGGCCAGCTAATAATTGGACAGAGATATTCTTAAATACATAAGACAAGTAAGTTTCCCCTTTGCTGGCAGGCATTGTGAGTGTGTTGGTGTACACCTCCAACCCTCAAGCAGCCTACAACTCTGCATTAGCTTTCACTTCCTGCTTGTGTAGAATCCCAAGGTCAACTAGAGGTGAGAGAGCCCTCTTAGATCTTTCTTGTGCATGTGCACAGCCCTTCATATGTCTATGAATTTCTAGGGCCCCAGGAATATGTTGGAAATTTTCAAAGCTGCCTATATTCATCTCATTCTCTAGATTTTCCTTTTAAGATTTTTGGCCAACCTGTTGTTTTCCCCAAATGGTATTATTGCCTTAGGCACCTGCAGTCTTAAATAATTGCTGCTAAATGTTTTCAACAAACACCTGGGAATAGGGCTTTCCCACTGAGTCAGCACTAATTCAGGTTAACTGAAAACAAACCCAAAACAAGTGACTGGGGCTTTTCCAGGGAACCTTCGAGACTGGTCAAATAGTGACAAGTCTCTGGGGATGGACTCTGGAACTCCAAGCCCATTCTGCCCCCCTCCAGTGGCTGATAGGTTATTGCTTTTTACAGTTACTGTTCTAGCACGACTGCTGGTTTTCAGGGCTACTGCAGGAATGAAGAGAGGAAGATGGGAATAGTACATGTTAAAATGCTATAAAGCTCGTTGTTCCTACTAAATTCAGCTGTTTTTCTCAAATAAATGCTCCTCTGGTTGTTGCCAGCCTTTGGTTAATTTCCAGAGTCCTGAAAAAGTTAATTTTGACAATTTTTGCCAGTATTCTTATTGCTTTTATGGAAGAATAGATTTTTGGAAGTCCTAACTCTGTCATTCTGGAGTTTCTTCTCTAGGCAATCTGTTTTTAATTTATGAACATAAATTTTAGGAAATCCTTAATAAGTACTCTGAAGACCTCGTTAAGAAGGAAGTCAAAGTCTGTAGGATCACAAGTCAATTGTGCAGGAGAATTTAAGAAGTGATTTAATTTTTATTCTTACTAGTTCAAGACCATCAAGAGGATATTTGTAGCCAGTATGTGCTACAAATGCTTTAAGAAACATTTTTCTGTGAGTTAAATGATCCTTACTGGATAGTGTTACCTTCATATGGATGCATCCTGATTTTTTGTTGATGAAAATTTAGTTCCTCTCCCAAGCTTTCACTGCTACGAATAATGGTACAGGGCATATTATCAGGCCCATATCTTTGCGTATATAAGTCAGTTGATCAGATAAATCCATTGCAGTGAACTTACTAGCTCAAAAGATTTATATGTTTAAAATCTTAATATTAGGGTAGCTTATTTATTTTTAAATCTTTAGAGCCTATATTTTCTTTCTCATGCTATGTTTAGAATATTTTTATGGTTCATGTTTTTGTCCTTCTTTATTTTGAAAGCTCCTAAATAAGTACAGAATGTCTGAAACACTGGAAAATAAGATAAATTAATATTAAACCACTATGTTAATTATATTTTCAAATATATTTTTCTGTACCTTCCTGACATCTTTTTAGATTATAATACCCCTAAACTAAAGCAATGAGGCCAATTGTTAATCTGGAAGAGGACTGTGAATACACTATTTCCCTCCAGGTGTCCAAACGTTTTGGACGTCCTGTAGATTGGCAAGTAGATGTTTTATTTTATCTCGACTCATGACATCTTTACCCAGTGCCAATCTGAATGGCTAAAACCCTTCCTGGTATTCGAAAGCCTACTTTTTCATCTGCTCCTTTTGAGTATTTTTCTCTTTCAAGTGAGTTGTAATGGCATGACTCACCTTTCTGGATTTGTTACCCAAAGGATTCCTCATCATACAGTATAACATCCAGGCTCTTCTAGCTGAGTTAGATTAGAGCCTGACTGAAAGTAACGTAATGGGGCTGGCCTGGTGGTGCAGTGGTTAAGTTCTCACGTTCAGCTTCAGCAGCCCAGGGTTTGCCGGTTCGGATCCAGGGTGCGGACCTACGCCCTGCTTGTCAAGCCATGCTGTGAGAGGTGTCCCACATATAAAACAGAGGAAGATGGGCACAGATGTTAGCTCAGGGCCAGTCTTCCTCGGCAAAATGAGGAGGATTGGTAGCAGATGTCAGTTCAGGATTAATCTTCCTCAGAAATAAATTTTTAAAAATAAAAAATAAATTAAAAAACAATAATTTAAAAAAAAGTAATGTAGTACAGGAGGACCTGGCTGTTTATAGCATTTTTTTTAAAAAAGTGTCTTGAGTTGTGATCTACCCTCTTTCATAGCATAAAGGGCGGATAAAAATGAGCTCTTGTCGACAACCTCTCTCCCCTTGACCTTAATGTTGATCTGGCTGCCTTTTGATATTGTCTTACTCATCCTACCTTCTGACAAGCAAAGCAGTAAAATGCATTTGAAGCAGACCAGGTTGAGGTATTAACTGCCTCATTAGGAGAAGCTGGGTCTGGTCCAGTACCCTCTGGCGCTAGGATTCAGGAAATAAAAGTGGCCCTTTGCTAATGCTCAGTTACGTTATAGGCCAAATCCCATTGCAACAAATTCCAACACAACAGAATCTTTATATGACAACAGAATTTCCAAATAATGGCCTGCTCGTTGCGGGCAACAAAATCCTAGGCCTTACATGTGCAGGAGGAGTTTTTTGTAATGAAATCTGGCCTGTGGTTAGGTTTGGAATCAGAATTCTGCATTGGGAATGGTGATTGTGCGCACGAACGCAAGGAGTAAAGGCTCTCATTTGCCTTTCCCTGAAATACGCTATCAGCAAACCGGAGCAACCCTCTAATAACGTGGTGAATTCTCATCAGGATACAGGAGATTAGTGAAAGCTGCTCATCACAACGGGATCCATGGCTGGGGTTCCTCTAACAAGTAGCATCTGCCAATCTCTGCCCCTAACGCAGTCCTTGGCACTTAAGTTGCTTTCAGGAGGTATCTGTTGAATGAAGAAGAGACTGGAAACGACTTTGACTTGTGTTTCCATAGTCTCTGAGTGGAAAAGGTCCACAGGGTGAATTAGGCTTTCCTGGGAGGCTGGATTTTAATTGCATTGCAAACAAGCCCAGTCTTTTAAAGATTTTATTTTTCCTTTTTCTCCCCAAAGCCCCCTGGTACATAGTTGTATATTTTTAGTTGTGTGTCCTTACAGTTGTGGCATGCGGGTTGCTGCCTCAACATGACCTGATGAGTGGTGCCATGTCTGCGCCCAGGATTTGAACCGGCGAAGCCCTGGGCCGCCGAAGCAGAGCGCGCGAACTTAACCACTTGGCCACGGGGCCAGCCTCAAATCTAGTCTTTTATTAGCCTCATGGCCAAGGTGCTGAGAGCCGCTCAGGACCCTCCGGTCAGCTCCAGGGGTGCAAAGGGCATGAAGGAGCCATGCTGTTATTATTAACTGAAGAGTTGGTTCTATGGAACCTGATCAAGGGACTATTTGCAAAACTGCTTTCAGCCCACCTGAAGAGGACCTTGGGGATGGCATGAGGGTCTGGAGAATGAGGAACCGATCTCTTCCTCCAGGACTGGGAAGGATTCATTTGTGGCTGCTGGTTTCACCTGTGCTGAGATCAGAAAAAGTCACCCTGTTACCTCAGCCATCATTCAGAAATAAAAATACTACTACTAATATGAATATTAGTAATAATAATGATAGCAGCAAATTCTTATATAGCACTTTTTATGTCCCAGGCACTGTTTGAAGACTTTCCATACTCGTATTCTTCGTAGACAAGGATACCGTGAGGGTAGATACTCTTTTCCCCACTTTGCAAATGAGGAAACTGAGGTATAGAGAGGTTAAGTATTTTATCCAAGGTCTCACAGATATAAAAGGACAGAGCTGGAGTTCGAACCCAGGCGATTAAACTCCATAATTCATACACTTAACCACTTTTCTTCAGTGTGTCTTGTTTGTGAAAACTCATATTTTCACAATGTCTCTCTGTCAAGTTATTGATTACGCAAGTGCATTCCGCAAACACTCATGAGCACCCGCCAGGGGGCTGGACACTGGGATTGTAATGGTGAACGCAAGTAGACAAGGTGCCAGCCGTCTTTCGTGGTCAATGGTCATGCGAGTGAATGCTAGGAGAGGGTGAAACTTGGTGCACAGGGACCTTTGATGAAGGTGCCTGCTCCAGATCAGGAGGAAGCAACACCAAGGCTGAAGTCTACAGGGAGGACAGGCAAAGGCAGGCGGAAGTGTGTTCCACACAAGAGGAACAGTGTATGCAAAGGTCAGGGGCAGGTGGGATCATGGCCTTTTCAAGGAACTGCAGCCCTGATGGTGAGAGGAGGAGGCTGCGGAGGTTGGCCGTGGCAGACCACTGAGGGCTCCGCAGGTCACGTGAAGGAGTCTTCTCTACAAGCAATGGAAACCCATTGAAGAGCCTTCAGCAGGAGAGTGGAATGAATAGATCTGGGTGTTGAAAAGCTCTCCCTGGTGTCTTAGGCAGAACCTCCCTAAGGGAGGGTCACCAAAGAAGGTACTGGGACAGTAGTCAGGAGGCCCTCCTGTAGTCCATACAAAAGAGGGAGGCAGCTTGGTTGACCTAGGATGGTGGTGGTGGAGATGAGGAGGATAGACAGATCTGAGAAAAATTTAGGGGATGGAATTAACAGTTTATCATGGATGAAATGTGGAGGGGTAAAGATGACTCTGACTGTCATGGAAACCAAACATCTAAATTAAGTGGCACCTAGAAGGTTTGGTAGCAGTGGTTCTTAATCGGTGGTTTTGCCCCACTTCCCACCCCCAGGGGTGAGGTGGTGGGGGGGTTTCCTACTGGCATCTAGTGGTTGGAGGCCAGGGAGGCACTCAACATCCTACAATTCAGACAGCCCCTATGACAAAGAGCTCTCTGGCCCCCAGTATCCATAGTGTGGAGGCCGAGAACCCTGGTTTATACTTTAGATGGGAAGAGAGAGGAGTGGGCAGTACAGTTCATAATACAGTGTGATGAGGTTGATCACAGGGCATGATGGCAGTACAGGGCGCAAACGCCAGCCTCGTTTGCAGGAGGAAGAGACAGTGGAGGCTTCTGCATTTAGCAAAGATTGGAGAAGGCAGTGTAAGCAAACCTCCTGGTACAGTCCTCGAGTTCTGTTTAATTGAAATTAAGTGAAAGCATTAGTTAAGAATGTGGGCTCTGGTGTCCGAGGGTTCAAATCCACATTCTACCTCTACTAGCTGCATGACCTTTGACCTCACTATGCCTCTGTTTCTTCATCTCAATATTCAGTTTTCCTTTCATAAACCTGTGGTGAGGTTAAGGGAGATAATCCTGTGAAGGCTTGAGCATGGTATCTTGCACATGGTGATCACTCAATAAATGCCCATGATAAACTCCTTTTCCCTCAGTTGCCTGGTTTACGTCATTTTTATTTTCTTGAGTGAGCAGAAGACATAAAACTGCTTGGCGCCAGAACCATCACAAAATCAACTCCCGAACCTCCTTTCCTGAGTTTGCTTGACGAGTATGAGAGGCCTCTTTCCTGCTTGTGACAGGAAAAATGACAGAGAAGAAAATAACGCAATAACTGTTTATTTAACTGTAGTATTCAGATTTTTGTGCAAACATCTGATGGAAAAATTGAGATTTTGAAATGAGACGTTCAGCCTTTACTCACAGTTGAGCCGTAAGGGCGGTGCTCCCCAATGCAAGACTGAGCATGTCTGCAGCGCGTAATTGTCTGGCTGTAGAACTGCTGTCCAACATATTTAATCATCGTGGAGTAATTGGCTCAAAAGTTCTTCAGAATTTGAGGCATCCTCGTCCGTTAATGTGCTAAAGCCAGTTGCGTTCACGCGATTCTGTTCACTGAAAAGTAAAGCCAAGTTTTTTAAGTCCCCAAAGAACTCAACAATGCATTTAAACCCTTCTCAATTGATTTCTTTGAACCAAATGGGGAAAGCATTTTGGGAAATTTCCCGCTGGCCTCTTGAACACCGGGCCCACTGTAAACTGATGTTAAGATTGAGAAATAACCATGACGTCAAGAAAAACGGTGAATTTGATGAGATTGGCAGGCGGTATTACTGGGAATCTGCTGCTTGTAATGGATGGGTGAGGAGTCAGGCTAAGTGACGATGTTACCTTCCAAGGTGGAGAATGTGTTCAGTTGTCTTCCAGTAAATCAGAGAATGGATCCATGTTAATGGTTGAGCCCCTGTACTCTGGACCATGGTTGGCAAACTGTGGCCTGTGGGCCAAATTCGGCCAAGATTTTTGACACAGACATGCTTAGTCATTTGCATATTGTCTGTGGCTGCTTTCATGGCAAAGTTGAGTGATTGCAACAGAGACCATATGGCCCGCAAAGCCCAAATTACTTTCTATCTGACCTTTTATAGAAAAAGTTTGGCGACCCCTACTGTGGAAGAGTGCTTCTCAAACTCCAATATGCCTACGAATCACTCTCAGATTCTGATTCAGTAGGTCTGAGAATCTGTATTTCTAACATGCTCCCAGGCAATGCCAATTCTGATGGTCTGTGGACCACACTTTGCATGGCAAGTTTCTAGAAATTCATTGGCCTCATGGATATTGCTTTTATGGGAGGCAGGATGCTTGGTGGTTAAGAACATAGGGTTCAAGTCCCCCCTAAGTCCTAGCATTTATTGCCTTGTTCTCTTAGTAAGATACCTAATGTCTAAGCTTTGGATTATTGCTCTATAAAACAGAGAGGTACTGTCCATAAGGTGCTTAGTACGGAGCCTGGCCTATCGTATAGATTCAGTGCTTATTAGCAACTGGGCATACGCTGAGACCTGTGATATTACCACACAGCAGTCCAGCACAGTGCTTGCTGTGGCCTTCACATCAGCTCTTGGAGGTCACCCCAGAGGCAAGGATCTATGTGAGGTTTTTGGAGCCCTGAAGGGCAGTTTCAGATTAAAGGAAAGATTATTTAGAAATTGCTTTGGTTTTAAAACTTAATATTCAATTAATTGAAAACTTAATTCTTCCACAAGTTAAGCATTCAGATATTACTATTGGATCATGTTTATGGATTTTTGATCCCCATTTACAAACTTGAATATTTAAATTCTTTATATTTTAAGATGCATTCATAAATGCAAAATATTTCACTTTGTAAATCATTTGATTTGACCTGCTCCTTCCCCAAGGAAAACACCCTTTGTCTTCCCTTTTAATAATTCTTATAATTCTCATAAATTAAACTTATAAATGTGTGAACATTAACTTAAATATCCTAAAATAGTATATAAATTTCATAAGATTTTAATTTAGAATCTTAACCAATTACTCAAACATTTTATTTATTTATTTATTTTTTAAAGATTTTATTTTTCCTTTTTTCTCCCAAAGTCCCCTGGTACATAGTTGTGTATTTTTAATTGTGGATCCTTCTAGTTGTGGCATGTGGGATGCTATGTCAGCATGGCTTGATGAGCGGTGCCACGTCTGCACCCAGGATTTGAGCTGGTGAAACCCTGGGCCACCGAAGCAGAGCAGGCAAACTTAACCACTTGGCCATGGGGCTGGCCCCTCAAACATTTTAAATTGGAATGAAAAGAACAACCTGTTTATTTGAATAGGGCAGATTCTCTTAAATTTTAAAATGATTAAAGTACCAAATAGGAACAGATTCCATAACACAAACTATATAAAGATTATAGGTTCTGTTCTTTTTTTGTTAGGTATGCTTTTTGGTGAGGAAGAGTGGCCCTGAGCTAACATCTGTTGTGAAATTGCTCGTTTTTTTGTTTTCTCCCCAAAGCCCCAGTCCTAATTTATATCTTAGTTGTAAGTCATTCTAGTACTTCTATGTGGGATGCCACCACAGCATGGCTTGACGAGCGGTGTGTAGGTCTGTGCCCAGGATCCAAACCGGCAGACCCTGGGCCACCAAAGCAGAGTGAGCAACTTAACCACTGAGCCACAGGGCTGGTCTCCAGTTCTGTTCTTTTAAACATTTCTATACCCTGTTATAAATCTTATAAATAAATCTTAAAAGACGCTTAGATTTGTTATCCTAAGCAATTTTGGGGGATACTTTGTCAGCTGCCTTGAGATTACGTGGTGATCAGAAGTTTCAAGTGGGATGTGAATTGGATTCTTGCCCTCAGTGCTGCTGGGATCCCTGTTTATAGTTAATATGTCATTGACTTCATAAATTGAAGTCACATGAGTGGATAGATAACCCGTGGCCCTTAGACTCAAGTGAGAGGGTATAGAGTAGTGGAGCATTCCTCCAGGCTGCTCCCCGTTTACTGCTTGGATGTTGCATTTTTTTGTCTCTTCAGGTATGTAAATATCTTGCCAGCTAATTCTAATGACTTTTGAACTTGTTGGAAAATGGCATCCTTTCAAAAACTTTCTATCTCTGACAGGCACAACTTTTTAGTATTAAAATGAGAAACTGTTAAATTTTGTATATCTTGACTGACATGTGGTTACAACTTCTGAGGTCATTCTGCTAATGGGGTTGGCCCAGGTCATTAAAGTCCTTTGGTATTGAAGGCAATCAGAATGGTTAAATATTATCCTTGTGGTGTCCTTGGGTAGCCTAATTATAGGGGAAAAGTGTTGCAGTTACAGTTGGTTAAGATTGTCTAGAATGTACAGTCCAACTTTTTCATTTTAAGGAAGAGGAAGGACAGATGTTCAAGGAAAGGTTGGAGTTCACATACAGTCAGAGAAGGGCTAAGGTACCCCAGCTGTGTGCTAGATAGATTGAATGGGTGAGTCTTGCTAGGGAGACCAGTGCTATCCACAGCCTGCCTCGTTTCATAATCAAACTTGTTCTAGAAGCTTATCATAATTCATATGAGAGAAATGACTTCAGATGATTAATTTTTGTCTGCTTCCCATTATTTGAAAATGGTAGTAGGTCTTGGATTATATTACCATAATTCATTTGAAGGGCATTTGTTTAAAAGATGGTATTACTCCAGTTTTGGCCATTTGATCCATGGCTGCCTTGGGTACCCAATTTAGATGCTACCACCAGAACAAGCTTTGCTGTGATTGGATTGAACTTCAGGTATACACTGCAAGGTTTATTTTCTGTTGTTGTTATCAAAGTTTACTTCCTAGGTATATAATTTTATGAGCTAAAGCTTTCCAGGAAGAGAGTACCCTGGTCGTGTCTTGCCAGTCTGTTCACCTAAGAAGGGCCAATCTCAGCAACCTGAAGGCAAGCAGAATTTTGTGTGAAATTCACACCTAGGCATCTTAGGCCTTCTGTAGTGGATGTGGATTTATGTTGTAAGTTAAAGGTAAAGAACATTTTTGGCCATTTATGCTTGTAGGCCCCAGAAGTTAAACCCGTCAATGGCGTTATAGGAATTAAATATGATCCTACTCCCTTGAAAGAAAATAAAAAATTAAACCATTACCTTCCTGCTCATGGTTAGGATTAAAACTACTGTGGTTGAGCCAATCTCTTTATTTCCTCTTGTACTACTTTTATCCACTTTAAACAATTTTGAGCACTGAAAGATTTTTTTCAAATGATATATGCAGAGTTGATAGCCATCCCATTTTTGCACATGTAAATTTTTGCAGCACACCAAGACATGTGACTTTCTCCCTTCTCAGGAATCCAGCCACCTTGCGTTCGAATTGCACACTCCCTTCCAGAGCTCTCACTTGGACCCCATTGTTGCTGTTGTCGTTGTTATTGAAGCATGTGAAAGCCAAATCAACATTTAAGATTTTCATTAAGGTTCCAGATGTAGTCATTGCTGCTTAGAATATTTCAATGCTCTCTAGTTCTGGAAGCTTTGAAAAACTATTGAATTGCAGTTGAAAGAAGAGAGATGATTTAGCGAATCTTGAAAAACGTCAACCTCTTGATTTTGACTTGAGTTCCAAATTCGTGTTCCCAAGTTTGCATTTGATACTTGAAAAGCACAATGGTGATAATTAGGAACTAACACTAGCTCTTGTATTGCAGACCAGGAAAGTCTTCCTGAGACTAGAGTCACTTAAAATCCTAGCTGATCTGTTTGCTCCTAGCTCTCTTCAATGCTGTGTCAGGTTGTGACTCCTGTCAATGTATCAATACCTTCCTTCAATGTAGTGAGAGGGTCCTGGATTCCTCTGAGTGAGTTCGCATTTGGAGCTCAGCTTCCTTAGGACCAGTAACTCTTTCCTAGCCCAGTTTTATCCACTCGTTTAATCTCTGTTCATTCAATGAATCAGTAAATATCTGAATTCCTGCAGTGTACCAGGAGCTGTGTGCATCTGGCATTACAGTGATAGATAAACGTGGGCCTTGCTATCTTGTGCTTTTATATTCTGGAAGGGAAGACCAACATGGAACAAATGATCACATGACCATTTAGTCCCAGTTGTGATGAACGAATACTGTATTGCATTTAATACAGTGACATTCACTCATAGGCCGTATGATTAAGAATTGTTGGTAATAAGTGGAGAAAAAATTCTGGAATCCATTTAGCTCCAGTTGGCTGCCCTGTGGTGTTGGCCAATATGTTTTTTAGAGTAGTTTCTTATGTGTTGGTTATTTATGTCAAAGTCCATTATCTGGAAAGCTTTAAAAATTGGGATTCAAATACTGTAAGCAAACAAATAGAAAAGCTGGGTTATCTTAATATTCCCCAACTATGTGTGTGTCAAGGGGATGTGAGTTCTCCATTCCTTCGTATTATTATCACTAAATTAATATGACTGCGTGTGGAATGATCATGTGTATATATTAATATGCATGTGCTCTAAGCACCGTTGTTTCCTCAGGTTGCTGTAAGCATTTATTCCTTGTCAATGATTTTTAAAAAATTTTTTATTCCATCTCATACCACTGACTCTGTGAAAATGCTAAGTTTTGGTCTAACAATTCAGCAGTGACAGGTAAAGATAGGGTCAAATCCAAGGAAGTCTCATAAATGTAACCCTAGTCCAGAAAAGTAATGATGAGCAAGATGCATGGTGGCAGTCACAAACAGAAGAGACTTATCCGATTTTATTTTTTATAAGCTCTAATTCCGGGCCTGCTGCAGCAATCATAGACCTTTCTCATCATAGGAAATGACAGACACATCAAGCATCGGAAGCACCCGAGAATAAGTGATTTCTGGTATACTTTTCATCAATTGATACTAAAAGTTTTATCAGTCCATTTCGCTCTGTCTTTTGATACATGGATGGCAGGAATGTCTCGTGAGAGCTTTTGGCAATTGTAGAAACCTGAGCCACGAAGCAGAACATTTCTATCTCATCCAAATGATCAGACATCATTCAAATGTAAAAATAGCCAAGTGCCAGTGTGCAGATTAATATTCCACGATGAAAAGACGTGTGGTCTGTCTGCTTGCACCCACTCACACACGTTTGCCGACACACACATTCTCTCCAGGTGGAGGCCCGCCCCCGCCCCCACTTCTGGCCGAGGCTCGAGTTTGAGAAGTGTTTCCAGATGCGTTCAGGTGCTGACATCTTAAAGGATGAGAGTGGGCTCTTAGAATCCGCAGTCAGTTGAGACTTTCCTGGGCTGCACCCAAGACTGGCATTTACTGCCTTGCGGCCATGCATTCTTACTGTCCATGCACGTCCTTCCATAAATGCCCTGTTATCTCTGTAACGGGCTACACAGAAATGCCACCTTGGAGCAGTTCAGGCACTTGCCAAGCCAGATGAATTTGGCAACAGAAACCTGTGCTGTTTCTATAAAAGGCTGTTGGTCCTTTCTTATTATAAATTAATGGTGCCAATTCCCGCCAGGTGTGCAGGTTACTCCTGAAAGAATGTTGGGTGGTTGGGTGGGTTGTTAACACTTTCAAGCTGCTAGATACCTAAGGGGGAGGAAGGCATGTAGAGTGAATTCAGTGAGCATTCCTATGGGAGTGAAGGCCACTGTGGAGAAGTGAAGATCACAGGCCTCTCCGGGCCTCCAGCTGATGGCTGCCTTAAGTAAATTTAGGGCTCACTTTGTCTGATGTAGGTTTCTCAAAACAAGCTGGAAATCCTGCTTTTTGTATAAAATCTCTTGATTTTTTACAGGTTGTTAACTAATGGAGACTTTTTGGAACACTACATGAGCCAAACACAAAACATCTGTTGGCCAGGGACCCTTTTGTGCTAGGGCCTGGCTACTCCAAGTGTGGTCCCCAGACCAGCAGCCTCAGCATCACCTGGGAGGTGGTTAGAAAATATAGAATCTGAGCTCCACCCCAGACCTACTGAGTCAGAATCTGCATGTGGACAAGATCCCAGGTGATTTGGATGCACATTAAAATTGGAGAATTATTGTGCTGGGGAGCTGATTCAGGTAATCACTCAGTGCAAGAAGGTTTTGACTCATTGGCTAGAAATGGAATACTTTGAATGGAATCCCACTTTAAAAGTCCAAAGGGCACCTCATCCTTGAGCTATTAGCTTAGATGTATCTTCTCTGGGGAGACCTCCTCCCTACAACCAGATTAGGTGTTCTTTCTATGTGACTCCATCCCGCCATGTTCTTATTCATATTTTCTTGTTGACAAGAGGACCCCATGAAGGCAAGGGCTATGTCTTGTTCCCTTTATGTTTCCAGCAGTTGTTACAGTGCCTGGCACATAGGGGTGTTCAATGGATGAATGAATTCAGTGAAATCTCATGATCTTAACTTAATTATTAAACATTGCTTGTTAACTTACTGTTTGAGGAGGTCTCATTAGACTTGTTAGAAGGAAGAAAACTCAGCAGCTGTACAATCTTTTTTATCCTTGCAGTCTTCCTGTCCACTCCTTGGGGTATGTCTTCTGTCTCGCTGTGTATCTCATTTACTCTTACATTCCTAGGAACCATCCCATGATCTGGCATATAGCGGATGCTCAATAAGGATGTCTTGGATGGATAAACTAGTAAAAGCAAAGAGCTCAGTAGTGGTTTCCGTGTTAACGCTTCTCTCATCATCGTCCCTTAATTACCCATCCAAATTACAGACTTATGGCTTAATTATGGGCTTAAAAAACTATTTATAGGGGCTGGCCTGATGGTGCAGCAGTTAAGTTCACACGTTCTGCTTCTCGGCAGCCCGGGGTTTGCCAGTTCAGATCCTGGGTGCAGACATGGCACTGCTTGACAAGCCATGCTGTGGTAGGCATCCCACATATAAAGCAGAGGAAGATGGGCATGGATGTTAGCTCAGGGCCAGTCTTCCTCAGCAAAAAATGGAGGATTGACAGTAGTTAGCTCAGGGCTAATCTTCCTCAAAAAAACCCACAAAACTATTATATATAGATATATATATATATATATATCTATATATATTTTTTAACATACTGCTTACCAGCACTATTCTGAATATTGATGGGCTTTTGGGCCGTTAAAGATGTAGCGTGTATTCCATTATGGAAACAATAGAACAGCGCTTTTGTGTTTATCTTACCCAGACAGAAGGGTCAGGAGCACCTCCCTTTCTCAGTCTCAATAGGTTGCCCTTATGAAATTTGAAGTAAATCTTAGCTAACCTATCTGATCTCATTCTTTATCCACATATTCTCTAGAATAGCATATTGTTAAGAAGAAGGCAGTGTGGCAAATCAGATTCAAGATAATCTATCCTACGTTAGTGTTCACTTTTTATATATTCTATACAAAAGTCATTTGTCCTTGGGGCAAAAACCTTTTGATGCAAATAAAAATATTTTACGTTGGATTTCTTTAAAATATCACAATCAGATATTGTTGGTTTTTACAGAAAGTGAATTTCTTTGTTATAATTCTATCACCTGCTAGAAATTGACTTCTCGTGGTTCTTATCTACTTGCAATATATATTGACAGTCTTACCTTCTAAGAGAATTTATTCCATTCGGCTACACTCTCTTATCCTGGACTAGAGATGGCCTCTCATTCTTGTATTTGTGCATTTGCTGTTTTTTGAGTGTGTTTCTGTGTTGCGTGTATGTGTGCATGTGTGTGTGCTATTTTCATGACTTGTTTTAGACCTCTTGGCCTGCCATCTAGCATGGCTGTTCTGAGAGTTTGACTTCAATTCTGAAAGGTGTAGTAGTGCCTTTCAGATAAAAATTCTATTTTAGACCACAAAACCCAGAAAACTGGCATCTTGTATATGTGTTATAGAAGCTAACCTTTCTGTTGATTGTGTAAAGTGAAGGAATTAATTGTCACTTTAAAGATTAAAGTACAGTTAATGTCGTAGATACTTGATTATGATGAACTGAGGCTTTGGTAAAATTTCCTTGAATGACAAGGCTGTTAAAATATGCTCTTTAGTTTATAGTCAACTGACTTTTTTTTCTTATTTTCAATTTTAGAGAATAATAGCTCGGTAGGCATTTAATAACTATGTTTGCATAATTAAAGGAAAAGTATAAAAGATGCACATTAAGTTATAAATAGTTTGATAATAGCAAGATGAGGTGGAAGGTGAGAGGGAGGGAGGCAGAGACTCACTTTTCCTTTATATATTTTATATTTAAAAAGCTTGTACTGCTTTTGTGACTCACGTGACTAACATAAAGTATATAAAGACTTGAGGAAGTGCATTACCTAAAAGTAATTTAAATAATAATGTGATCGAAGCTTATTCTTTACATTTTCAAAATTCCTTCTAAGAATTACATTGTATCAGTCAGAATTCTTCAGTGGAATTTGGTGCATGGGTGGCTGGGGGTACTTTTGATTTATTGCTTTCAGGATCCGAAAATGTATTCCTGTGGTTATTTCCTTAGGGCACAATAGTATTTTGTGATCTTGATCATTAATGTAATTGTGCACATTAAACAATGTTTTTCATAAATATCATATAAAATATATATTTCTGTAGAAGAAAAATAAAAAGAGTTGAGAATCAGTAGTGTGTAGTTTAAGAGCAGGTCCTCTGGAGCCAAACTGACTGGGTTTGGGTTCTGGCTCAGCCACATTCCAGCTGTGTGACCTTGGGCTATCTACCAGATCCCTGTGTGCTTTGATTTCCTCATCTGTGAGATAAATGATAGTACTGCCCTCAAAGGGTTGTTGTAGGGAGTAAATGAGTTGATTCATGTAAGGCACTTTGAAGAATGCCTGACACAATGTAAACACAGTATCAGCTAGCTTGTGCTGTGTAACAAAGCACTCCCAAATTGAGTAGCTTAAAATAACACTGGTTGGTTATTTCTCCTGATTCAGGTTGGCTGGGCAGTTCCTCTGGTCTGCGCCACTTTGGCTGGGGCTGCATAGTCCAAGATGGCTTTGCTTCATGTTTACTGTGGTGGCAGCTGGGACTATAGAAGCTGGGCTCGTTCACATGGTTGTGGCCACAGCATTCTCAACAGCAGCAAGAGGGCAAAGCCCAAATGTGCAATTGCTTCCCAAGCTTCTGCTTCTGTCATCTTTGCTGATATTACTTTGGTAAAGCAAGTTACAGAGCCAAGCCCAGAGTCAGTGTGGCAGAGGACTACTCAAGAGCATGGATTCAGGCAGGGAAATTATTCAGACCATTTTTGCAGACAGTCTACTCCAAGCACTATATAAGCATTAGCTGGTGCTATTACTATTACTATTACTGTTATTAATATTAACTCTCCAAACATAAAGCTACTGGAAGTAAAGACATACTCAAGCAAAGCTCTTGAGTATGTCTTCAGTTAGTCATTAGCATTTGCCATTTCCCAATATTGTGGGAGCCTCAAAAATTAATACTTGCAACAAGAGAGTTTTTAAGAGAAGCTTATTCTGCAGGGCTGAAATTATTATTTTTGTTACAAACTGTAGCTGTCCCTACTGGTCTCCCTGGGAGCATTTTGCAGGTTATAAAATATAGCGATTACTATGGTAATCATATTGCAAGTATAAAATGGCTTTGACCTACTTGTTAAAATGCAGTGTGTATTAAAATAAAGACTGTGAGCTTAAAGCTAAATGAACTCAGAATAAAAACAGAATAACAAGTCCAAAGTACTAGAGAGATCTTCAAAGGAAAGAAGGGTATTTGATAAAGAGGATGCATTTTTCCTCATTCTCTCCATTTTCCCCTAGGTGTGATGACCTCTGGGAAATGACATCCGTCACAGAAAACGTTTCTGTTCTCTGCCTGACTTGCAGGCAGAAAATGTTTTTAGATGATAAGAGCTACCATTTGCGGAGTTGCTTACTTTCACCAGCTGTGCGCTGGATCTTTCAATACACTATTTCAGTTTCTCATCATGACACCTCCCGAAGGTAGAAATTATTATTTTTTTATAAATGAGGAAACTGAGGCTCAGAGAGTATAAATGATTTGCCCAAGCATGGGAATTCCTGCCCTCAGAGGCTTGGATTACTGAGAATACATGAATCAGGATATCTGAGACCTAAAAGAAATTGGTTACAATTACCCAAATCGATTTGGATATTGTACATTTGGACATTGACTTATTCATTTATTCAAGAAATATTGATTGTTTGCCTATTGTGTGTCAGACAGCACGCTGATTGCTGTGTTAGTCAACAGACAGGGCGCCCTAGAGGGTCTTCTGAGGTCGAGGAAGTCCTCCCAGATGTCCAAGACATGACTGGAGGGTGAGTGGGCGTTGCTCAAGGGGAGAGACTGAACTGTGTTTCACGTAACAGGAGTAGTCAGAGCAGGAAACCAGAGGACCTGCAAACAGGTAAGTTTAGCTAGAGCCAGAGGACAATTTTGATAAAGAAAATTGGCATTGTAAGTAAGGGTCAGATCCTAAAGGTCTTTGTGAGTTGAGTTCCTTTATCTGAGGGCACTAGGCAGGTATAGAACAAGGAATGACGTGATTAGATGGAGCATTTAGCAAGTTCATTCCAGCCACAAATGGGATGGGATGGGATGGGATGGGGTGGGAGGGGAGGAGAGGCAGGATTTCTGGCAGTGAGTAAGACAGATGCAGCAACCTAGGAAAGAGAGAAGGGTGCCTGGACCAGGGCGTGGCAGCAGAAATAGAGAAGTGAACCATGGTGAGGGGTATTTAGAAGCTGTTTGGGATGTGGAGGGAGTGGAAGGAGTTAAGGATGAGTTCTGGTGTCTGACTTGGGAGTCTGGGTAGGTGGTTCCACTTAGGAAGAAAACTTGGAAGAGGACAATGTGTCCGTGGTGGACATGGAGATTTTGTGCCTGTGGGACTTCCAGATGGAGATACTCAGAAGGTAGGTGGGACACTTGAGTCCGAACCTTAGGAGATATCTCTGAGAAGGAAAGGAGGTCTGAGGTCCTGAGCACTCTCTAAGCTAGAACCTCTGCCCCCTCCCCATCCTTCTTGCTCCTCATTTGATTTTATTTTGCCCCTCAGTACTTAATCATGTTATTTGCTTATTGTCTTTGTCCACCATAATAGAATATAGGCTCCATGAGAGCAAAGAATGTGTCTGTTTTGTTCCCTGCACATCCCCAGCACGTAGAACAGTGCCTGGCACTAAACAAATCAGTCAGCTGATAGAGGGTGATAGATGCCACTGCAGGAAAGGGGAGTTTATCAGCTCGCCTTTGGAGAGTGTAGAAGAAGAGAGCCCAGGACGGAACCTTGAAGGACTCCACTAAGGACAGAGAAAGAGGAGCCTTCAGGGAAAACTGAGAAGATGCCTCCTGTCTTTGCTCTGAAGCTCTGAATGAAAAACATTCACCCCCCTCATATAGAGAATCAGTTATTATGAGTAATAACTTTCTACTTTTTATAATCCACCTCTCATAGTATATTTATATTTATATTCCATCTCTCACAGTATACATTTGCCAAATGTGAATCCTGCCTTCTCAAGTCCCTGGTACACTGCTTGCTAACTTGTGGTCCTCTGTTTGGTCTCATTGGCACAACTCACTAGGGAGTTAAATGAGGCCAGGGTGAAGGTTGACTTTTTATAGCTTGATAATTTTTATGCCACCCAGGAAAGCTGTGACTCCACAGCTTATAAGTTCAGGCTCTCAGTTTTGTCCATAATTATTTGTTCTTTTGCATAGATAATTTTGAGACATAATCAACCCCAAGCATCACAATTATTAGAGTCATATTAATTGACCTGCTGATAATTACAGAAATGATAGAAAACTACAGATAGGCTGGCTGGTAAATTCAGGTCCCAGGAGCTCTAATTCTAGAACCCATCCTAGAAAGAAATCTGAAGATGAAAGCTTTAGACTACACATAGATGTTTTTTAAGTGTTCAATTATTTTGAATTTTCAATTCCATGGTGAAGAGCAATCCAGTCAGTAGGGAGAAGTGGTACCTTTAGATTTAACTTATTTTAGTTAATGATTTCTTTGTACTCCTCTGTGCTCATCACTTTCCTAGAGAAAAGGAAATTCTTGAAATTCTCTCGTCGCCCCTCCAGAGGAGGGTGGAATATTCAATGGACAATGCTAATGGAAGGCTCCCTTTTGGAAACCTCCCAAATTAGGTCTCCTAACTAGGAGACTAAACTCCAAGCCTGATAACTGGGCACCTCAAGCTTTACGTCTAGATGGGGAGGAGCAGCAAGAGAGTCTAAAATGCAGGGAGTGTTGAGACTTTTTGGCTGGCAACTCATAGTAACTGATCGGTCACTTGACCTTCAGAGTTAAGTGGCCCATGAAAGGTTACCATGACTCGAGAGTCATGATCACCCACGAAGTGGATCACCCATGATCAACCACGATCTCATGTAACTAATTATTGAAATACAAATGGTTCTTTTGAATGCTAGCACGTTGCTCCAAGGTAGTGCAATCACATTGTGAATTTCGGCAATAGTATGCCATACCTCTTTGTCCCCTGTGTGGAGGTGGAGACCTGTGGCCATCAACCAGTAATGATTTACTAAGTGTCTGCAATGGGCTTAACACTGCTGTAGGCATTGTGAGAAATTCAAAAGATCCTTGAAGAGATGACCATTATCTTCCCAACGCTAGTTTTTGCAAGGGAGAGAGGGGGAGAAGAGCAGACAAAAACAAAACAGAACAAAAACATGCAACCATTCAGGAGACATTCAGTGGTGGATAGGATAGCAGTTTATCGACATGAGATGTTACAGAAAGAAGAAGGTTTGGGGCAGCAGTAGCAGTGTGAGAGAGGGTGTGGCGATTCAGGGCAACTTGAAATGGCCTGGCTTGCTCTCTGCGCGCCGTGGGGAGAGGCTTCCTGGAGGAGGAAGGGTTTAGCCTGGACCTGGGAACTCTGCGGGATTTAGGTTGTGTTCGTTTTCTGTTGCTGCATGGCAAATGACCACAAATCAAGCAGCTTAAAACAACGCCTAGTTATTACCTCACAGTTCTATGGGCTCGAAGTTCAGGCATGGAGTGGCTGGCGTCTCTGCTCAGGTTCTCCAAACACTGAAATCCAGTGTGGACCATCTGCATTCTCATCTGCTCCTCTTCTGAGCTCGTTCAGTTCTGCTGTTGGCAGAATTCATTTCCTTGTGGTGGTGGGACCGAGATCTTTGTTTCCCTGCTAGCTATCAGCTAGGGGCCATTCTCAGCTCCTGAAAGCAACTTTTAGGTCCTTGCCAAGTGGCCCCGTCCATCTTCAAAGACAGTGACTGGCAATCTCCCACATGTCAAATACCCCTCACCCTTTGAATCTGTGCCTCCAGGAAGATTCCAGTCTCTCTTTAAAGGCTCACAGTATTAGGTCAGCCTCACGGAGGATAATCTCTTTATCTTAAGGTCAACCGATTTGGGACCTCAATTACAGCTGCAAAATCCCTCCACTGCCTCACCTAGATTAGTGTTTGATTGAAAAACTGGGAGAAGGTGTGTGTACCCCCAGGTTGGGAATCATGGGGGCTATGTCAGAATTCTGCCTACCACATGGCTAGATAGAAGGCATTTAATGTTCAAGCTGGTACCCAAATTAATTATCAAAATAATGGCTTCTAATGTCGATTGCGTACACAGCCTGGAATTGGGAAGCGGCCCTTTTAAGTAAATGAGTTTCAGAGTGGCCAGATGGTGCTCTAGAATTTGAGGGGCCTGACCAACTGGCTTATTTCATGATATAGGCCTAAGCTACCTCATTATGCTTCTTTCAGCCACTGGCAACCTCTTCCATCTGGCCCTTCTCTTCTTTTACACATACTTGCAAGCTTTCCCATTAGTCCACGTTGTCTGTGGGATGGTTCTGCTGCTCAGGGGCATTTGGCAGTATCTGGAGATATTTTTGGTTGTCATAGCCAGGGGGCATGCTACTGGCATCTAGTGGGTAGAGGTCAGGGATGTTGCTAAACATCCTACATGCACAGGACAGCCCCCTATAGCAAAGAATTATCTGGTCCCTAATGGCAATGGTGCCAAACTCTGATTAGTTCTATGTAATGTCTCTCTCCTTCTGAGTCTTTTTCAAGCCTCCATCATTTCGCCTATACTATTGCATCTGCCAGACAGTGCTTCTCCCCTCTCCATTTCAAGGATTACTCATTCGTCAAGGCTTGCTGCTAACGTTACCTTCTTGTGCTGGTCCAAGTCACTCTCCCCCCTGTTCCTGAGCACTTCTTCATACCCGGGCTACAGCACTCAGTGCTTTGTTTTATGTATGTATCTATAACATAGACCTGTCTCTCTCCCACCAGACTGAGTTCCTCTTGAGTGTAAACTGTGTCTTTTTTATATCTGTGTCCCCAGGGCTTATGACCATGATGTTTTGTATATAGTAGATACTCAGTAAGTGTAGGGTGGACAGGGGGATGGATAAATGTTTGGGTGCATGAAAAGTTCATAGAAGTAAACTATGATTAGCTCTCAGTTTCCTCTCTGCCTTTCTTCTGAATGTCTCTCATGACTAGAATCCAGCAGCTGATCTGCATATTGGCCAGAGTGATTAGTACATGTGAGGAGGCGCATCTCAGGGATCTGGAACCAGGACTGCCTGGGTTTGAATCCCATCCCTGCCACTTACAAGCTGTGTTACTACAGGCAGTTTCCTTTTCTGTGCCTCAGTTTCCTCCTCTGAAAAATGGGTTCCATCACAATCCCTACTTCAAAGGGCTATTGCAAGGATTCAGTGAGAGAGTTCATGTAAAGCAGAGTGGGAGGAAATTGCATAATGCTTCTTTGTTTTCCAAATGCCTGATTAATGAACTTCCCGAGAAAACCAGTGGATGCAGATAGATCAGTGTGACTGAATGTGGCATATACCTCCAAAGTAACTGCCTGAAAATGTAGGGCCAAAAATTGTGTCCATGCCACCAAGAAAAGAGATGTCAAGATTTAGGCCTAGAAAATGAAAATGCTGATACCTACATCTCATATCCATACAAATTACCTGTTCTAGAAATGCTCTTAAGAGCTTGAGAGTCATCAATTTCCCCTGTGAACTGGAAGGTTTCCGTTTTTGATTTGGTATCAGTCAATCTGAGATAGTATAAACATTTCCAGTCCTTTCTTACCTCCCCCAAATATAATCAAGAGATTCTACCCAGTCTTTAGGTATCATTCATCAATTTTTTTAAAAACCTACTGATGACATAATGGAAAAATAATGAAAATATTGGTTTGGTTTTAAGAAGGCTTTAGAAATCCGAGTTCCAGGCCCTCTCCCAAACATAATGAATTTGCATTTCCAGGGTTGGGGCCCAGGAATCTGCAGAATTGACAAAACCCCAGGTAATCCTTGTATAGACACAGTTCAGAATTTGGAAACTAGTAGACTAGATGCTACACGGCATTAGGAAGCAGATTGAAGATCCCAAATTTCTGCACAGATAGGGATAATAGGCTGAATTAAAAAATAAATAAATGAATAGGCCCCGCAGTTGGAGCCAGAAACCCAACTCCCCAGATGTAGAATAAAGTAGATGGAGTCTAGTGAGAGATGCGTGGAGGAAAAAGAAAAAAAAAATCCCTAAACAGGTTTTGGTCAGCAGCTCAGTGTGAATCAAATTGATGAGACCTCAGAATCACCATGTCAGAAACAAGAGGGGCATAAATCACTTTCCCCTGAACATGTTTCTCTGAAAAGCATAGAGGTTTTCTTACATGATCATTTCTTACGTAACAGCACTGACAGTAATTCCTTGTTCTAATTTACTTGGGGTGTCACATTTTGAGTGGCTGGGGTGTAAAGGGTTTGAAACCATGTTAATAGAAGTAGGTTGATGGAAGACAAGGCTCAGGTTTTTGAAGGATGTTGAGTGGACGTGTTGGCTGGACTGGCTCTCTGTGACCCACGTTGGTGGAGTGTTGGCTGCCAGCTTACTGTAAGGAAGAACTTAAACCAGGAGCCAGCTGTCTCGTGATGAACGGAGCTGCCTCAGGAGTTCTCTCTCCTGGAGAGGTGGAGTGTGAGACCCAGTAGAAAGGTTTATTTCATTCATTTTATGAATATTTATCAAGTGCCTGTTATGTTAGTTGCAGAGGATGCTGTGAAGAACAAGACGGACGTAACCCCTTCGCTCATGTAGGTTCCAATCCAAAGCGCTGTTTCCCAAAATGGGAGATGGTGCTGGGTGGTACAGAGTCAGTCCATTAACTAACATTGAGTTACACATAATTAAAAAGAATTCTCTTTGCAGTCTTCTGAACTGTGTAACTACATCAAAGAGGAGATCTCATTTGGGGGCTAGAGTTGCCATTTTTCTAAAACTTGATCATCTTCCTTTCTAATGAAGAAAGAGCAACTTCACAGTCACAGCCTTTTGTAGGCCATGGTACCTCAGTGACTATTTTTTGAGTAATTTGTTAAACATCTTTACAAAAACAAGTAAGACAACAGGAAAATATTTAATATAGGATTAATTAAAACCAGAGTGATACTAAGGATGGTTTTAACTTTTGGCTTTTTGGCTGTTTTTGTTTTCCAGTTTTTATATTTGCCTAAAATAAAATTCACTCCTAGGTTTACAGTTTGATGAGTTTTTTATAAATGCATACAGTCATGTAACCTCTCCCCTGATCAAGATACACACCGGTTCTCTCACCTTCCAAATTTTTCTCATGCTACTCAGTCCCACCTCCCATCTCCAACTCTCGGCAACTGCTGATTTGCTTTCTGTTCCTGTAATTTTGACCTTTTCTGGAATGTCATATAATGGAATCAGACAATAGGGAGCCTTTTCAGTCTGGCTTCTTTCAGTTGGCATAATGCATTTGAGATTTATCTACCTTGTTGCATATATTTGTTCCTTTTAATTGCTGAGTAGTATTCCATTGTGTGGATGTACCACAATTTGTTTATTCATTATAAATAAGAAGGTAAGGCAAATTCAATATGACAAATTATGAACATGATGTTTAGTAAAAGCAGATTTGGCAGAAATCCTGAAGGTGATATGTCAATGAAGGAGTCTTGGGGGATAAAACTAATCTGACCAATTTATGCATTAAAGAGTTATTTGTAGGGGCTACCCCAGTGGCATAGTGTTTAAGTTCATGTGCTCCACTTTGGCGGCCCAGGGTTCACGGGTTTGGATCCCAGGCACGGACCTATGCACAATTTATCAAGCCATGGTGTGGCAGGCATCCCACATATAAAGTAGAGGAAGATGGGCATGGATGTTAACTCAGGGCTAATCTTCCTCAAAAAGAAAAAATTATTTGTGGTGGGTCATCTTTTAATTTCTTGCCCAACCTTCAACAGTGTATTTGAAGTGTAAATAGTTTCCTGTCACCCTAAATCAGAACATACCTTTTGGGGCCTCTGGATAAACCCAGTGGTCTCTAGAACATCCTATTCATATTTTCAGTCATTCATTCATTCCTTCCTTTCCTTCATTCCTCCTTCTCCTCATTCTTATCATCTCTCTCCCTCTCTCTCCCTCTCTCTCTC
The DNA here is from genome assembly GCF_021613505.1 of Equus quagga. NCBI lineage: Eukaryota > Metazoa > Chordata > Mammalia > Perissodactyla > Equidae > Equus > Equus quagga. The sequence goes on from NC_060267.1 coordinate 123,887,581, forward strand.
TCTCTCTCTCTCTCTCTCTCTCTCCCCCTCTCCCTCCCCTCCCACATCCCCTCCCCCTAATATTGCATTAGAGTTTACGTAACTGAATTAATTAGACCTCTTTCTCAAGGAGTTGGTTTTCCATAAAATTCACTTTGCAGTTGGCATGACAGAAGAGCTGGCATATTAATCAAATGCTACAATTTGTTCTTTGTATCTGAATCAGGCTGGAGTTGGGCTTCCTGCTTATCTGTTGTCCGTTTATACCATTCTGTGCTCTGCAGCAAATGAGCCTGGATTCATTGTGATTGGGCTGGGCGATGGCTGTGAGCGTTGATAGATTGGGCGTGGAAATGCTTAACAGGGACAGACCCTATCTCCTTAGTTAGTGTTACAGAGTCCCCAGGATATAAGGTGTCTGTATGAAAATAAATAAGGGCTTTTCTTTTCCTTTCTTTGGCTGATGATATCTGTACCATTTAATAGAATAAAATGATAAAAATCTTTGTCCTTTCTTAAATTACATGTTAATTGCTGTTCTATGAATTTGTTCATTTTGTATTTCTGAAATATATTCACTTTATAGACATTTCTATCCCTCAACATTTTAAATCCTCAAGCATACTCAAATTATATATATTTAATATAATCTTGTGTGTGTCAGGGAGGGGTGGAGGAATGCACTTTGCAGCTAACCAGGAAATCAAAGTCAGTAGCTTTCTCCATTTAGTCAGTTTGCTGCAGAATACAAAGGCTGCTAAAGGATTTCAGTGCATATCTTAAAAGCTCATCAGAAATATTCCAAGCTATAGATTTTTTTCCTCTCTCTCAGCAACGTTTCAGATATGAAGGTTCTCCTCGGTTGCCCCTGCTGGTGTTGCTGACTTTAAAATGCCACAGGAAGAAAGAAAGATTTGTTCTGTTTTCTCATCTGTAGAATGAAGAGGTTGGACTAGCTGGGAGATGTCAAATTTATAGCACTAGTGCTGTCGCTCCTTCTCCATCCACCTGACAGACATCACTAATCAATCACAGCATGCTTTCCTGCCATATGTAGCCTCAGACTTCTAGTCAAGTCAGCACTCCGGGAAGCCACTACTAATCAATCAGCGTTAGCCCAAGAGATGAAATCTATTTGCCATTCTGAAACATGATGGTGTTTAATCTCTAGTGCAAACTTAAGATGGTTTATGAAGGTTAGATCACCGTTGCGTGGTAGAAGGAGGGATGTTGGAGGGCATGGACAGTTTCATGTGAAGAGGATTTCAGATCACTACATTTTATGCACCTTGAAGGCAGGCATCATATTTTATTCATGTTTTTTGTGTTTACCCAGCCTACAAGGCAAACCCTTTCTCATAGTAGATATTAGATAAGTGTTTGTTAAATGGTGCATGAAGGAATGAATGGAAAGCATGTCCTTGGCCAATTCTTTCCTCTCTAAGACTGCACAGTTCAGTGCTCCTTCTAAAGGGCAGGCACAAGCCTTGCCATTATAGAATTTCATCTACTTTAATTCAGGCCTTTCCTGCAGCTTGGCTGGATGGCTTTGCATTCTTATCTGCCAAGCATTGGCAGAGGCCAGCAACTTGGCATCTTTGGTTGGACTTTACAAGTAGTTTCCTCTCCATCCATCATCCCAGTCATTCACAAACCTATTGAGTAATACTGAGGAGGGTCCATCTATTCCTTCTTCTCGCTAGACTCTGAATTCTTTCAACTTGATTTGTGGTTGGGAATCTGAAGGTTATAGCATGATAATGTGCCTTTTGCAAGGTAGATAACGCAGTAAACATTCCATATTCCTCAAGATAGTTTCATGAAAACAGGCTGAAACCTCGGTCATCTTCAGCTTTTAGAAGAAAATCAGCTTTTAAACAGGAGGTCTTTTTTCCACCCAGGCAATGGATTTCATCTAATAATAGGACTAGCTACATATTTAGTAAAAATCAATTATAGGCCAGGCATTCCACTAAATGCTTTGCGTATATCATCCCTAAACCTCAAAACAACCCAAGACTAGTGATACGAATTCCATTTTACAGATGGGACAAATGAAGCTTGGAGAAGTTACGTAACTTGGCCACAGTCACAAGATAATAAGCGACAGTACTGGGATTTAAAGGCAGGCTTAACTCTAAAGTGTTTTTCCCTGAAGATACCAGCTCTGTCTGTGCAGATGTTACCTCCTCCAGGAAGTCTTCCCTGAGGTACCACCTCTCCTTGCAAGGCTGCTTGAGATGATCTTCCTCTGTGTTTCTATAGCAGTTTATACTTCCTTAGTATGACACTGTCCTTTCCGTGATGGACTGTTTATCTGCTGCTACCACCACCACAGCAAGATTCTTGAGGACAGGGGCCTAGTGTTTGTTTGTCTGCCTCTTTTGTTTGTTGGCTGAGTGAATACATCTTTTCCAGGCAGTGTTGGCCACTTGGCCTTGGCACATGGGCACCATATATAATGTACAGCTACGCCTTCAAGAACCTACTATCGTTCAAAATTCATTATACTTGGGGATGAAAGATTTAAGGAAATATAGTCCAGCTCTAAATGTGGACGGCAGAGCTGCTTCTCTTCTACACTACAAAGTGCCTTCTGCTTACTCTGTCGTGGCATTATTAAACTGTTTCATTTGTCCTCGCTTCAGTTTTTTAGTAACTGTACTTTTATGAATAATTAATACATGCAGATGTTCTTATGTTTATTTATCTATCCTGCTTGAGATGCCTTGTGCTTCTTGAATTGGAGGATTCATGAGTTTTATAAATTCTAGAAATTTTTCAGCCATTCTCTCTCTCTTCAATTTCTCTATTTTCTCCCAATGGAACTCTTATTAGACATATGTTGGGCCTTCCATTCTATCCTCCACATCTCTTCACCAATCTTTCATATTTTTCAACTCTTTATCCCTTGTGCTTCATTTTCTGTAATGTCCTGAGATCTATATTTCTCTCTTCAGCAGTATATAACCTTCTGTTTAACCTATCAGTTGAGTTTTTAATTTTAATGAATCTATGGGGAGAGATAGGCGTTGGGTCTTGTTCTTTTTTAGGATTTCAATTCTAGTTTTAATGTTTTTAATCATTTTAAGCTTTATTTCATGTTCTTTTTCAGAATGTTGTTTTATGACCTCTAGCTCTTGAGCCTCTGATCCTCGTATTTGTTGACTTGTGACTTGTCAGTTTCCTGAGCATTATGTAATTTGCTATTGGGAGTTCATGCTTTGCAGGGCCAGGTGTAGCCTGGGTTATGGAACTGGCTCTCGTGGGGCAATTTTTCACTTTCTTCTGTGAGGCATTCTTGAGATGTCATGAACAGGACCAATTTTTCTATTAATTTTTCAGTTAGAGTTTCCTGATTCTGACTTTTGTTACTCATACTCCATTCTCAAGGAAGGCACAGCCTAGAGTTTTTAATTCTCAGCTTAAACTTTTCCCTCCTACTCAGAACACAGGTAGAGGCAGACAAGTTTCATTGGGCTGGCTGATACAGTTTTTCTAATCTATTTGTTCATTGAGGGTGCAGCCCTCAGTGAGTGTTCCTGGTTTTCTGCAGAGGTCTCAGAGCAACTTCCTGTTTCTCCTTGCCCCAAGGCCTTGTCTTCTCTACTGTTTGGGCATTAACATCCTAGCCCCCAGGGAACAGAGACAATTTTTTCCCCTGCTGCCAACCACCTTCCTCTCTTCCTCCTAGCCACAGTATGAGTTTGCATGCTCACCATTGTTATTTTCAGTTACCTCTTTATTTCTACCACCTGGGTATTTTCTTTTCTTTATTGTGAATCAGTTAAGCACTTAAAAGAATTTTGGTTATAGTTCATCTAGGGTTGGAATTTTCAGATTGTGATCATTTGCCATCTTGCCAGCACCAGCAGCTTATTACAAGCTCATGGTAACATATTCAAATAATACACAAGGATATATGATGAAATATTAGTCTCCTTCCCATCTTAGACCTGCCTAGTTCTCAAACCACCTTTCTAGATGTAGTACCCTTTACCATTTGCTTAGGTATCATTCTAGAAGCATTTTATGCGTATAAATATACATATGTATACACAAGACATGAAAATGTATTTATGCAAGTGGGAATATGTTTTACCTTCTATGCTGTACTTCACAATATATTTTAGTGTTCATTGTTTACTAGTCCACTAAGCTTTCTGCCTCTTTATTTCCTCAAGACTGTATAGTATTCCATGAAATGGATGTACAGTAATTGATTTAACCACTTCCCCTATTTTTACTGAATAATTTTCAGTTATTTTGATTCTATAAACTATCCTACAATAAACGTTCCTGTACATATGTCTTTGCTTGAGTATTGTTTAAAATAATTTTATTTGTCCGTCTGTTTCTCTCTTCCTGCCCCCAACCAGTGATGGTTAATTTTACGTGTCAACTTCACTGGGCTAAGGGATGCCCAGACAGCTGGTCAACATTATTTTTGAGTGTGTCTGTGAGGGTGTCTGTGGAAGAGATCTGAATCAGTAGACTTCTTGAAGAAGATCCCCCTCACCAACGTGGGCCAGCATCATCCAGTTTGTTGAGGACCTGAGTAGAACAAAAAGGCAAAGGAAGGGTCAGTTTGCTCTCTCTGCTCAAGCTGGGACATCCGTATTCTTCTGCTCTCGGGCATTGGCACTCCTGGTTCTCAGAATTCAGGACTCACCCTGGGACTTACACCGCTGGCCCCTGATTCTCAGGCTTTGCGCTCAGACTGAATTACACCAGTGGCTTTTTTCCTTCTCCTGCAGACTACCAGACTGTGGGACTTCTCAGCCTTCATAGCCATGCAAGTCAATTCCTATAATAAATCTCCTCATATCTATATATTTATATATAGACCCTATTGGTTCTGTTTCTCTGGAAAATTCTGACTAATATACACTCTCACCCCTACTATGAGTTCTTTGTGGTCAAGGATTTTATCTTTCATTGGGTGACCTCAGCACCTGGCATGAGGCCTGGCACTGAGTCAGCACTTAATTCATGTCTCTTTCATGGATGACTGTGTACTCACCAAGAAGCCAAACCAGCAGTCAGACTAGTCCCAACCTCCAGCAAATGTATTTTGATCTCAATAATAACGGCAGCTATTGACTATTCGGTAATCTAAAGCTATGGACTGAGCACCTCCTCTAGTTCAGACATAAGCTAATGCAATCTTTACCACAACCCTGTGAGATGGGAGATGCCATGGTCATGCTTTACAAAAAAGGAAACTGTGGCACGGATTTACATAGGTAGTGAGAGGTGGAGACACACTTTTTTTTTTTGAGGAAGATTAGCCGTGAGCTAACTACTGCCAATCCTCCTCTTTTTGCTGAGGAAGACTGGCCCTGAGCTAACATCCATGCCCATCTTCCTCCACTTTATACGTGGGATGCCTACCACAGCATGGCTTTTGCCAAGCGGTGCCATGTCCGACCCGGATCCGAACCGCCAAACCCTGGGCCGCAAGAAGCAGAACGCGCAAACTTAACCGCTGTGTCACTGGGCGGATGCCCGAGACACAGGCGTGTCTGAAATTATCACCTGGCCTCTTGAATATTGCCTCTTAATTTTAACATTTGTATTGTCACAGGCAGCATAGGATGTATTTCATTGTTCATTCCTTCCTTCATTTCCTTCATTCATTCAACCAACAAATATTTACTGAGAGCTCACAATGTTCCAGGCCAGGAGTGATACAGCTTGATGATGACTGATGATAACATCCCTGCTGTGGTGGAACTTACAGTAAAGGGAGAGACAGGTAACGCCAAAGAGTGGAAGTGTGGTGATTGTCTGGAAGCGGGGAGAATGGGGAGGCTTTAGAAGCACATAGCTTGGGGGTTCTTCCCAGGAACAGAGGGTTTCCAGCATCTGTGATGAATTGGATGAGACTTGAAGGATGAGTGAGTTGGGGGGAAGCGGATGGGAGCAGTGAGGCCTGGGGGTCCCGCATGTCCCCTGTCTTCCTCTACGCTCTGCACAGTATAATCTTGCTCTTCCAGCCACCGCCAGCTCTCAGGACCTCTGCATGCAAGGGCCCGAGAGCCTGTGTCCTTCTGCTTCTGAAAGGTGGCTGCACACCTCCCCCAACCCCATCATCCCGTTCTAATTTTAAAGCAGTAGCTCCTTTGATTGAAATCTCAATTTGGGAACAGGCCTGGGATTGGCCTGTGGCTCGGAATTTTCACCAATAAGCGGAGCGGGAGGTGGGGAGGCGTCCCTTTAAGCAGCCGGGAGGCAGCCTGGAGAGCTTGGAGCTTCTCTCTCCAGGACCTGAGCGATTTTCCTGGATCCAGAGCTGCGCACAGAGCAGCTGCCACCGCCCTGGGAATGTCAGCCCCCTTGCGCGGAGCCCCTGCAGGGCCCCCTCTGGCTCCGGGCAGTTGGCGGCAGACGTCCCGCTGGGCTTCTTAGCCGCAGCGCACCCCCAGGCCCTGGGTCTGCGGCCCCCTTCCCCCATTTCCCCGGCCGGCCAAGGCGCCGCAGCGGCGAGCAATGCAGGGCTGAGCTGGGTAAGTGGCCCCCCGGGGCCCGGACGCACGGAAGGGGGCGCTGGGGCGCGTTTGCTCCTGGTTTTCAGGACCCTCCTATGGAAAACGGGTCTTGAACTGGGAAACTAACCTGGGACAGTAGCTGCCTTGCCACACACACACTGGGGAGGTCCTGAGCTCTGGGGAGTAGACCCAGGGATCATTTTGGTCTGAGTGTCTGCCAGCTTTTGCGCAGCCACTTCATTAATCAATAATAATAATATAATCATGAGGAGGGGATAATATGGTATTAAGACTTCTTTGGGGGAAACATTTAAACTTCACCGAACTTGCTTTTTAAATAATCTTTATTTTCTTACAATTCATTTCCCTCATATTTAAAATGTATTTGTTGCTCACGACCTACTTATTTATTTCACTTACGCTACCAAAAAATCTTTTTTAATGTCTCCAGGAAGGTTTACTTTAAAAAATTATTTACTTCTACCACACTCTTTATTGCTGGTTTTCCTAGAACTTTCAAATTCTTTCCTTTTCTCCTCGGTGGATTTCCGTAATTAAGCAACTGTGGATTTGTTAATTTAGTCTGTCTGAATTGGGGTGGGTGAGAGGGCCCTCCCCTCCCCCGGCCCTGGCTTTCCTAGCTTACCTAGGGGAATCTATAGGATGGAGAAAGCTGTTGGGGGCGGGTGGCGCATAGTTAATTGGAACCCTCTCTCCGAGGGTTCCAAATGTACCCTCTCAGCTGCTAGGAGAGTCAGAACTTGGTGAGATGGGGATCACGCAAATCCAGGGTGCCTAGGCAGCTGTATCCTGCGAAATTTTAAAACCAAAATAATCCCTACGGACTGGGGTGAGGGGTAAGGTTTGTTTAAAAAACACAGTTTCAGTTCCTTCCCCTCCCTTCCCAATATGTTTGCTTTTGTGTACCTAAGCAAGAAGTTGGAAGCCTAATGCAGAGGATCAGAGTTGCTTTTTTTTTTTTTTTAAAAGATGAGGCAGCTGGAAGAAATGCCTTCCAAAATTGGAGCAAAGTCTGATGCATGGATTGCCAAACTCCATTTCCGCCCATATTAAATTATTTTGGCTTTTAGCGACCCTCGTGTTGCTGGGTTGGCCTTTATTTGCACTTGTTTAGGTGGTTTGAATCATTTGTATACTTTGGGTTCCCTGCTTTCTGCAAACAGATGTTTCTATCTGTGCAGCTAGTTGAGTAATTAGAGAGATGGACATGGCCCTGTGTGTACAGACAGAACAAATACCACTTGGGGAGGATTTGGACCTTTCCTTTTCAAATCATCAATTGCCAAATCTTCCCAGCCGTTGGGCAATTCAGATAAAGGTGTCAAGTGAGCTGAGCAGTGAAGAATTTATATGTGCAGCTAATTCTGCTCGTCCTACAATAAAACATCTTCCCGTGGGGCCAAAAAGTGGGGGTGGGGGGAGGCTTATAAAAATGATCCTGTGTTCTTAGTCACTGACTACCCGGCTCTCCCTGGATTTCTGAGAACCTGCCAGGAGAAACTGTTGACTGGATGGAAGTTTCAAGAAATGCAGAACAGAAATCAGTACAAGCCCTCCTTAAGCGACTTTTATTTCTGTTTGGAGGAAAAGAACACTTTGTTAGAATAACAAATCGTGGCTGCTTTTCAAGAGCAGAAAACGGTTTTTGTTCTGAAGGCAGATTCCTTTTAAGAGTGTGAATCATTTGGTTTAGGGTTTTTTTTTTTCTTTTGCGGTGGAGGCTTGGAGATGATTAAACGTCCTGTCTGCAGGAAATTACCAGGAGATTTGAGTATTTTCCTGAATCAGCCTCAGATGGTACACAGCTTTGGGTGTAATACAAGAAAGCTCTGTTACTAGGCAATCTTTCTACGGTGATACCTTCGGCCTCTCCCAGTCTTTCAAGCTTCTCCATCAACAAGCCTTTTATTTTTTTATTTTTGGGGTTGTGCTTCCATGTAAGAAACCGAAATAACTCTCTTGTTGCCTTCATAAGCTTTTTGAGATGCAACTTATTTTTGAGACAGTTTTATCGAGCCCACTTCCCCATTGGCCGCCTCCCACTAGCCTCGGCAGGAAGAGCTCTTGGCTCCTTTCCCCAAGATTTCCTTTAAGCCTGGATTGTTATCCTTAGGGACACAGATGTCTCAAGAAATGAGATGCAAAGGTTTGAACTAGCGCTCACCAATTCGGTGGTGACATTTATGGTCTTCGTAGAGCTGTTTGCAGAGAAGGCAGAGTGGTTCTGTGTTGGGTTTACCCTAAAGTGCATGAGCCATGTGGAGAATGGGCAATTAAAGCACCGTGAGGGACAACCGAGGGACACAACATCCTGTTTTGTGTAGTCGTGCTTCCAGAGATCTGCAGTTTTTAATAATTTGGAAAACCAAGTCTCAGAGATGCTGTGTTCCCCAAGCTATTTTTCTTAATCTTTCCTGAACAATACCCAGTGACATTAAGCACTTCCTAGCCATATCATCAAATAGGAGAGCTCCGGGTGCATATAAACTCAGTGTGATATTCCACTGTCAATGAGAGGAAGCAGAGGGAATAATTTTTTTAGCTACCAAAACACAGAATGGTAATCCTCTTTGAAGATAATGAAACACTATGGAAATTGTAGTGTGAGTTTAAATGCAATGTTCCAAAAAAGTTTCTTTGCTATTTTTTATTTTCTCAAAATCTAAATGGCAAGGGGTTCTTTCTCAGGATACTTAGCATTTGATTACCATGCAGTATTTTTTTCTTTTTGGTGACATTCTGTTTTCATATCCTGCTGCTCTGTGTGACAAGCAGAGGAAGACTCATTCTTGCAAAGATTGTATCTGGACGTCTTCCAGAAGAATGGGAGATGTAGGGGCGGCGGAGGGGACAGACAGATGCAGGTACTGTGGGACTCAATGTCTGGGAAAACTCATGAATGATTTCCCTGCCAGGTTAGCCCAGAGGCCCTTGAGAATTGCTTGACATGTGACTTTAACAGCCAGCCTGTGTCGAGAAATCATTGTACCCATCCCGAGGGTCTCCCTTCTCACAAGGCACCTACCCAGGCAAGATGCCAATCTACAGGGAGCGTGTACGTGACATTGCTTGTCACATCTTTGAGCATTTGTTCCTCTGTCTTTTTCTTTTAAAAAAACTATGACTATTTGCTTTCTTGGGAACGCTTGCAAAAGGTTACTTTACATTCACCAAGGCTGCTGTAATTACTCCCAAAAAGTTTAATTTTTCTAATGTTTGAGGCTTTGGTCAGGCTTTTGAGGACGAGCAAGGATCTGTTGAGTTGGATTTCAGATAAATTCAAATTTTAAACACTAGGCTGGGGGCCGGCCCCATGGCCTAGTGGTTAAGTTCGCGCGCTCCACTGTGGTGGCCCAGGGTTTCACCAGTTCGAATCCTGGGCACAGACATGGCACTGCTCATCAAGCCATGCTGAGGCGGCATCCCACATGCCACGACTGGAAGGACCCACAGCTAAGAATATACCAACCATGTACTCGGGGGCCTTTGGGGAGAAAAAGGAAAAAAATAAAATAAAAACAAAAACACTAGGCTGTCCAGCCTGGAGAAAAGGTCTTGTTTTTGTGTATTATAATAATAATAATAATAAACAGAAAGATAGCTGTTAACTTAGTGAGTTTTGGCCAAGCACAGACTAGATGTTTTATCAATCTGTCTCAGTTTTTACTGCACATAAGAATATCCTTCAGAGAGTCTGTTTCAGTAGGTCTGTGGTAAGACCCGGAAATCTGCATTTTAAGAAGCATCCCAGGTGGGACCTTGAACACTATCTTGAGATGCACTGCTTTTTGTTCATTATTGTTTAAAATCCTCATAATAACCCTATGGAGTAGGTGCTATGATCATCCCTATTTCACAGATGAGGAAGGATAGGCTCAGAGTGGTTCAGTCACTCTTCTTGGTTGCACAGCTACTCAGAGGCCATGCAGGAGACCTGAACCTTGTGACTGTCCAACTCCAGAGTCCATGCTTTCGAGCTTATGCTATTGGTGGTTGGTGTGTGTGTGTTTGGGGGGGGGGGTCTTCTCTTTACAATTTGGACCTAAGGAGCCCTCTCTGCAACTCTCTGCTAAAGACCCCTTCTCTACAATGCTGGCGTTCTTTAAGCAGCAGCCCATGGGGGCCCCTTTTATGCAGTGTGCTGTGGCAGAGTTTAGGGAGACTGCATAGAGGTGTAGGCATTAATGTTAATGCTTCAGGAGCGTCCAGCTGATTTGTCTTGAGTTCTCTGACTGCTGAGCCAAGGCGACTCCAGAGCAGATTGATTGATTTGTGAAGGGCTTTTAAATCTTCCACCTTTTGGAGTGCTTAAGGCAGCTCTGTCCCCTTCCATGGCCCCATCCACAGTTCCCAGTGCCTTCCTTTCTTCTGATCCATACATTTCCCGCAGGATCCTCCCACAAGGCCCTTCACAGTTCACATGCCCAAGATTTTCCTAATGCCCATGACTGGAGCCCACCTGAAGCCCCTCTTTTCCCCCCATTTTCTGCATAAAGCCCCCCTCCCCCCCATTAGATTCCTGCTTAAAGCAAATGCAAAGGGAAAGTTGTGAAGAAGAGAGGCAGAGGCAAGGAGGAGCCTCCTGCTTGATTCCCCCTCGGCCTGACCTGGTTTCTCTTGCTCCTGGGCACACCGACCGGTGCTGATTTATCTTGCTTAATTGCTGCAGGATAATGATAGAGGGCAAGCCACTTAACCTCATGTCGCTTTGCCTCTATTGTCTGTAAAATGGAATGTTCCTGTCAACCCTTTGTCCTTTGGGTCCAAGTAACATGACGTCTGTGGGAGTCCCATGGACTTCGTTCAAACGCGTTTTGAAGACGTGATCCTCATGCTGCCTTTTGGCAGTGGTTCCCATACTGTGTTCTAGGGGGTACCTGTTTGGTGAATTACTCCTCCAAGCAAGAAATCCACTTATCTTCTTCTTATCTCAGTCCCCTTTGCTGCTCTTTCTCCTGGACTGCTTTTGCCCCTCTTTCTCTTTGTTCTTCTCTTTTTCATCTTTATCTGCTCCCTTGCTGACATCATCCAGTCCATGCTTCATGTGGTGACTACTAGATTTATGTCTTCAGCCTGGACTTCTCTCCTGAGCTCCAGATTTAAATATACAACTCTCTTCTCAGTGTCTTCATTAGATGTTAAATAGGCTTCTTGAACTTAATGTGGCAAAGCACAACTCTGGATTTATTTCTCTCCCCAAGCCTTTACCAGCTCAGCAAATGGCACCTCCAGCCACCTAGTTGCTTGAGCTGAAAACTTTTGGCATCTTTGCTCTTTCTCTTTTCCACACACTCCCATGTCCAATCCAATGGGGATAAGTCCTTTCAGCTCTACCTCAAACATATGTGCCAAATTGGGTTGGGTAGGGGAAGGAGGACTGACAGGAAGGGGGCTTGAGGTATTTGCTGGGGTACTGAAAATGCTTTATAGCTTGATAGAGTGTGGGTTTCATGGGTAAAGCCATTTGTCAAAATTGATCAAACTCTACGCAGAAGATAAGCATTTTGCTGTATGTAAATTACATCTCAATAAAAAATATGGTAGAAAAGATATATATCCCAAATGGGGCTACTGGTCACTCTCTCTCCAGGCACAACTTTAGTATAGGTGACCATCCTTTCTCTTCTTGATTACTCCATAACTTTCCCAAATACCTAGTGTTTCTAAAGCTGAAATCAGATCATATGACTCCCCCGTTTAACACCTTCTAACAATATCCTATTGCAATAAGGACAAGATCCAAACACTTTAGCATGAACTTTGAGACGCCTCCCAACCTCAACAAGGTCTGGCCCTTGCCTCCCTCTACTGGGACGTCTCCCTTCCCCAAACACTGGTCCCTGTGCTCCAGCCACACTGGCCTTTCAGTGCCTCAAACTCCTGCCTGCCTCTAGGCTTTTGTACTTGGTGTTCTTTCTACTTGGAATACTCTTCCCCTAGAACTTTGCCCAGCTGGCAGCTTCTCATCATTGAAGTTTTAGCGTAAATGTCATTCTGCCAAGAGGACTTCCTACCTGCCTTTGCCTCCCCCCCACCCCGCCCACCGTATTTTTCTTTGCCACATTACCGTGTTAATTTTTGTCCAAGATACTTCTCAGGGTCTGAAATATTTGTTTTTCAATATGATAACTGTCTGCCTCTCCCTCTTGGTTCCTTGAGGGCAGGGACTGTGTCACTCAACTCCCATCTTCAATGCATGGTACCTGCCACCTAGCAGGGGCTTCCTAAGTTGAATGAGCAAATCCTAGTTCAGAGTTTGACAGCCACTGCAAGAAAATGGTTAATGAAAAAATTTAAAATTGTTTTTATCACTCACTCACCTCCTTTTCTCGTCTTCCTCTTCCTTCCTGGGAGATGGAAAGACTAATGTGCTTCATGACCCCACTAGGTCCATCTACTTAACGTTTCTGAGCCTCAGGGGTTTTTTTGTTGTAGAACAAGGTCAGTGATAATTGCCCCATGTGGAAGTCTGTGAACCTCTTGGAGGAAGGTGTTATTGCCATAGGAGTGAGGCATTAGTGTTTCATCACCTTTTAAAAATTGTACCCCCAGCTAATGGTTTTCTTTGAAGACCCTGAGCTTTTGAACTCTCCTGCCAAGGAAGTCTGATCAGATGCAGCTGCTGCTCTGGGAATTGACTTGGGATGCAAAGATTTTTAAGATCAACTACAACTCCCACAAATGGCTTTGGAACTCAGAGGGCAGTAAACATGTATATATTTCAATCTGCTGGAGAAAATCCTGCCCAGAGAACAAAGTATAGTTCCCCAAACTTCTTCCCCACCCTGCCCCCAAAGGCTCTCACCCAATGTCATTGCTGAAGCACTCATTTAAAAATCAGAACAAAGGAGTGTATGTTCTAGAAATGTGAAAAAAATCAATAGATATTGATGGGAAGAAGGATGTCCTTCCCTGGGCAGGAAGAAAATAATACAGGCATTTCTGAAAACCCACAAACCATGGTTTATTTATTTGGAGTATTCATCACATTATTAGGACTAGAATAGTGCAGTGGTTTCATTTACCTGGAGCTCTGGTTAAGAAGGATTCGGGGTCCCTTTCACAGCTCGAGGAACGGTGCTGTGATTGATTGGCATTGTCTGTCATGGGCAAGAACCATCTTTGGTCTTGTGCATAAAGAATTAGAGATTATTGGATTTGGAAGGCTGCATGGAGATCATCCAGTCCAGCTCTTGACCTAATAACTACTATGCCATGTTTTAGGGCTTTAGAAAAACAATCATGAGCTTGGCAAAATAATAACCCTTAGCTTTTTAGGCCTTTTTTTTGCTCTTGGGTCTGATCAGTGTTTTCAGCATGGGGTACTGCAGCATTTCCTAGGAATGTTCAGTAGGATCTTTCAGTAGTTTGGGAAATTCTGCATTACTGTATCCCCTTCTCAAAGACACATAAGGCACAATAAACATATTAAAGGCCCTGAGAAGTTCAACCATAAAGAAACCTGTCTAACATAGTTTCCCAAACCTCTGTGATCCCAAGATGCTTTTCAGGGACCCCGGTTGCCATCTTGTAGAACATTCTTCAGATGATGCTGTATGATGTCTAGATAATGGAGAGTGTATTAATTTTCTGTGGCTGCTGTACCAAATTGCCATAAACCTGGTGGCTTAAAGCTACAGAACTACAATTCTGGAGGCCAGAAGTTTGAAAACCAAGGTCTTCCCTGCCGTACTCCCTCCGGAGCCTCTGGGAGAGAATCCATCCCTTGCCTCTTTGAGTTTCTGGCATGTGCCAGCTATCCTTGGTGTTCCTGGTTTGTGGCCACATCACTCTAATACCTGCCTCCATCTTCACATTGCCTTCTCCGTGCATGTGTCAAATCTCCCTCTACTTTTCTCTTATGAGGACAGTTACATTGATACTTTGGATTCAACCAGATAATCCAGGTTAATCTCATTTTAGAATCCTTTATTATTATTGTATCAGCAAAGACCCTTTTCCCAAATAAGGTAACACAAGGTTCCAGGACTTAGGACGTGGACATATCTTTGTGGGCCATTTTTCAGCTACCAGACAAGGGCAAGACATGTTGACTCAAGAGTGAGGAGCCCTGGATCAAGTTCTTGCTTTGCCAAGAGCTCCCCTACTCCAACCCCTGGCCTCGTGGGGAAGCAATAGGAATGCTTAAATCAGGAGTCGGGGCCCATTGCTTACCCTTCAGAATCTCAGTTTCCTCAGCTATAAAATGGTATGTAATTGCACATACTTCATAGATTATTATAAAGATTAAGTGAGAGAATACTTGTAAAGTGCTTAGCACAGGTGAATACTGAATAAATATTAGCTTATTACTATAATTAGATATTTTTACGATTGCTGCTGCTACTACCTCTATTATCATCTTCCTTCTCTTTGAACCTTATGGTCAAATGAAGTGATACGGGCTGCCCCATCCCAGGAGTCTCCAGCGCTCCTTTCAGAACTAGCAAACTCTGGTTCCGATCTTAGAAAGGCCACATTATAGTTTTAAAATCTTTTCACTGAAGTATAATATACCTATAGGAAAGTGGACATATCATAGGTGATCAGCTCAATGAAATTTTCTAAACTGAACACACCCATGTCACCAGCATACAGATTAAAATGTCACCAGTGTCCCAGAAGCCACATCTGTGCGCCTTCTTCCATCCTCTCAATACTAACTACTGTCTATGTAGCATCATTGATTTTGCCTGTTTTTAGACTTTACACAAGTAGAATCATACAGTATGTACTGTTTTGTATCTGGTTTCTTTCACTCAACATTCTGTTTGTGAAATTCAGTCATTTTATTGTATATAGTTGTAGATCATTGGTCTTTTTTTTCCCTTTGGTGAGGGAGATTAGCCCTCAGCTAACATCCGTGCCCATATTCCTCTACTTTGTATGTGGGTTGCTGCCACAGCATGGCTTGACAAGTGGTGTAGGTCTATGCCTGGGATCCAGACCCACGAACCCAGGCCGCCAAAGTAGAGTGTGCCAAACCCAACCACTATGCCACTGGGCTGGCCTCTAGATCGTTCATTTTAACTGTTGTGTAGTATTCCGGTTTTAAATAGATCACAATTTATCCATTCAATTGTTGATGGGAATTTGGTTAGTTTTTAGCTAGAGACTATTACAAAGAATGCTGTTACTGATGTTCTAATACATATCTTTGGGAGGAAAATATAATGCTGAGAAAAAGTCCATGATACTTTTAATCAGTAACTCCCCCCTGCCCCCCAATTGCCTGCTTCAGATGCTTTACCAACATCAAGAACGTCTCATAACCAAGGGTCATGGCTGATTTAAAGGAACCGATCTCCTTCCCTGTCCTACCCACCAACCTTCTAAGCCATTGTCCAAGCCTGCATTTCCTTGTGTTGAAATCTTTTGAACCACTACACTTTCCAGAATGCTTTTCCCTTGGCCTGCCATCCCGTGGGCTGGGACTGGATGTGGTAATTTCGAAGAAGTCAACACCCAGCCAGAAACATAACTCCACCTCCCAGCATCCCACTCAGTGCCACCTCATTCATTTACTCACGCCCCCACTGCCACTGCCAAGTCAGCCGTTTCTTCCCTTTCTGCCTTAAGGAGAGACATGATGGGCCACAAATGTCCCTTTCCTTCTCCATCTGGGGCCTCCCCTGAACTAATCCTACACCCCGATTTCATAATCCCAAGCCTCGTATTTGGAACAACCCAAACTGTTTTACAGATTAGAGCATGTCCAACTGAAGCTTGGGAGCAGAAGGGTGGAGGAAGGAGCTGGCACAGACTGGCAGAGTAATGTGGGCATGAGCCAGACACTTGGCACTGTTGCCCAAAAACGTTGGGAGCTGCTAGGTTAACTCAGCCATATAATTTTCCTTTTGTTGGGAAAGGTTGGAACTGATGCTTCAACTGCTCTTGGTGTTACATACATGAGAGACTCTTCTAGATCCCCAAATCTAGTTTGAGTTTGGTCATGGATAAAGCATTACTATTATGTGGTGAACGGTGGAATCACGTACGTGGCTTTGCCCAGGGTTCCATTAATTTGTGCCAGATTGTCAATTTACACGTGTCAAATCTGGAATTAGCTGGGGAAATATAGAATGGATATTAAGCCCAGTTAACAAACATTCCAGAGAGATCTAAATGAAGTTAGGCTTGTCTTGTCCCTTTGTCTTATCCATTTTGTCCCTTTTTTTTGGTTAGGTGGACTTAATGATACATTTAGGACAGATGGAGTGGGGAGGGAGGCATGGGAAATGATACACTGTGAGTGTCTTTGTTATGTTTGCATGTTTATTTTTTATTACCTGGTGACCGAGAAGTAGGAAAGAAAGTGGAGATGCTTGGGAAGGGTGAGGTTGACTCTGGGAGATTTTTTATCTACTCAAGTCAACAAAGAATTAAGCCGTACTTTTCTGTAGGATTATAACATCTCATAAAAAATGAATAAATAATTGAGCAACCTCAGTGCAAAGCTCTTTTGGAGATTTAATTATGATAATAGCTGTCATTTATTGAGCATTTTCTATGTGACCAGCAGTATATTTGGGACTTTCTGGATCACGGGTCAACAGATGTTTTCTGTAAAGAGCCAGATAGTAAATATGTTAGGTTTTGTGAGTTAAGAGGCAAAATCGAGGACAGCATATAGGTAGTTGTATAACAAAAAAACAGATTTGCATGAAATTTTTGTTGACAAAATTCAAATTATAATGACAATCATTGAGTATAGCTTTTTCGTAATACAAGCCTACTGATGAGAAGAATGGAATTCTTTTTCGAGGGGGTAGGGCTTACAGTTACCGTTCCCTGTCATCAAATTGGTTGCAAATGTTCGTCTCTAAAAATCACTCAGCTCATGGGCCATACAGAAACAGATGGTGGCCTGGATTGGGCCTGCAGGCCGTAGTTTTATTTACGTTATTGCTGAGCCTTATTTATCAGTAACGATTAAGCTGGGCTGTGCAGGACAGAGAAAAACTCACCAGTGGCATAAATGAGTTAAGCATTTGTTTCTTCCCTGTAAAAGAAGTTTAGAGGTGGCTCTATGGAGCTGGGCTGGCAGCTTCACTGTGTCATAGTGACCCAGGTTTCTTTTTTCCTGCCTTGTCCTCCTCAGCATGTGGGCTTCTTCCTCAGAGTCATTCCGTGGTCCCACAGAATTTTGGCACATTGCTGCTGCCACCACATCTACTTTCCAGGCAGCAAGAAAAAGAGGAGGAAGGAGTACACGTCTACCCTTTTTTTTTTTCTCACTGAGGAAGGTTCACCCTGAGCTAACATCTGTTGCCAATCTTCCTCTTTTTTTGGCTTGGGGAAGATTAGCCCTGAGCTAACATCTGTGCCAGTCTTCCTCTACTTTGTATGGGGGTCACTGCCATAGCATGGCTGACAAGTGGTGTAGGTCTGTGCCTGTGATCCGAACCAGCAGACCTGGGCCACCAAAGCAGACTGCGCGAAACTTAACCACTGCATCATGGGGCCGGCCGCCACATCTGCTCTTTTTTAAGGAGATTTCTCGAAGTCCCGCTCGATCCTATTACCTTCTCCTTGGTCAGAACTTGGTCACATGGCTGCACATCTCTACAGAAGAGGCTGAGAAGTGCAGCATCTATTCCAGCTGTTCGTGTGCTTAGATAATTGGAATCCTGCCACTGCGGGGGCAGGAGAGATGTTGGGATAAGCAAGAAGGGCAGAAAGTGAGCTCAGAGAGACTGCCATCTTCCCAAGGCCCTGTGGTAGCAGACTGCGATTTGGACCAGGTCTGCCCAACTCCAGCTCCCTCTCCGTGTCTGCCCTCAAGCATTGTGGGGAGATATATGCGCATAATATTAGTAATGAGGTGACAGGCGGTTTATACCCTTGCTCCTTCCAAAGATGTTCCCAAGGTATCTTTAAGGAAGGATGACAACTATCATCCTTCAGCTGAGAGCCCTGTAAAGGATGGACCAGGGCACTTGGCTGTGGTTGAAGCCTCAGTGGGGCCTCCTACCTCTCCCTAAACATGAACGCACATCTTGAGATCCTACCAAACCTTCTTTCCAGTCACATAGGACAGAAGCAAGTACAGTAATCAACAAGCTCGGGTATGCATGCAGAGAGAAAGTTGGCACGCCTTGTCATAAGCCCACTTACCTGCTAAGTTGTGTGAAAGGAAACACATGGGAGCGAGATAACAGTGCCTGAGTATGTGGCCTTTTAAAGTGACTTTACTCACTACTATGGCTTAGAATTTAGCCAGCCAGGTTCACAACTTCTTATCCTCAATGGGAAGCTGAGGAAGGTAGATAGAAACTTTTAGATTCCTTCTACATACTACATACACTACATACCTCTACATATGTATGTGGAAGGAATCTGAAACCTCATACCTACATGTATGTATATGCTTGTATGTGTATATGTATATATGTGTGATATATAGATATAGATATCTAGCTATTAGAACATTTGAGTGCTTGCTAAGTACCAAATCATTTATCACACGTATCACAATATGTGATGCCAACATCATCTCCATTTTAAAGATAAGTAAATACAGTTGGCCCTCCGTATCCACATGTTCCACATCCACAGATTCAACCAAGTGTGGATTGAAAGGCCTAGGGTGGTTGCATGTATACTGAAGATGTACAGACTCTTTTTTCTTGACACTATTCCCTAAACAATACAGTATAACAACTATTTACATAACATTTACATTGTGTTAGGTGTTATGAGTAATCTAGAGATGATTTAAAGTATATGGAAGGATGTGTATAGATTATACGTAAATATTACACCATTTTGTATAAGGGACTTGAGCATGGGGTGGGGTGGGGGTATCTTGGAACCAATACTCCCCACAGATACCAAGGAATGACTGTACAATGTTGAGAGATTAAGTAACTTACCCAAAACCACACAGCCGGTAAGTGGCAAACCTAGGCAGTTGGACTTGAATCTTTCAACTCTACTCTTCCTGACTGTTATACTTAGGTGGGATAAAAGCAACAATACCATTTTCAACAAAGCACATGGGATTACAACAGAAGGAATGATTAATTTTGACTTGGGGGAGGGATGGGGAAAGCTTCCAAGAGGTAGGGACATTTGAGCTGGGCTTGAAGAATGTCTGGGGCCATGTGGGTGGGAAGAGTGAAATCCACTGAGACAAATCATTGTTGGTCAAATATATAGTATACTATAATAATAAATAACCAGACCTGGCTAGTTAGGAGGTGAGAAATGGATTCAGGGACCCTATCTTTTTGTTCACCTTCCTCTGAATATTACCATCACTGCAAAAATAGCTGATCCATATTCCTGAGACAGCTCCTTGTCCAACTCCATTTCAGTGTTTTCTGTCACCCTGGGGAACAGGAGCAAAAGCCTCTTGCCAGAAAATGACTTGCACCAAGTTTTGATGGTCTGGTATTGAATGGTTTGTTCCTCTTTCTACTGTATTCCTGACTTTAGTTTGTCTAAACCCGGCTCTGTGTTAGTGTAAAGGAATAAAGCTCATAAATAAAAGAGGAGATGAAAGTAGGTTTTAGTAATGAGGCTCCTGCTTAATCGCATCGGCAAGCTAAGGGAAGATCTATTAAATATTTATTGAATTGTTGTATTAACATTTTCACTGTGCCTGCTGTGGACACTAGAACTCTCTAGAGAGTGCGGTTGTCTACCACCATGCAAGAGAAGGGAACTGTGGCTGAACCAAAACATACACCTCTATTATTACAAACCTCCATCCATCTGAGGGCTCCAAAGAGACTGCATTAATAATCACCAATTGCTTGAGGAGACTTTGTTGAAGTTTAACAGTGAGACAGTGCACAGGCGTTGATGGAGCATCAGCAGGCGCCCCACCTTGAAATGCCTCTCATAGGCCAGCAGATCCCATGCACATTCCAAGCTGCCCTTTGATTTTTTCCAAGGCCATGGTTTCTTGAGAGTTTTGTTTATGATTAGTTTAACCATGATAAACCATTGTAAGATGTAGGTCCTTGGTGGTTCTTTTTTTCCCTTCTTACTTTAAAGAATTCTTTAAATGGGGCTGTGTTAGCCTGGATGAGAGACTGCAGATTGCATCAGCAGATCCTGTGCTTGTCTTGTGGTCGCCTTCCAAATAAGGCATGCTGTAGGTATTCCAGCCGCCATGAGGTCTTGAGCTGGTCAAGGAGTCAATTATTATGCATTAAAAAGCAATTCATCATCTAGAGTAGTGAACTCACGTGTTATTTTTAGCCCAGGCTTTTAATTTATGTGGCATGCAAGAACAGGGTTTCTCACATGAACTCCTGGAGGGTCCATGGAAGAGTAACCAGGGTGGGGGTGGAGCAGCCAGTGGGGGTAGGTCTCTGGACAACTTTGTGATGATCCCGTGGTTCGTTAGTTTTGAGCAAGGACTTTGGAGTCAAACGACAGCTCAAATCCCAGCTCCTCACTTCCCGTTTCTATTGTTGAGTAGGTTACTTACACTGTTGAAGTCTCAGTTTCTTTTCCTATAAAATGGATTAATTATGGTGTCTACCTCAAAATTGCTATGAGGACAAATGAGATAGTGCACATAAAGCCATTAGTACAATATTTGGTTTAGCAGTCACTTAATAAATAGTAGGCAGTATTATTATTATTTCTTGAACTTTTAATTTAAAACCAGAACTTTCTAACCTTTGAGACTTCTTATAAGGTCAGATGGGAGATGAATCTTTTTGTGTGTGTGTGAGGAGATTGGCCCTGAGCTAACATCCATCTCTAATCTTCCTCTTTTTGCTGAGGAGGATTAGCCCTGAGCTAACATCTGTGCCCATCCTCCTCTGTTGTATATGGGATGCTGCCACAGCATGGCTTGATGAGTGGTGTGTAGGTCCGCACCAGGGATCTGAACCTGCGAACCCTGCGCCGCCAAAGCAGAGTGCGCGAACTTACCTACTACACCACTGGGCTGGTCCCAGAAGGTGAATTTTGACTAATTAAGTTATGAAAATCCAGAAGTGGAAGGTACCAAGAAGAGATCATATATTGCAGGAGTCTGCAAACTATGGCCTTCTAGCCAAATCCAGCCTGCAGCCTTTTTTGTAAATAAAGTTTTATTGGAACACATTCATGCCCATTCATTTCTATATTGTCTGTGATTATTGTCATACTGCAAGAGCAGAGTTGGATAGTTGTGACAGAGACTACATGGACTACATGGCCCTCAAAGCCTAAAATACTTACTGTCTGAACCTTTTCAGAAAAAGTTTCTTGACCCTTGATCTAATCCACTGGGGTTTTACCCCTGAGAAAAGCAAGGCCCAGAAAAAGGTAAAAACTTAATGAGATACACAGCCAAGTGTTTAACGCAAGCTCCCTGACTCCCATGCCAGTGCTCCCACCATTATGCGTGCTGCCTCCTGACTTGGTAGGGAAGGGATATTTGAAGCACAGGGAAAAGCTCATGTCACCTGGGTGTTGGAAACCATAGTGAAAGTTCTCTTGACCAGCAAATAGACCGAGTCTGCCATGGAGGAAACCATTTCTTGAAGGTAAAGGATCAATGCTGGGATGATGCAGGATCATGCCCACCACTCTTACTGCATCAGCTAACAGGGTTCCAATTCCACACTCAATTTTCTCCAACCAATCAAGCAATGGATGGGGAGGGGGCGTACTTCCAACTGACCCCTGTAACATGTGGTAGACCTGGATGGGCATATTCTGTGGTGACCAAGCATAAACTTTCCTGGGAGAGAAGATGGTGGAGGAGGTAATTTTCATAGGCTTTTTTGCTTCAGAGTATCTGCCTGTGCCCCTTGCCTCATATTTTTCATTTTGTTGAGTTTCCTATGTGAAGCACTTAATCCTCCCAACACATTTATAAGGTAGGAAACTATTGCTACCCTCATTTTACAGAAGAGGAAGTGGAAGCTCAGAGTGGTTAAATAATTTGTTCAAGGTCATAAGGTCGGTGGCAGAGCCAGGGCCTGAGGAAGGTCTGTCAGATTCCAAAGAAAGGAAGGCATATATATAATGGAGATGAGGGAAGAATGTTGGCATGGATGTAGGCAATGCCTATTACTTTTTCTTTAGACCATCTTGGGTTGATTGAAATGTATTCTTAAACACGTTGCTATAATATCTCCAGTGTGTTCCATTACAATGTGACTTCACTCGTCAGAAGGTCTGACCAGACAGGCAATAAATCATGTCGATGAGCAAAGCGGCAAGAGACCTCCATCCTTAGACAATACATCAGGGCAGAGGGATATGTCTGTCGTGCTCATTGATGTGTCTCCAAAGCCTAGAACAGAGCCTGGCATGTATTAGGAGCTTAGTAAATCTTTGTGGAGTATTGGACAAACTAGAATTCAAGGTGTGAAATGTTAGTAATTTAAGTCACCAAATGTAACTGGATTGCTATGCAGCAAAAGCAAGCCCAGTCTGGGTGAAGGGGCCCAGACGCAGACTTGGAAATTGAAGGCTTCATGCTTGCAAATCTGGATGAGCAGCAATGAGTAACAGACACCCAGATGTGAGCAAGTCCCTGTTCTCTGATGGCCTGTGGAATTCTCTGCCATGTGTGCAAAGTGGATTCTTTGTCTCCCAACAAAAATGTGAAGGGGATCTTGTGGCTGCTTCTGTCCTACAAGGAAAGGCGTGCAGAATATAGACTTGGACGAAGTGAGGCATGCTGATCCTGGGCGTGTGGCCCAGGCGGAGGGACCAGCACATTTAGAGCAGGGCTGGTGTGTCAAAGGACAGCAGGGAGGAGGACTCTCGAAAGCAGGTGAGCAGGGAAGGGGGAGATACTGGAGCGTGTAAGACCTTGCCGGCCTGGAAGAGGACTTTGGCTTTCATTCTGTGTTAGGAAGCCCATATTGGATCTCACCACGACAGTGAATCAGGCCTTTCTGGGTTGCAAGTTCAGAATCTCAGTATAAGCCAAGAGGGAATGTATTGGCTCATGGAACTGGGAATTCTGAGTGGTGGGGCTTTTTTCAGGCGCTGCTGGACGAACGTTCTTATACGGTATCAAAGGCACGCTCTCTCTTCTCTCACATCTGCAGTCCTTTGTATTGGCTTCATTTCTTCTACCTGCCACCAAAGATGATGACTGGCAGCTCCAGACCTGAGAGGGCCATGATCTTGGGAGAGAGGTTTGCTCACTCTTCCAGTGTCCTTATCAATACCCTCCCCACTAAAAAAAAAAAATACTGGTTGGTCCTGCATGATGCCATGCACACTGCTGGACTAATCAAGGGCAGGAGAAGACAGTGTGGGATCCTCTGGTTGGTCAGTTTGGGTCACATGCCCCACCTACAGGCAAGGTAAACTTGGCTTCTCTGTAGCCCAGTGATTCCTAACCAGTGTGATCCACTCCTCCCTCTCCTCCGGGGACATTCGTCAACGTCTGGAGACGTTTTTGATTTTCACAATTTAGGGGAGGGGTGCTACTGGTACCTAGTGGGTAGAGACCAAGATACTGCCAAATATCCTAGAGGGCACGGGGCAGCCTCCT
This sequence comes from Equus quagga, assembly GCF_021613505.1. Classification (NCBI taxonomy): domain Eukaryota; kingdom Metazoa; phylum Chordata; class Mammalia; order Perissodactyla; family Equidae; genus Equus; species Equus quagga. The sequence continues at coordinate 123,911,539 of NC_060267.1, forward strand.
CAACAAAGAATTATCTGGCCCAAAATATCAATAGTTGAAAAACCCAAAATACTCTATTAGCATATAGCTCCGCAAGGAGAACCTGTAATGCAGACCCAATAACAGTCTGGCTCTCATAGCTTTCCAAAAACTTGCTGATTGGGGACACTATGGTTGAGAGGTGAAACCAGTGTTTGCTTTGACGGTAAAGCAAAGGGAAGCAGTTGTGGTATTTGAACTCCCAGGTTCAATTCTCCCTCTGCTCCTTAAGAGTTTTCAGGCCTCGAGCAAGTCATTAAACTTCTGTTTTCTCTTCAGGAAAATGGATGGAAAAAACCCCCTCTCACCCAGCGGCTGGGAGAGTTGAATTTGAAGCTCCGTGTGAATGTAATTTATAACCTGATAAGCTACATGAGTAATGCATTCTAGAAGACAACCTCTTGTGTGCAGGGTGCTTCACTGTGGTTTAATGTTCCACGAAACCGTCTCTCCTCAAGGAGCGTCCATTATAGCGTGGGTGATAGGAACACACTTGTAGCATAAGACAGCAAGTAGAACAGTCCCCGCCGAAAGGTGGGAGGGATTCAGACCTGGACAACAGAATGTTCTGGGAGTGGAGCCGAATGGATGAGCTGTAGGGTTCAAGGAAAAGGGCTGTGTCGTCTTCAAGGCATTTACTGTGTAACTTTCCGCCAGTTGGGGGATGAGCCTTGCAGTCATGAACGGTGCTTGTTTATTGGCGAGCCTCCTTTTGACAAGACTGTGACTGATACTACAGTTCACGCAGCTGCTATTTTTTTCTTGGATTGTTAGCAAATTTATTTCACTTTATGGAAAGGGGAAAGATCGTCCGAGTTTGAAAGGTAGTAAATCATATGGAGGAAAAAATTAATGTATTTGTAGATCAGAGGAGTTTGCTTGTAGTCACAACCTTAAATTACGGCTTTGGGTAAGGAATCAAAGAAGAATTTTCCTTAAGAGTTAAATTCTCAACTCGTTTTTCAGCTTCACTTCAGGTCTGTCACTAGCCAAGGTAGTGTGTTTTCTGGTTTCTATGGAGTCTACCATTTGATTCTGTTTCCTAAGAGAGTCTATCAGGATAAAAGATTTGTCACCTTTTGCAACATGGAATAGTGGGAGGGGGTATTGTTTTTAAAAAGAGGTGATACATTATTAGATGAAGGGCCGAGGTTTTTCCAGCTGGATTTGTCTTGTTGGCTTCACCTCTTGCTCCTTTGATGCGAATGGTGATTGATCTGAGGTTCAAGTCACCACCAGCCTGATAGCTGGAGAGGTTGACCTTTTGCTGTTTATGTGGTGGATTTTAATTATCCTGCAACTTACTAAATGTGTGGGTGTCCTGCATCCACATGCTGGTTGCACGTTAAGACTAACTTCTTCCTGCTCCTTTCTGATTGAAAATTTATTGGGAAGGGGGACAATTTCCCTTTGGAGTTGACTGTCAAGTTTTGGGCTTTTTGGTTTTTTTGCCTAATTATTTGCCATTGCCCATTAAATGCTGTCCTTGAAATGAATAGGGAAGATCGAAGAGGAGTTAGGTGAAAGTTTTCTGCCAAGACAGATCATTAGCAAGAAGTTAGTGGGAATGACTCATGAAAATTAACTGATGTTAAGTAAATTATTTCTAATGTGCATTTTAATTTTCATTGGTGAGATGGTGGGCTGCCTTTTTAAAAAAGTATTATGTGCTCAGCTTTGTGTTGCAAAAATCGTCAGTGAGTAAAGTTTCAGTTATATAAGTTTTATAGAGGATGGTTTGGTTTAAAAGTTTTACAGATTGAGCTGTGCAGACCATGGGAAGGCTGTCAGTTTCCCTGACCCGTCTAAGGAATGAATGACTGATTTCTCAGTTGGTGACGGGCTGGTGAAAACCAATCCAGACCCCAAGTCACTTTGATCTCAAAATGATTTTATACAGCCACTGTGTTTGAGGCCCGTTAGAAAATGAAATTCCATGCTTTAACTCCTGATTAAATTAATTTTCTTCATTAAGAATCAATTTAAGTTGTCAGCTCGGTGGTATCCCACACCAGAAGCCCTATCTCATGTGCAGTCTTTAATCTCAGCATGTTGCTGAAGAAACTTTCTGGGGAAAACAGTTAATTTCATCCGATGTCGTGGTTATGGCCCAGGTTACTTAAATGGTGACCTACAGTTCTTCAATCTGTGCCCTGCTCCTTTTGAAATGGTGTCGTCTTAAGTAAGGGGAAAGAACTTTTTGCCTTGCTCCTGATCGCTGCAAAATTTTACAGAGCTAAACAATGGAATTAAAAGAATCCACCTACAATTAAAGCCTGATTCAGTAAAATACAGGAGGTTATATATGATGCAAGACAAAAAGCTTGCAGAATAAAACATCTTTATCCCCCGAGAATAATAGTCATTTTGGAGTGTTAGTTACTCTTTTAAAATCAGAATGCTTAAAGGTAATCTGTAGCCTATAAATACATAGCAAGGTAATATAAATAGGATGGTGCTGCTTAAAAAAATCCCTCACTTGTATCTTCTGTGCACATTAAAATGCATGCATAGTAATTGCTGCAATTATTCAACGATGTTTTAGGAACTTTCTGTTCAAATGAGAAAAAAATATGATATAGTTAATTAAAAGGTGTCATCTGATCAGGGAGGCCGGCCTGCTGGATATTCCATTCTGTCCTGGAAATTGACCAATCAGGAAGCCTAAATTCTGGGCGCAGCCCTGCCAGTTGCTGCCCGCATTGTGGCTTTGGACATGGCACATGATCTGTTTTGGTTTCAGATTTTCATTTACAAAATGAGAAGTTCAAATAGGTGATCCCAAAAATGATGTTTATGAAATGGACTTCAGATTCAGCCGGGAAGACCTTCCTGTGAATAAGTATCCATAAGCCCCGAAATGAACCATGTGGATACATCCTGTCCCCTCCTTCTCGGGGATTCCTCCCTGTATTAGGGGGCAGCGCAGTCCAGGGAAACCTGAGAAGTTTATGAGGGCACTTTCTACTGGGAACTTTGTTGAAATGAAGGCAAGGGTGTCACATGGGAGGTAAGGCTTTTGCCTGTGAACGGGACCGAACACTCCAGGAGGGCCTTTACTTCTCAGGTTTAAGAGTCTAATTTAGCGGTCCTCAAAGTGTGATCCCCACATCAGCAGCATCAGCCATCCCATCACCTGGGAACTCATTAGAAATGCAAGTTGTTAGGCTCCACCCACCCCAGACCCAAACAGAAACTCTGGGGTTAGGGCCTGCAGTCTCTATTTAACAAGCCTTCCAGGTAATTCTGTTGCACATTAAAATGTTAGAGCCACTGGTATAACCGAACCCAGACCACAAGTGTTATCAAGTGGAGAAACTAAAAGATCAAAAAGGGAGGAAAGAGAATTTTATTGTAATGTTAAAAGGTGGGGGTGCATGGGGGGCTGTGGGTTGGGACAGGGTCACCTGAAACAATCATTAAGTCTTTTCCAACTGCAGAGCTCTGTTCTTAATAGCAGTACCAAGATCCTTCAGATAAAATTTTGAAATGACAACTACGGCAATGAGGTTTTCCAAGGAAAAGGGGTGTACACAGAAGGGATTTTCTTTTCAAAGGATATTCAGGAGCACCCAGACCAAAAGGAAAAGTCTCAGTGAACTATGACTTAAAAAGAACCTCACCTTTGCAGAAATTGCTAGGTTAACGGCAAAACAGGGAACACACGGTTATTCAGATACCTGGTCCCTTCACCCCTGGGTTCTTCTATACCTGACAGCTCTAAGGCCAATTTGTGAGAGCTCTGAGTTTCAAACTATAGGCTCTTTGGCTGGAGAATGCTTAGCTGCCAGTTACACTGGTTTTGAAACGTTCTCAGGAATCATCCATTGGTCTCCAAAGAGGAGTCGCCCCCATGCCTCTCCGGATTGAAATGACTGGCCTAGTTGAAAGAACAGTTATGTCACCTAGTCGAAACCCCAGAACTGCTCAGTGCATCCTCCTAAAGTCTACTTGCATATGTATCATCCCTTTAAGGTTCTCACCTTCCTTCAGATTTTCTGTTGTTATGAATGTAGACTCTCATTCCAAATAGAAACAGAATCAGCCTGTAGAGCATGGGTTTCTGAGTCCTTTGACTGCTCTGAAAGGGGAGAGATGAGGGTGGGAGATGAGGGACATTAGCATTTATATAGCCTCCACTCCAAAGGCTTCAAATCCATTATTTCCCAGTTTTTTCCAGATTGAGAAACCCAGTGTACCCCCAGAGGCAGCTTTCCTGTCCTTCCTCATCTACCCATCTCACCTTTTCTATTGTGAAACACTTGAAAATACAAGAATCTTTGGTAGGACATTTTAAGGGATTTTAATTGAGCCTTTTTTTTTTTTTTTTTTAGCAAGCTTTGGAAAATTGAAAAAAGCTTTCCCAATGTTAACTGTCCAGTAGAACACACAATTTTTCTCTTAGGACAATTTCAAGCCAATTTTTCTGTGTGTCTTACCTCTTATTACTGATAATTCACTGCATTGATCCCAAATGGCTATATAACTTAATTCCACGTTTTTTAGGCAGGATATCAATGTTACAGTGTACATCTTTGATTACAAAAATTATTTTAAGGGGCTGGCCCAGTGGCGTAGTGGTTAAGTTCATGTGTTCCACTTTGGTGGCCCAGGGTTTGCAGGTTCGGATCCCAGATGTGCACCTACACACCGCTTGTCAAGACGTGCTGTGGCAGCATCCCACATGCAAAATAAAGGAAGACTGGCACAGATGTTAGCTCAAGGACAATCTTCCTCACCAAAAAAATAATTTATACACATTGATCAATATTTGACAGCCCAATTTTGAAGGATTCAGGGTACACTGTTATATGCTATGACACAGTGATTGAGAACCATTGGTCTACGGACAACCTCAACGTAATCATATATGTGTGTTATGTATGCAATTGTATCTTTCTGTTTTGAGCTGTGATCCCCTTGAGTCAAGGACTCTCTCTTGTTCTTCCTGTATTCTGGTGACCAAATGAGGGCTAGATCATGCTAAATTGTGGTTTTTTGAAGACATGTATGAATATACCCATTTTCTCTCTCTCACATACACACACATATATACACACACACACCAGCCACTCCCTTCTTTTCATCTAGGCTTATCACTATTTTTCCTTTTATCATCATCACCTAGGGGCCAATATCAGAACGTCCGCACATGTCCACTAAATCCAGGGTAACTGAATGTCAACCTAGCCAAGGAAAGCTCCTTTCTAAATATGACTTGATGACTATCTCCAGCATTTTCAAGTGAGAGACTAATTACTGCATCAGTTACTACCTGACTCCCTCTGCCAGTTAGCTCATCTCATAACTTCCCTTAAAATGACAAGGCACAAATAAGTATACAAATTGGAGCATATCAAGATGGTGTTTATCGACTTGAACTGAGATCCCAGGGTTTCTAGCTGTGGTTACCAAGTGGTGGCACAGACATTTTTGCTGAGCAAAATCAAACAACATATGAGGTATTCTATGACTGGAGTTGATTTCAGCAGAATATCAAGGCCAAAATATTGTAACTTTCCAAATGCTGGAAGGGTCACTGTGAGCCACTACTGTGGTTCCGTGCAAGTTAACACTTCTTTTCTTCCTGTATGTTTTTCTTTTGTCTTTGATTCATTGCTGCATCAAACAGATGGGGTAGGTACTTCCCTAAAAGACTCGACTTGTCCCATTCCGTAATCTAGCTGCCACAAATTGGAATACTAACAATTATGAGACGAAAGGACATGGGTAGTACAGAAATAACATGCCAGGAGGCTCAAAGGTAAAATTTTATGGCGTGGAAATCATCAAGGGCATTGGAAGCAGTGACCAAAAATGTGTGTTTCTTGGAGAAGTAGACCAGATCCTAATCAGAATTAATACCTCCTATTTCTGAGCCTCAGTTTACTCATCTATGAGATGAGGTGATTAAATTTGACACCTTCCAATATCTGTTTTTCTTAATGACAATTATAACAGCTGACAATATTGTGCTATTAAGTCAGGCACTCTACTAAGGTCTTCATCTGCATTTTCTCTTTTAATCATCAGAATACTATTATCTATCCCCATTTTACATTCATCCAAGACCACAAAGCTAGTAAGTGGCAGAGCTGAGATTCTGACTCGGGTATATTTAATACCAGAATCCATCCACTTGACCTTTACCTTATAGGGCCCCCAATGAGGCCCTAATAACTTGTTACAAGGTAGGATTTCTAAACTACTTCTAGACCAGTGGTTCCAGCAGGAGCAATTTTCTCCCCCAGGGGACATTGTCTGAAGGCATTTTAAGTTGTCACAACTGGAAAGAAGGGTGCTTTTGGCATCTGGTGACTTGAAGCCAGGGATGCTACTATACAGCGTACAACACGTGGCCCTGACACCCCACAACAAAGAATTATCTGGTATAAATTGTCCATGTTACTAAGGCGGAGAAACCCTACTCGAGGCCCAGCCTAGAAATGTGTGACTCATTGAAATGTCCTCTTCACCACTGTCCACAGAAGATAAATGGAAAGTGTCTATTCTCAAGGGATGACATCCCTGTTTTTAGAGTTTTGTGCACAGTCCAACCCTCTCAGTACATCACTGCATTTAAGAGCCACAGGCTTTGGCACAAGACAGATGTAAATTCAAATCCCTGTTCTGTCACTTTCTGTTTTTCTTTAGGGCCATGACTTATACTCTTAAGCCTCATGTTTCTCATCCCTCAAATGGAGATAGTCATTCCCTTTCTTGGGATGAGTAGGACCTAGGAAGTGCTCAGTTAATCGTTAGAGCCTTCTCTCAACATTGCCTCTCTTTCCTTTCATAAACATCTCAGTCAGCCTGCGCTCTTACAGATGGCCAGGGATGCTCTTGGCTCCACCATTCATGCTGGAAGGAGCCACAGACGGTTGTTTGTAGATTGGTGCTCAGTGTCTTACACACAGGAGATGGAGTAGGTGAAACGTACTCCCAAATGCTGTAGAATATTGGTGGCCCCATACGAGTGCAGGAGCTGGCGTGGTAGAAGCAAAAGAATCCAGGAATCTTGGCCCCTGGCCAAGGCATCGGCTGAGGTGGACTCTCAGGGTTGGCTAGTTTTATGGTAGAGTAAATTGTTGCTCCATAATGTAAATGGAAAGTTAACTTGTGTAACCAATCAAAGAACCTTTATGATTCTTTGTGAAACATACCACCCAGATAAGCTAAAGATTTATGTATTTTCTTTCAAGAGACCTTTTCTGGGGTAGACAGGGTGGGAAAAGGGTACAAGTTGAAGAAAGAGGGAGGGGTAGCTAGTTGGAGGAATTTCCTTCATGGAAAGGGCCCCGAGAAAAATGTGTAGTTTGAAATGCTGTGCTTGGTTTGTATAACTTAAGTTAAAAAGCAAGGTTCCAGCTAGACCATTAAGAAGGTGTCATTAAATATACCCTTTTCCTTCTTTATGAAAAGATCGTTATCATTATGTGCACATTCTTTATTTATTTGGGTCAGTGTGGGGATGGGAAGAAGAGGAAAGAAAACTGAATGAGGGTGGAAGGCTCCAAATAAGACCTCCAATCCGTTAAGCTGCTTGCAGGAGAGAGAAAAGATGATTAGAAGTCACACCTGGCATTCTGAGCTTTCCAAAGAACCTTCAGCCGATCTGAGCAAAATAATATATGGAGAGGGCTTTCTCTCCACGGTCTCTCATTCATAGGGTATGTGGTAGGTAATGAGAGGACCAGTGCAGTGGAATATTATCCATTTTGATTTAAGGAAGTGTTTAGATACCTGATTAGGAGAAAAAACAAAAAATCATTTCCCCTGCTTGGCCAATCTGAAGGCATAATTTGGGCTGCTGACAATTAGGCCCTTTTGTGCTGCCTTCCCAGGTGGGACTGCTGGCTCACTCTCACAGCAGCTCTGGGAGGGAACGGAGGAAGGGGTGATTCCGAGCCTCTGAGAGGGTCAGAGTCTTTCTCAAGATGCGGCGTCAAGGACAGATCAAGGGCTGGAGCTCCGATCCTGGAATTCTGAACCAGGCTTGATACTATTGTGGTATTAAAGCTCTTTGGAAACCATTGAGATGTGGGGGCATCTCCATAATATAATGTACTGAAAGCTGGTAGGTGTGAAAGCATACATACAGACACACACACACATGCATATATACGTGCACACATATATGCAGAAATGCACATTTATGTCAGTGTAAATAGATAAATCAGAAAATGAGCGGGATCATCAGTGTGAACCGATCTGCCCTTGTCTGTAGGACAGAATAAGGCACAGCAGTGAGTCCCCAGCTCAGAGGGCTGCGCCGTTCAGCTCCAGCTCATCACTGCCTCTTGGGAACTTGAGCTCAGTGCCCAGATCTTTTGAGTTGTTTTTTTTTTGAGAGAAGCTGTTGTGCAGATGTGGGGTTGGCAAACCACAACCTGCAGGCCAAATTTGGCCCAGCTCCTGTTTTGATAAAAATAAAGTTTTAGTGGGATATAGCCACACCCATTTGTTTACAGATTGACACTACAACGGCAGGGTTGAGTAGCTGCAGAGAGAGAGACCACATGGCCTTCAGAGCCTAACAGATAGACTACTTGGTTCTTTTTAGACAAAGTTTCCCGACCTCTGTGGTAGACCCAATAAAACACCTATGTGGGCCGAATTCCACCTCCGAGCCTCCAACTTACCATCCTGGACCCCTCAGAGGCTCCTCCAGTCTCATGCCATTGCTCACCCCTTTTTCCCAAACTTAAACCTGCATGCAGAATCCCTTAGAGGGCTCGTGAAAACTCAGATAAGCTGGTTCCACCTCCAGATCCAGTAGGGCTGGGTGGGGCCTGAGAGCCTGCATGTTCAAGTTCCCTGGTGAAGCTCATGCTGCTGGTCCAGGATCACCCTTTGAGAACCAAAGACTCAGACACACCCATGCTGTTGGGGAGGTCTTAAAGTACCCCGTCCATCAAGTGAGTGACTAAATCGGCTAAGGGAGATGAATGAATTCTGTAGAACCTCTAGGACAGCTCGTTGAGGTATTGCACAGCCCACACAGGGACTTTAGGCAAAGAATCTGTGGATCTTTAGAGTCCTGTAGAGTTGCTCTGTTTCCTCAATTTGGAGAGCATCCCTTGGCATCCATCCAGGTCCACCTCTACTGGCCTGCAAAGGAGCTCTAGCTGTGTGTAAAGTAGTCAGGATTTCCCACCTCAGTGCTGCGGTGAAGACGGGCTGTAGCTGGCTAACCTGCGTTCAGTCCTGGACTACTTTGTTCTGCCAACTGCCCTTTGACCTGGCCAATCTCTTGAGGGCCCCCCAGCATAAATGGCCAAACTCTAGTGTCCCTTATATCAAGATCAACCCAAACGTAGGATGAAATGGGAAGAACAGATTCAGCAGCCTAAATGGAAATCTTAAGACTAGCAGTAAGTAGAAGAAAAAGGAATAGAGTCAGAAATTAGAGGAATGCTTGTTGTAGTTAACAGCTGTTTTGTTTTCTCCCAGCCTCAGTTTCCATGTCTACGATAAGGGACTATTGGTATCACCTTGAAGGGTTGTCTTGAGGGTTAAATTAGACATTGTGTGTGTAGTAAATGTCACCTACCAATCTGGTTTAGAAATCTTCTCTCCACCTATGTCCCTATGGCTAGGCGCTCCTGACAGCAATCGTCTTAGTTAGACAGAGATTCCCAAAGGACTATGGGCCTTTGGAGTGTGTGTGGGTAGCACCTGGTGGCTCTGATTTGGCTCTGCCAAAGGGTCCCTCCAAGAAGCCTCTCTGTTTTGTCTTGGCAGCTGACTCCGGCCACTGGCTGACTCTCACCTTCTTTCATTCCTGGTGTTTCTCGTTGCCAGTAACACGGCTCCCCTCATCCCAGCTAGCTGAACCCGCTCTGTGTATCTTCTTTTTGGCTGGGCTCCTAACAGCCCTTCCTTCCACAGCTGCCCCAGCTGTGATGAGTTGAGCAGCAAAGCCTCTGCCAACCTCAGCCCCCAGCAGGGCTCCGCGTGTGCCATTTAAGGGAAGAGGAATGTGGCTCCTGCCAGATGAGTCAGGGGCTGCTTCCTCGGGGAAGGGGTGCTAAATAATTCACCACAGCAGCCTGCTCTGACATCCATCTGGGCCTGTCCCCTGGTGACCCTGAGGATACACCAGCAGGATTCCTGTTTGCTGTGGTGTCGTAGGGAGCAGGAAGAATAAACAAGACAGCATGATAACCGCCCTGGCTGTCAGGGACTCCGCGGGCCTCAGAGCCGGGGAAGAATGCAACCTGGCTGGACTGATGTGTGTGTGCTGACGGCCACTCCAGTCGGAGGGCTTCAGATGCCCTCCTGTACTGTGACTGATGGTGTGTTTACACTCAGACTTGATCAACATTTTTTGAGAACCTGCTGTGTGTTTGGCCATTTTACCTATATTATCTCATATAATCCAGGAAGCCCATGAGGCAGAGACTGTTATATGAGGCTCAGAGAAGAAAAGTGACTTGTCCCAATTCACACAGCTAGTCATAAGGGAAAGACTCAGGCTTTGGCCTTGGCCCACCTCCCGCCTGAGAGGGCGCCTGTTATCCAGAGGTCCCTGGCCAGTGGGGAACTTTTCTCTCTCTTCTAGATGCTGGCTCTCTCGGGGGTTCAGACTCCCACACATTAGGCTGAACACGACCAGCTTCTTTAAAGGAAAGCACATTATGGCACCTAACTCAACCTCTCCCAGTGCTCATTTCGGCTGGAGTTTCAAGTTCCGATACCTGTCTTTTGTAGTATGAACGCTGCCTTGGCCTGGTCCTCTGTCAAGCAAGATGGTGGCTGGGAGGTGGTGTTCCAAATGACAGCCTTGTCCTGGGAACTTCCTGCCTGAGGGAAGGTGAGGGTCTTCAGGCCGGACTCCCAGGGTCTCCTGCAGGGCCTAATTTAGCCTGAGGCTTAAAGAGTCAGAATGCAGGCCTGGAGGATGAGAATGATGGACTAGAATGCAAACAATGATGAGGCTTTTTCTCAGCCCAGCAGGCCAGGAAGACTTTGTTCTGTAGCTCTAAGAAGGTAACTTTGCATAACACATCACACAAACAATTTACTTTCATAGCCCCTTTCTTAGTCGATGCACAGATCATCCCTGGGTGATGGATGAGCAAGTCTGTGATTACTATTTTACAGATAATAATAATAGTACCTAGCACTTACTGAGTGCTCCTGGAGTATCTTACACTGTGAAAAATGCTTTGTGAGGACTATCTGAACTCATATAAGAAGAAAGATATTACAGTTATCACCATTACTCACAGTTTTCAGAGGAGGCTTCTAAAGAACAGAGAGGTTAAGTAACTAGGCTAATGGCACACAGACAAGAGCCAGAGCCCAGAATCAAACACAGACTTCCTGATCGCGATGACTAATTCTGTTATAGCAGGACTTTCTTTCAAACCAAGATAAATTAGATACCTTTTATAGCAAGCTATTTATAGATGTTAAAGTATATTTAAGATTAAAAGGAACAAAGGCGGAATCCAGCATGGTGGTTGAGGGATATGTATGCCATAGCTGCACTTCCTGTTCTTTTCTCTCCATCAATCACCTGCCTGATGACATTCACAGGTGTGACAATCTCCCAGGGCTGTGATCAGCTTCTGAGGAAATTGCTAAAAAATGTTATATGGAAATAAAGGACTGAAGTTATTCATAATTGTCACAACCATAAGTGGGTCATTAGCCATGGCATCCATAGGATAGGCTGTGGGTCACGGACACTCCATTCTTTCGACCCGTGTTTATTGAAGGCCTACTGTGTGCCAGGCACTGTTCCAGGCTTTGAGGATAGATTGCTGGGTGAAACTGACGAAAGTCCTGCCCACGCAACATGGAGCTTACTTCTAGTGTTCCTAGGGAGACAGACCATACAGCAACACAAACAAGGAGAACATACAGTGACTTAAGAGTGCTAAGTGCTGAGCACCAACTTCCAAAAGGGCAGAGTGTAAGGAGGACAGCAGACCCTTTAACCAAGGAAACGATCATTTGGCTGCTGAAAATTACCTTTAAAAAAACAGCCATTTAAAATTTCTAAAAGTTGTCCCAAGGGTATGCAGCAAATGGAGAAACATCTACTCCAGAAAATCTACTAAATCTTGGTAAGAACAGTGAGTCTGTGACCCTGGCCCACTCATCACCATCCCCCCATCCCCAGCCCTGCAATGCAGAGCAGTGTGATGGGAACTCTACTCTAGGAGGGTGCAGCAAGAAGATGGGGCACCTTCTCCACTCAGCTGTCTGTCTAGGGCAGTGCTTTCACCCTGGGAGGGGCAACCTCAAAGACTGGCGACACCCTGCTCCTCCAAAGGAGTCCTGCTTTAGTCAGATCAGACTGTGGAGCAATTTATGCCCCAGGGTATTATTGAAAACAATAGAACAATCAGCTGGCAATTAGTGGAGCCTAACAGCTGGGTGTGATACCAATAAATAGAGACTAGGCAGGTGCCCAGGTAGACTGTGCTCATGCCCTCTGGGGAGCAACATCAGAGACTACACACTGCTGGGGAAACAGACTTCACTCAACTTGTCTAGCCAGTCACTAAACAAATAAGCACACAATAACAAGATCCAGAAAAGAGAAAAGGGCTCAGTATACAGAATTGCTACAATATATTATCTAAAATGTTCAGTTTTCAACAAAATATCCTGAGACATGCAAAGAAAAAGTGTGACCCATACACAAAAAAAGTAGGCAAAAGAAACTGCCTGTGAGGGGGCCTAAGTGTCAGACTTAGCAAAGACTTCAAAGCAACTATTATAAATATGTTCAAAGAACAATAAGTAGCTATGTCTACAGAATTAAAGGAAAGCATGATGATAATGTCTCATGAAATAGAGAATATCAATAATGAGAAATTATTTTTTTCTTCTTTTTTTAGGTTTGTTTTTCTTTTCACTGAGGAAGATTAGCCCTGATCTGTTGCCCATCTTCCTCTTTTTTTTTTGCTTGAGGACAAATAGCCCTGAGCCAACATCTGTGCTAATCTTCCTCCACTTTATATGTGGGTCACCACCACAACATGGCTGACGAGTGGTGTAGGTCCATGCCCAGGATCCAAACCTACAAACCCAGGCTGTGAGCTGGAGCATGCTGAACTTAACCACTATGCCACAGGGCTGGCCCCAAGAGAAATTATTTTTAAAAGAATTATAAAAAGTGGAAATTTGGGCATTAGAAACTATAATAACTGAAATGAAAAGTTCACTAGAAGAGCTCAACAGTAGATTTAATCTGGAGAAAGAAAGAATCTGCAAACTTGTAGGTAGCTCGATAAAGATTATGCAGTCTGAAGAATAGATAGAATCAGATGAAAAATGAACAGAACCTTTGAGAAATGTGGGATACCATTAAATACACCAACATACGCATAATGGGACCAGCTGAAGGAAAGGAGAGAGAAAAAGGAGCAGAAAAAAAATGCTTGAAGAAATAGTGATGGAAAACTTCCCAAATCTGATGAAAAATATTAGTCTATACATTGGAGAAGCTAACACACTCCAAGTAGGTAAACTCAAAGAGAGCCACACTGGTCCGCATCGTAGTCAAAATGTCAAAGACAAAGAGAAAATCTTGAAAGCAGCAAATGAAAACAACTCATCATGTACAAGAGAACCCCCATAGGATTAACAGCTGATTTTTCAGTCTTGGCAGAGTTTGGTAATTCCTTAAAGTGTTAAACAGAGTTACCATATGACCCAGCAATTACATTCCTAGATACATGCCCAAGAAAAATGAAAACATGCATCCTCACAAAAACTTATACAGTCATATGCCACATAACAGCATTTCTGTCGATGACAGACCACATATACATTGATGCTCCCATAAAATTAGTACCTTATAGCCTAGGTGTGAAGTAGGCTATACCATCTAGGTTTGTGTAAGTACTCTCTGTGATGTTCACACGATGACTAAATTGCCTAATGACACATTTATCAGAACATGTCCCCATTGTTGTGATGTGTCACTATACACAAATGTTCATGGTACCATTATTGATAATAGTTGTAAAGTAGAGGGGCTGGCCCCGTGGCCAAGTGGTTGAGTTCGCGCGCTCCGCTGCAGGCGGCCCAGTGTTTCGTTGGTTCGAGTCCTGGGCGCGGACATGGCACTGCTCATCAGACCACGCTGGGGCAGCGTCCCACATGCCACAACTAGAAGAACCCACAATGAAGAATACACAACTATGTACCGGGGGGCTTTGGGGAGAAAAAGGAAAAAAATAAAATCTTAAAAAAAAAAAAAAAAAAAAGTTGTAAAGTAGAAACAACCCAAATGTCCACTGACTAATGAACGGATGAATAAAGTGTATATCCATGCAATGGAATATTATTCAGCAGTAAAAAAGAATGAAGCTCTGGTGCAAGCTATAACATGAATGAACCTTGAAACTATTACACTAAGTAAAAGAAGCCGGTTACAAAAGATCACATATTATGTGATCCCATTTATATGAAATATTCAGAATAGGCAAATCTATAGAGACATTATATTAGTGTTTGCCTAGGGCTAGAACAGTGGGGCAAATGGAGAGTGATTACTACTTGCTAAGGGGTTTCTTTTTGAGTTGGTGAAAGTGTTCTAAAATCAGATTGTGATAATAGTTACACAACTCCATGAATATCCTAAAACCTATTGCATTGTACTTTAATTGGGTGAACTGTGTGATATGTAAATTATATCTCAATAAAACTTTTTTTTGAGTGCTAAGTGCTCAAAAGAAAAATAAAGTAAGGTAAAGTTTTGGCAGTATTAGGAAGGTGGGAGGGAGAATGATCTGGGATACAACGGGAAAGCCTCACTGAGGTGACATTTTTAACATTTTGGAATGTTCCAGGACCAGTGTTTGAGTGACAGCAAGGCAGTAGTGGGAGATGGTTTCAGAGAAGTCATGGGGCCTAGATCTCAAGGGCCTTCTCTGAGATGAGCAGCATTGGTGGGTTTTGAGCAGAAGCGTAATATGCTTTGTTTGTTTTCAGAGAATCACTATGATTGTAGTTTTGTGAATAGACTGAAGGGGGAGGCATGAGTAGATGAGGTAGAGGCAGCTGTTGATGATGGCTTGGGTCTCCATTCAGAAGAGAGAGAGTAGTGGCTTGGAGCAGGGTGAGAATAGTGGAGGTGGTGGTGGGGTTTTAGATTTGACATACGTTTTGAAGGTAGAGCCACCAGGACTAGTCAAGAGTTACAAAATGTTCAGTGTAAGGGGTCGAATAGTAAACATGTTAGGCTTTGAAGGCCGTACAGTCTCTGTTGCAACTACTCAACTCTGCAGTTGAAACATGAATGCAGCTGTAGACGATACATAAATTAACGGGCATTGTCATGGTCTAATAAAGCAGTGTTTGCAGAAACATGAAGTAGACTACATTTGGCTGGTGAGATGTGGTTTGCCAACTCCTGGATTAGATGTCAGGGGCAAGAGGAAGAAAAGAGTTAAGGATGACTTGAAGGTATTTGTTCTTAACCACTGGAAAGATGGAGTTGCCATTAATGGAGGTAGTGAATACTGCAGATGGAGCAGATTTGTGGAGAATGTGAAGTACTGAGATCTGGACTTCTTAAATTTGAGATCCCTTTTAGACATCCAAATGTAGATGTGACATAGGCAGGTGGATCTGTAAGCCTTGAGTTCACAGAAAAAGTCTGGCCTGGAGTCATCAGCATAGAGGTAGTATTTAAGACCCTAGACCAGATCCAAGAAGTGAATGTAGATAGAGAAGAGTAGAGGTCCCAGGACTGAGCCCTGGGGTACCCCAACATTTAGCTGTCGAGGAGATGAGGATGAACCAGCAAAAGAGACTGAGGAAGAACAGCCATAGGGTAGGAGAGAAACCAGGAGACTGTGGCATCCTGGATGCTAAGCTAAGAAAGTGTTTCAGAGAGGTTATCTCCATCCTTTCCTTGCGCACTCACAAAATTGTGTTGGAATGCAAATGAGCAGGGAGATGTTCTGACTGGAATAATCCTGACCTCCCTCTAATTTCTAGACAGGAAAAATCATTGTCAAACTTTTTATTCATTCAACAAATATTCACTAACTGTCAGATCACCGTGCACTGTGCTAGGTGCTTGGAATAGAATGGGGAGTCAAAAAATGCATGGTCCGTGCCCTCAGAGAGCTTACAGTCTAGTTAGAGAGACGTTAATCAAGTAATGATTAACATTAACCAGGGATGGACCATAACTACTCACCAAGGCTGTAGAACTATGAAACATGACAAGAGTTCTAAAGGAAAGGACCCATATCTAAGAAAGCAATACTATGACTTTTGTAGAAAGGAATCGATCTAATCTGGAGGGTCAGGGAAGCTTCTGTATTGTTCTGTGTTTTTAACAATAAATTATTCTCAGCACATCACACCCTGATAAAGACACACCTGGTTTTTGAGAAGATACTTGAAAACCTCTGAATTAGAAGGAGTATGGACTTTGTAATCCCACCCAAGAGCAAATCTCAGCTGTGGGTCCTTGTGTCTTTCGTTTATCCTCTCTGAACCTCAGTGTCCTTACCTGTCCAATAGGGGATAATAAAAGCTGCAGTTGGGATTATGGTGAGGACTACATGAGAGAAAGTGTGCAAGACACCCAGGATAGAAGTGCCTCCCTTTCCTTGAGAAAAACAATATGTCAGTTTGTACACCTGTGACATTTTGTCTTCCAGGATAATGTTCCCAAGGCAGGTCTTTGCTGCCAGTTTGCTATTTTATGAGGCTGGGAGTTTCCAGTCATTTTCCGGGATATCTACCATTTTGCCAGCATTCTCTCCCAGGAGAAGCGTCTAGAAGCTCGAGCGCCTGCATTTAGAAAGTGCTGGAAAATCAAAGCATCCCTGTGCCATTCTTACTTGTTCTGTCAATCCTTCATGTAAAGAAAACTCAGTTTTTTATTCAGCTGTTTAATGAAAATTGGTAGTTGCAAAAAGCTGCTGTAATAAGTGCAGCTTTCTTTATCTAAAACAAGAGTAATGTTTGCTAGCACATCATGTCAATTAACAGTATTTTCGTGGAAATGTGGAATAGTAAGTGTGTCTACATCATTGTTGCCGTTTTTAATCTTTTTGGGGAAGGGAACAAAATCTTTAGCAGTCTTTCATTTTGATTTGCCCACACTAGCTTGTCTGTGTTTCTCCTTTTAATTAATGTAATTAAAAGAGGATAAAAGGCTGTGTTAAAATTTTGTGCATTAGATTATCGGGATCAAGAATAATTAAAATGTATGAAATGTGGCTGATTCCTAAGATGGTGGGAAAAAGAAAAGGAAGGCCTCTTTCTGGGTTAAAGTGTGCCAGAATATTTTTCATAAGATAAAGAAATGTGTCCGTGGTCTGAGAAGCATTTATGATGTGGAAGTTTATACAAATGGACAAGAAAGAAGGCTTGCTTGGTGGGGGCGGTTATCCTTATGTTTTTCAAGAGCAATTGTATCTTTTATGGTTACACCTCTCATTTTGCTCCCTTCTCTGAAAACCAAGGGGGAAGTAATACTAACACCTACTATCTGCTAGGTACCCTACAAAGTACTCTATATAGTTTAACTCATCTAATCTTACCCAAACCTTTGGTAGATGGATGTCTCCATTTTATAGATAGAGAAACTGAGGCTTAGAAGAGGTGAGTGGCTGTTATTACCAAGGTCATGCAGCTAGGAGTAGTAGAGCATATTGAATTCTGGTTGTTTTGTTGGGCTTTTTCATTGACGATGCTCTGCCTGTTGTGAAAGACAGATTATTGTAAGTCTGAATTGGAAAAGTGGTTAGAAACTATTGAGGAGAATCTCTTTCGAGCATTTCTTTTTCATGAAGGCAGTTCTGCCTCTGTGGGTGCCTTATTTATCTTTATCTGCGCGATGGAAGCTTCACAAGTTTCATTTGTTATCTGTATGGTTACATAGGTTGGGTGTTGCTGCTTGAAAGTCAATAAGCATCTAGAATGCTTTCTTTGTTTTCTCCCTTCTGGGGTAAGACAGATGCAGCTTTGATCTCCAGTATTCATTTAGGACTATCATCATTTTTTTGTGTGTTAAACATCCCTCTGTTTTAAGACATTATGGGTTTAGTAGATTTTGCTATTTTTTAAAATGAATTTACATGGCAAAGGTAAAAATTGAAAGCTATGGTGGACATTACCAGAGTTCCCCATGATGTGTTTTTCCTCTTCTTCCTGGACATACACTTCCCAGCCCCCTTGCAGTTGGGTGAGGTCATGGGACTACTTTGACCAAGGAAAGCGGTATCATTCACCTTCAAGCTGAAGCACCTAAACGCCTCTCTAGATCTCTCTTCCTCTGTGACTGTAACCTGGAAATTATGTGTTGAGATCACAGAGACACAAGAAGGAAGCAGACTAGATCCCTGCATCACTGCTTTGGATAGAGGTGCTGGAGAGGCTCTGGACCTCCCGTCAACTCTGCATGAGTGAGAAATCGGCCTTCTTTGTATTAAACTGCTGAGATCTACAATCGTCTATTACTGCATCACAGCCTAGCCTATCCCAACTAATATAACAACTCCTGACAGCCTCTTCTCCCCCATTTAAAAAAATTTACTGGATTTTGGAATCTAAACATCAGAGAACCACTCTTGAGTAGATTATTTAAAACGATATGTATATACACACATATACATGCATACATATACACACAGACACGCATATATACATAATATAAAGTTTTAAAGAATATTGTTCTTTAAAATTATGATATATATTATGTAGTTATATATATATTACACAGCATACTCTTTTTAATAAAATAAACTTAAATGAACTTACAGAATGGACCTTTATTAGATGAGTGGATTGGAACTTTGGTAATATCCCTTATAGTAATTAGGGTTTCACAGTATCAGGGCCAGAAGGTACAAATCTAAACCAGCAAGGACTGGTGCTGTCTATCCTTTTATAGTGCCCCGAAGACCAAGATGCTACCATTGCTCTGAGTGACCCAATGCCATTTCTACCATCGCAGTTTTCAAGAGTCTTCCTTAGGCGCAGTGGAATCCCTTTTTAGTTCATTTGAAATCCATTCCTTCTTATTGCACATCTATGGAAACAGAGATAAAAAATAGTTCATTATGACTGTCCTCATTAAAGCTCTTCTTCTAGGAGGCCACAGTCCTTGTCGTCAAGTCCTTCTCCTCTGTAAGCTAACCAGTAGTGATTCACTCTGGCCCCATAACCCTCTAACAAGATGTTGACTGACGCTGACTAGGATGGAAGGGTGATTTGATTTTCCCACATGCATGGAGCAGCCTCTTTGTCATTACCTGCGGCGTTGTGTTGATGCTTCTCTGCTCCCTGGTGCCTATGCAGATGAGTCTTTGAACTCTGCATTTGTGCTAACACTTTCCTCATATTCATGCTCTTCCTCCTGCCTGTGCCACTCTCTCTAGCAGCTAATTCTTGACCTTGGCAATTTTAGAAGTCTTTTCATTTTGGCTTCTGACTTTTGTGTCATGCTTAGTAGGGCTTTCCCCACTATAAAATTGTTTTTCACTCCAACAAAATAATTTTGACCTTCAACCTGACTGAAATCACACTTTTCCTGATTTCTGATCACCTCAGCCACAGTCAATCTTGGCTTCCTTGCCCTCTTTGTACATACTTTATACAGTTATCGTCATTTATGTAAATATTTTGTCATCCTATCTAACTAGAAAGTTCTGAAGGTCAGCAGTTGCCTCCTTGTCTCCCCACAAGAGTGTCCTGCATTTCACAGATCCCCAATAGATACTTGATTAAGTGTGTCATCTGTATTCCCTTTCCTCTCCTGCTTCCCCCCGTCTCAGCCACCCAACAAGTTTGCTGTCATGAATGTGGAGTTCCACTCTGTTTTTGTAAAAACAGTTGGAGTTTTGTCCCCTTTTACCAGGTCTCTGAAATTTCCAAAGTAGTTCCCTCACCTTCTCTAATACCTAACAGCATATTTTTCAAAAATCCTGAGTAGAATGGTCTCCAGGTTGAAAATAATTGTCACAAAGATTTATCGATCCGTGCATTTTATTTCAATAATCGGTGCAAGGGCGATGCCTAGACCTCTAGCTTCCCCACCACTGAGCAGCACCCACAGAGAACATGCTGTCAAAAGGATTCAGCAAAGTGCTTTTGCACCATCCCCCTCCTGACTGTAATTAGACCTTCGAGAACTCTGCACGCGCCCTATCATAACATGCATTTCACTCTCTTCTAATTGCTTGCTTAATTGTCTTCCCCTCATTTCTAAGCTCTTCTAATGCAGGGCCCCTGTCTGTGTTGGTCACCATGATGCCCATCAGGCCTCACACAGTAACTGACAAATAGTAGGAGTTCATTTAGAGTGAATGGACACATGAGTGAATGAATGAAGCACCCATGCTTCCCAGAAATATAGTTTTCTTGTCCTATTGTGCAGCTTTGGAGGAGGAGGCTCCCAGGGACTTGGTCATTTTTACTGCTTTCTTCCCCAGTTTCACAGCAATTGAAAAGTGTTTGTGTTATTTCAGGTACAAAGAGCATGGCAACAGCTCGCCCACATTAGGTGGAGTTTTGAGTTGTGCCCTAGGAATGGGGGTGATTTTGCAGTCTTCCATTTGCTCACTTCCTCCCCACCTTTTG
Source organism: Equus quagga (assembly GCF_021613505.1). Classification (NCBI taxonomy): domain Eukaryota; kingdom Metazoa; phylum Chordata; class Mammalia; order Perissodactyla; family Equidae; genus Equus; species Equus quagga. Next base: position 123,932,128 of record NC_060267.1, read on the forward strand.
AATTTTGTCTAGTCAGTTAACAAATTAGTGCCAAACTTAACAGTGAAAGCATCATTACTTCCCCTACCAATAGCTAATGTTTATTGAATGTTTGCTGTGTGCTAGGCTCAGTGCTGAGTGCTTCACATTCATTCTCGTTAGATCCTTGAAACAGCCCTTCAAGGGTAGGCACTGTTATTGTCCCTCTTGTTATAGGTGAGAACCTCAGGCCCCATATCATAGAATTAGCAAGTGTCAGAGCCGGGGTCTGTCCCAAGGTAATCCATTCCAGACCCCATGTATATTACTACCTCTTTTGAAGTTGATAGTCATGTGTCAAATCTACTCCAGATGAAGATTAATCTCTTTTCACTTTCTTTGTTCTAGCTTTTCTCTTCATTGCTTCACTGTCAATCACTTGTGAATTGCTTCTCATAATTCTCATATGATATACTGATAATAAGGAGATCAGAGAGTAGTGGGCCCATCTTCAGATAAAGAACTGGAGCATAGAAAGTTAAGTGACTTGCCCATAGCCACACCAGGGTAGGATGTCACTGCCTCCATTTGGTCATGGGTGGCCTCAAACTGTTACATTTGGTGATGTACTTCTTGGAGATATTGAGGTCTGAGGGAACCATCTTCTTCCCCACATGCTCTGAGTTCTGTATGCTGGAGACCAAAAGCAGAGTATTGCTCATTCACTTGTATTCCATTTCTATTAGTGAAAAGTTATTCCAGGTCCCATGATTTCACCATGAAAGGTCTCTGTGAACCAGAGAGAAGCATTCTGAAAGAAGTTATTAGGCATTATTAATACAATTACGTACAACAAAAGACATAATTTAACTTCTCCACATCCAACAAAGAAATTCATTTGAAGCTTCAGGAACTCCAGCTGGAAGGGCAGAGCTCATCAGAGTGGGTTCTTCAGGCGGGGGAGTGTGGGCAAGGAGCCGTGCTAGCTGCTTTGTCCTCGGGGACGCTTCTGTGCATGATGGAATACACCTCTCTCCCAGCCTCCCAGCCCCTCCCTCGCCCTCCACCTAGGGAACCACAGCACATCCTATCACAGGCACAGAGTCCGGAATATTGGCTTGTACTTGCATCTCCCCTGACCCAGGATACTGCATAGGCAGCATTGAAAGAACGATTGATTCGAAACAATAGAAGATGACGATGGAAATACTCAGAGGACAGAAACAGTGGCCATTGGAATGGAAGGAAAGCCTTGGTGAATTTTTTTGACTTTATCCAAAATGTCAGAAATAACTGTTATTTATTGTGTGACATTGTGGCCATCCTCACCACAGTTCCATTTAATATTTTTGCCTTATTGCACTAGAACATGAGCTAGGAGAGAACAAGCACTGTATCTATACCCAGTCCCTAGAAGAGTGCATGGCACAGAGTGGGTGCTCAGAAAATCTTTATTGAATGAGGGGATGGTACCGGTGAAGAAATCAGTGACCCCCAAAGTTAAGTTACTTGCTGAGGGTCACATCACTACCAGGAAGCAAGGCCAGGATTTGAACCCAGGGCTACCTAACTCTATAGAATTCTTTCTTTGTGATTGCTTGGATAGGTCCCTGTTGGTGAAGAGAAGTGGAGATTAGAGACCCAAAGGTGTTTAACAGAAGCTCCAGTTTGAGGTTCAGGGAATGTGGGTTCTGGCCCATTCTTGCTAAAATCCCGGAGTGACCTCCGAAAAGGCCTTTCTCCACTCAAAGTGTCAGTTGACTAATCTGTAAAATGGAGAGATGGAAGCAATGCTCTCTAAGGGTCCAAGGTTTTCTCAGATGCAACTGGGCAGATTTATGCTTTGTCATCTCCCATGCTCACTTGGAGCTGGGTCAAGGGTTGAGGGAGGGGGTGGCTAATTCATCGCCCAAGCCTGTGAGGAAAGCAGTCAACTGCACTCTATTTCCGGGATGCACAAAAATTCAAGGATGACATAGTCGCAAGCCAAGAAACAACCTCAAATGAAAGTTGAAGAGAGGAAAGAAAGTAGAGGTATTTGAAGGCTGGACACAGCTTTTGGGGAGGGAAAAAAAAGAGCTTTGATTTCACTCCTGGGTTGGTGCAGTATATAATAATCTGAAACAGGCGCTCAGGTTAATAACTGCCCAGATCTAATCCCCTGCACATAAGAGAGCTGTTAAAAAGAAAAAATAGGCGAGTATCTTTAAAGCCTCTATTCTTATGTGTGATATTTTTGTATTCCTTTGGAGGCTGCATAGCCAGGGCCTTTGCATCCAGCAAAGGCTTTCTTCCCGTCTCCGGGCTTGGGGATTATTGATTTGGAAGGCGAGGCTAATTTACATGTAAATAAATCTCAGCGCTGGGCAGCGGGGATGGGACGTCCAGATGCCGCGACTGACTTGCTGACGTCACAGCTTCATTAGCATGCGGAGGATGCGAGCACTGCAACAGCGACTTCTCCGGCACCACCAGCAGCTCCGCCAACAGTTATTATTATTTGTTGGCCGAGCTGCACATTTCCTAGTTCACTGTCTTGGGCTCTGCGACCAGCTGACTGCTTGCCCTGGGTCTGGCTCGGGATCAGTTCGTGACGCTGAGTCTGGGGTATGTGACTTCCTGCAGACGAAACTGGGGCTCTCAAGAAGGCGATCGGATCCAAAGGAAGGGTAGAAGTCACACTTCCCCACCCCGCCACCCCCCGCTTGGTGGCTCCGTAGCGGGGTCTCGACCCAGCAGTGCTCTTTTCTGTGAGTGAATGCAGAGCAGCTTGGGCTAAGCCTGGTGCTGTCTTCAGGAAGGGTCCAGATTTTGAGAAGGGATTTCAGAAGATGCTTTGGCTGCCTGCAATCCTGCTTGCGTTCTTAGAAGCCAGACTCAGGGAGAAAGTGAACTGGGGCAATTGACAAGCTCAGAGGGTCTGGCGGAAGCTTCCTCCGATACTGGGCATTTCATCTTCCCTGGAGGTAGGTAAGGAATTTGCTCTAATTCACAAATTAATCAAGAGTGTATTTTCTGGGGAGGATGAGAAAGCTAGATCTAGAGGCTTCGAGTTGGGGGAGGATGGCAGGGCTCCGTTATCTTGGCCAGGTGGCAGTTTTAGTGGCCCTCTGGCACCTTTTGCCTTTCCTATGCTTATTAGAAGGCTCCATTGCAAAGTGGCATGTCGCAGCTATAGGGAGTCCTGAAGAAATGCTTAAGTCCTGGTGCTTTAGAAGCAGCATTTTCTCTAAAAGAAGTGCAGCTGCCTTTAAAAATAATGATAATATTAAAGGAGAGAGGGCTGAAAACCACACACCTGGTGGTGGTCCTGCACAGGAGCCCTTTCGGCTCAGGATGGCAGAAACCATGAGAGGCTCTGAGGAAGGAGGACTGAGCTGAGACTTCCAGGTAAAGAAATGGCGCTGGAATTATTTAGGTTTAATTTTAGCCATTGCTTTCAGATTAGAAATGGTGACAGAGCTCCAGAATATGACTGCACAGCCTGGCTGGAACACATGACTCAATGTGTTCTCTACACTGGGTTTCTTGAAGGAGTGTTCATAGTTAGTTCTCTTTACTCTTGGTTTCCCAAAAACCGATCATAGCATTACTAATCTGCCATAGAGGTCTTGAGATGAAATGCAGATTTTTAATCCCATTATTCTTTGTTATGTGGTCTTAGAATATGCTGGGGTCTGACGGGAGTTTTGTGAACCATAAATAATCCGGGCTGGGCCAAATCACACCAGGGTAAGTGATAGGTACCAGATGCGATGCCATCCGCCGGTCCAAGCGTGGCTCTTGTGTAACTTAAGCACATAGATTATTTTCCCAGTGAGAGAGTTCTGCTTGCAGTCGATGCATCCACGAACCACAGTCAGGGGAGGGCTCCAGTGTGCCATGAATGTATAGACGGACTGCCGTGTACCAAAGCTGCAGCTTGCAAGGCTGCAATTTGCTTTGCTTGAACCTCTCTTCCCGGAGAGTGTCTTAAACCATCTCAGTGAGACTTAAGCTAAAAGAAGCAGCCTGGCCTCCTTGCTGGAAGCTGAATTGGCTCTTCTCCTCCTGCTCCCCTGAAGGCTTACTGCCTGCTAATGGCTTTCACAGATGGGTCAGGATGAGTGTCCCCATGGGCTCCAGAGTAAGTCACAACTTTGACGGAATTACCATATTTTGGAAATTTGGATTTTAATGCCTCCTTGAGTGCTTGTAAAGGTTTTGCCTTTCCATCAAATGCTCTTTCCCCTGGGAAATTCTTTTTTTAATGTGAAAATTAAAACGTGTTCGTTCTGTCGGGCATTGCAGCCTGTAAACTGTCATGAGACAGCAAGAAATAGTAAAATAGCATTGTTTGAAATGGCAGGTTTGTAAAGGTTCATCCCATAATGTAGGGGAAAAAAAGAAATATAGGACGGAAGATGCATTCATGGAAGCTTAAAATGAGAAGGGAACTTAGAGGTTAGACAGTAAGAAATGATGTTTATTAAGGGCTCAAACTCTGGATTCAGAGAGAGCTGAAGACACTTAGGGCTCCCTCTCTGACAGTTTTGATTCCTGCCTGTATAATCGAAGGAGAAATAGAGCGTATAGCCAGGGTGATAGATGTAAGGATTTAATGAGATGACATGTGAAAAACACTGGGCACAGTGCTAGCCACATAGTAAATGCTCAGTAAATGTTAGCTTTTATTATTGTTGTTGTTATTGTTGCCTTTTATCATTATTATTGTAAGCATTGTTGCTAAAAACAAAACAGTCCACTGAAAGGGCAACATGGTCACATCTGTTTATCTGCAAAGAGATTTTGCTGCAGAAAAGGTGGCATCTCCAGTCACTGTAACATCTACATCCATTCCAACAGGAGAAACTTTCCATCCTGTTGATTGGGTTGACAGAATAAAGTGTATTATCCGGGGCTGCTATATTTTGCAGAACTAAAAGTGACCGAATGGTGTAATGAAAGCCATTAGCCCTAGCTGGGGCTCAGGCCCCCTTAAAGAAGGCCTCCTGTTTTGGCAGCTGACAAGTCACAGGTAGAAAGCTGCAGGATCCAAATCGGAATTGGTGCATTTCTGGATTTCTGTTTGCATTTCTCTTCTGTTCCAACTTTGCGTGCAATGGCAGTCCTTTTCTTTCTTCTTTCTTTTTGGTGCAGACATTTCACGTTTCCTTCTCCATCCAGGGAGGCCTTTGAATATGTGCTTCACCTGCTGGTTGGCTCTTCAGAAGTTCCAAGGCTGAATTTATGCCACGAGATGGGGGACTTTGGCTTGTGGGTCGGCTGTTAAGGGAAAGCAATAGGCCTCTCCTGCCCACGTGCCCCTGACCCTGTCCTCTGCCCGTAATTTGTGTCCACTGACAACACACATCTTTGCCAGACTTGTGCCCTCCCTCCATGCCAGAGAGTGTACTTCAGTCACACCATTTGACGGCTGTTTCTCCCTTACCTCCCAACATCTTTCTTTTAAATTTAGGTGAAAGGAACTCCAATGCAGAGCTCGGAAGGACATATAAAAAGTGAATTAAAGGAGCCAGGGATGTCTGGTATAAAGTCCTTTCTCAGGAAACTCAGAATTGGGAGCTGATCATTCCTGGTTGCCATTGGTCTTTAGTCAAGTTGTGTTTTGCGTGGAGAATGGTATTTATACCTTGATAACAGCCCACCTCCATTGCCTCCTGGTTGCATATGTGATCTTGGGAGAGTAGCCTAACCTCTCTGAATTTTGGTTTCCTCATGTGAAAATTGGAAATAAGTTCCCCTGGACTCGTGGGGTTGCTGTGAAATGATGGCTGTAATGCCCTTGCCCAATTCCTGGTACCTATTACATGTTTCGGACTTTATTTCCTTCTGGTGCCGATGATGACTTTCATATTTCTCATTTAATCCAACCTGCGAACAACAGGGGGTAGTGGTTTTAATACCCATTTGTCAGAGGAAACTGAAGGCCGCAGAGGGAAAATAACTTACCCTAAAATATGACGCAGCTGGTGACACCTCCTGGTACCTCGTCTAGAGCTTCTACTGCACATCACTTCCAAGGGCTCTGAGTCTGAGCAGAGCTCTTAACCACCCCATGGACTGCCCACCTTGAATTAACAGAAACCTCTTCAGAAGCCCCAAGCCGTGGTCTTCCCTGTTCTCTGTTGTTTTCAAACACACAAAAGTCAAAATGCTCTGTCCCTCAGACGGGAATCCTGGGCAGCGTTTGAGGGAGGACTTTTCTTTGTGTCTCACGGCCCACTGAAACCTGCTGTGTTCACTCTCTCCTTGATTGTTGCGCTTATAATCAGGTAACTACCGGTGACTGTGACTCTCCCAAACTAAGCAGCTTGGGGGCTAGGCACTGGCCAAATCTGCTTTCCTCGTTGCTGCTCTTGACTCCCACTTGCCATTTTGCTCTTGTCCCAACCTGTAAAGATTTTTAATGAAACACTCTTGTTTTTATACCTTGTCCATGTGTGTGTGTTTGAATAAAGCTGAGGAGAAAATGTTGGGTAAGGATCACCCTGAGCTTCCAGCATCAGAAGTCTCCACAGTCTCACTGTGGACCTGGCCAGTTGAGTCTGGAGACTTGGTTTTCTTTTTTCTTTGGCCTGTTGTTGGAGCAGTTCTTTGTTTGGAGTCTGAAACCCCCGCAGGCTTGCTTGTTCCGTTATTTCCCTGGGGACAAGGCAGAGGGAGACGGGAACAAGGAGAGAGAGATTGGATGGAGGAGTGCGCAGGAGGGGGGGAGGGATGACAGAATGAGGAAGCAGCTGGGAGAAGAGCAGAGCAATCTCCAAACCACCATGAAAGTGGAAAGCTGAAGGTTGCCTTTGGTGAAGTCGCAGCTCAAAGACAAGAGCCTCTATTCTTCAGCTAGAAATTCCTCTCCCCATCTGTCCTTCAGAATTCATAGTGCAGCCATTTTAAAACCTAAAACCCTACTCGTGGCTAAACAGCACGTGTTTTCCACCAGAGCACTGTGGACCATTTTGCAAAGCTCATTAATTAAAAAGAGCACATTTTCAAGTACAATACGAGCCTGCTTTTCGTTGGTGGGTAGGGGTCAACTTCGAGCACACTTTTGGCTGTAAAGTCAGTAAAAATCAAGTTGGCTGTCCCGAAGACTCAGATATTAGGAGAGCTGATGTGGAAGAGGAGATGTAACAGTGTAGAGGACACAGAATCCAGAGGCATCGCTGCTTGGAAGTGGAAGAGGCATCAAGGAAGTCAGGGCTGGCCTCATTTGAGAAAGTGTTACCAGTGCCGTGCTTGCTCAGAACAGTGGAGTGAACTGGAGGAGGAAAGAGTAATGGCGAATGCTCATATCCTCCTTCTTCCTGGTCTTAGCATTGGAGCTGCTGTATGTGAACCATCTGGGGCACTGGAGGGATCACTGGCACCATTTACCCCTTGGGATGAGGAACAGAGATGGAGCCAGGTCGATCGTTTTGATGGCCCAGCCCTCTGCCAGTCTCATGGTAGATGGCTGACTTTAGTTGCCTCCGTTCCTCTTGCACTGGGAGTGCCACTGGCCTCAGGTCCTCCAGCCCCCTTGACTCCCTAAAATCAAACCTTATAAATGTTATCCAGCTCCATCCAGGGTTAAAAGTAACTGAGACAGGAATTCTGAGCATTTCATTTCAACTGGGCAGGATGCCATTTTTCCAGCTCTTTTCTTGGCATCCGTTCTTCAGTTGTGAGTCCTTAGAGATGCTTGTTCGTGAAAGTTCCAGGACTCAACTGAGAAACAGCTATACTTTCTGTGGTCAAAGGGTCAGATATGGTTTCAGGATAGCTGTTAGTGTGTATATAAGTGTATGTTTTGGGTGTCTGTGTATAGTGTGTGTGTTAGTGTTTGGGTGAATGTATAAAAAAAGTAATAACTATTGTAGATTGAGCACCTACTGTGTGCTAGCTGACATGGAAGACGCTTTACATACCTCACCTTATTAATTCTTGCAGGAATTATGCAGCGAGGTATTACTAGCTCTATTTAATAATGGAGAAACCAAGACTCCTAGAAGTTAAGTAACTTGCCTGAGGTCATGCAGACAGTAAAGAGTAAAGCTGGGATTCAAACCCAGGATAATCATAGTCCAAAGCCTAAATGATGTGCACCATTCTAGACCTCTTTACACTTTTACTAGAATGTCTTCTGTGAATGTTTCTTCTTTGTCTTCTGGATCTTCTCTATGGATCCCTCACTTGAAAAATACCTCTTTGTTTAGCCATTGAATTGAAATCCTCTTGCTTGCTCTTTTGCTAAAATTAGAAACATCCGAGAGAACGTGTCAAGCATAAAACAGACTATAGTGGCATCTTCAACTACAACTTTGAATGTGGCTTTTAGAAGATGGAAGGGTGAGGTTGGTTGGAAAGTCAGTGAGACACACGGAGATGAAGCATAAAGGCTGCAGGCCAACGAAGGCGGCCGTTTGTTGGACTACAAGGATCATGGGAAATTCTGCTGGCCTAAACTTGAGGTCATGGGCGAACCAACTGGAGTCTAGAGAGAGGAGCTGAGCTTGTGGCTCTCAATCCCCAGTTGCGTACACATCAAGTTCTAACTAGAATGTGTGTGTTTCCCCTTTCTAAGGCTTAGTCTTTCATCCCCAAAATGAAAGTCCTGAATCAAGCGATCTACAAGTTTTCTTCTGACCCTGACCTTGATGAGTGTGAACTTTCAGAATGAATTTGGCCCTGTCAGTGAAGGCGTGTTGATTTGCACCATCAGCTGCTCTTAGGCAGAGAACTTAAAGGTCAGGTTTTATATCAGGACCTGACCTCTCTGTGCTGTGAATGTGTGTGGAATATGAGAAGCTGTAGCCCTCCAGAGAATGGCTCAGAGCTTCCTGGAAAAACATCTGACCTTTGGATGTTTCAGACTAGTGAAGAGGGAGTGCGTGCATCCCTCAGAGTGTGGTGCTGCTCATTCGTTCTCAGAAGCCCTCTGGGGCTGTGTTATGGATGCATGCACCCTGCAGAGTGCCAGAGACCGGGGCTTCTCCAGTTAATCTACACCTGGGGGTGCTGCTGAAATGCAGACTCCGCATTTTTAACAAGCTGCCAGGTGAAGCCGATGCTGTTCCTTCTCAGCCACCTTTATAATAGGCATAGAGTGTGCCACGGGAAAGAAAATTTGACTAAATTCAGAAGACCCAGGTTCTAGACCCAATTATGTCATTCCTTATTTGAGTAAACCTCAAGGAAATCACTTAACCGCTCTGTGACTCAGTTTCTCCTTCTGCAGAGTAATAAAAATAATAACTAATGTTTAATGACTGCTTACTATGTGCCAGGCACTGTGCTTACTATCTTATTTACTGTATCTTATTTAATCCTCACGATGACCTTATGAGGCAGGTTCTACTATTATCTGCATTCTACAGAAGCTAAGCACAGAGTGGTTAACTAACTTTCCCAAGGTCACACAGCTAGTAATTTGAATTCACACCATCTGACTGTGGAGACTTCACAACTTGTAGAGATGACAGATGTGAAAAGTCTTGGATCTTGTGTGTGTGTGTGTTACACAAACATACCATATAAATAAATGCATGCATTTATACGATATGCATGCTTATAAATATTTAGGGCACCTGAAGTTATAAGAAGTAGGCATTTTCCAGATGAGATTGTATTGTATTAAGTAAATAAAGTGAAATGCCTCGTGAAGTTTTGAAGGTCACAGGGGCTTGCTCTATTCCCTTGGGTAGTTCAACTGGGAAAAAAAGTGTTAGCTAGGAGGAAAGTTCACAGGAATGGGAGGTTGTGCTTGACTGAATTTCTGGTTATTTAGAATTAAATCCCAGTTTGTTTTCAATCTTGTTTATGCAAATTTGGACAGTGTATTCAAGCACTTTTCTGCCTTAACAGGAAGAGCAGGGTTACCCAACTGTGTGTATCTAGTGATTCTGGATATGGCAGCCATGTAAATTATTATCCTGAACAGGAATTCCCAGTGAACCTGTCCTGCGAGTGGAAGTCGTGAGAGGTTGATTGTGAGCCTCATCTGAGTTTGATATCTGCCACCTCAGTGGTCTCCAGGCTGTGATCTGGCAGGATAAACAGATTTCTGCTTTCTTCCCTCACTCCTCCTTGTTATTCCCCCAGAAGCTTCTATTTGAATGGCAGAGGAAATCTTCATTGGGGAAAATTATTTTTATTTGAATGGGTACCCACGTTTGAACTCCATTCTTAGAAATGTCCTGGCAATAGTCGTAGGATGGCAAATACCTGGCACTTGCATCGCCAGGCCCCAATCTCCCTTGTCCATTGCAGACCTCACTGGTGAAATACTACATTCTTTTTGTCAAGCCTCACACAGCCTCAGAATCCTTCTCAGCACAGCACTCCAGGCAGCTTGTTGTAGTTGGTTGTAGTTGGCTCAAGAGATTTAACCTACATACCATGTCTGCCACCCTTGGAAACTTTCTGGAAATTGATTCTCTTTTCAATTTAGTAAAGATATATTAAACACTTACTAATTGCTTGGGTTTGCTGAAAAGAAATTCCATTTTCCACTTATTCTACATTTTATTCTTCTTCCCAAAAGTGGATGACCTCCAGACTTATTAAAAGTTGTAGTTAGTTGAATTTTCTATTAATTAAGGTTCAGTAGACTTTTTTCTTTCTCTGGGATATCCATCCTGTTCTGATTAATATGGTGGCCATTCTTAAGATTCCTGTCACTTTTCATTACCAGTGATGTAGGGTCTTTATCCGGCCTTCCTGCTGTGATGTTCCCAGGGGAGTACCTGCTTTGCAATGAACTGTTTTCCATAGACATCCTCTGGGCAACTCGGCCATTGGCTAGGTGGCCAGTGCACACACAGTGGCTGCTTTTGGCTCAGGAACTTGCACAGCCCTCAGCTAAAGCCCTCCCCAGACAGCTCGTCTATCGAGATTCAGGAGTTCATTTAAACCACTGCTAAGGCTACTACTTGCATTTGAGTTCATCATCTCAGAAGTCACCTGTGAAGACTAGAAGCTTGCCACCAATTGGAACAGTGAACCCACACCCAACCCCCTGCCGTGCTTCCTGTGCAGGTTGGGCCACTTTGAAACACCTGCCTCATTAGGAGGCAGGGGGGAAAATGCAAAGCGAGGAATTCTCGTGTTCCTCTCTCAACACCAGGAGGTTTGGTTCTTGGCAGACTGGCTTCTGAAAGGTGAAGGGATGGAAAGGAACCTAACCACTGGGCTTGATGGATCAGACAAGCATGAACCTGCCTTCCTTTCCCTCTGTCAGGTCGGCTGCCTAACCTGCTGCCTAAACACCGTCAAAACCCTTGCCATACTTAAAAATTGTTTTGAATCCTGTACCACTGAATTGCTAAGATGCAGCGTCCCACATGGTAACTATAATATCGTGCGCTATTTTGAATCTTTAAAAGAACGTTGCAGAGAGTGAGAACCAGAACACCCGCAGGATACAGGGCGCTGTCTGTGGCCCTGAGGGGAATATCAGTGAAGACCTTTCACGCTTAACTCGTTCTTCCAACCAGGTGTTTTTAACTTGGAATTCATGAGCACCAAAGGACCAGCAAATATTGATGAACTTTTTGAAATTAAATGCAGAATTTTCTATGAATGTGTATGTCTCCATTTTTGAAGGGAGAAGATTCTGGCTTTCATTAGATTCTTAAAGGCATAAAATCACCCCAAAGGTTAAGAGCTGCTAGAATGGATGGTAGATTGTTGTAAACTCATCCAGGAAAATCTCCAAAGGTTAACATGGCACTGAAAAAAACCATCCTTCTGCCCTGTGGAAATACAGCACTTTTCTACATGGCTACTGGGGAGCTAATGCTAAATTCTGTGGAGCTGGCGGGAGAATTATCTTGGTTCTCTTCCATTTTATAGTTGGGTGAATTGAGGTCTGCAGTCTCAGATGCCAAGGCCACAGGAGTGCTTGTTTCTTCTGTGTTTCGGATACTTTTATATTATTCATTTAACAATTTTTTGAACATTTACTTTGGGTTGGGTCAGGGTTTTCAGTCTTTCTATATTCAAGGCATTCTTTCAAATATTGGACATTTTGCCACACAATAAACAGAATTAAATTACACTATAGTTATGGTACAATTCTCAGTCATTCTCAACAGTAAATGTATTCTTCTCTGCCTTAACCTTCCTCTTATGCATACTTCCCTTTAATCCAGGAAAAAGGGAGTCTGTCTTTGGTGTGGTTTTGACGATATACTACTGATCATGTAGTTGACTTACACTCTACATTTTTGGCATCGTTGTAACAATACATATTTTCAGTTGTTGCAACAAATAAAAATTTTACACATTGACCATAGCTTGTTTGCATGCCTATGAAGGGCTCATAGCCTGCTGGTTGAGAACTACCAGACCAGATTCTGGGCTACGCGTTAGAGATTCAAAATTTTAAAGAACTACCTATTGATTGCTTATTGTTATAGATACAAGATAAGCTCCTGGACCTTACAGAAGTTACATTACAATGGGAAAAGCATATAATAGATAAATCAACAAGAAGAGAGTTTCTGATAGTGACAAGTGTTAAGGAAAAACATTTTTTAAGGCTAATAAAGTGGAAAGTGAATGAGAAGAGGAAGTGATCTGTTTTTTATAGGGTCCTTGATGGAGGTGCCTTTGAGTGATAACATGAATAATGAAAAGCAGGCCAGCTCATAAAGAGATGAGTGAAGGATGTTCCAAGAAGAGGAACAGCCACTGCAAAGATCCTACGAGAGGGATGGCCTTGGCAAGGTCAGAGGACAAATAAAAGGTCAGTGTGGCTGAAACACGGTCGATAAGAAGGGGAGTGAGACAAAATGAAGTTGGAGAGAGAGGAAGGGCCGGATTGCATGGGATCTCGCAGGCCGGGGTTGAGGCGTGTGTACTTCATTCAAATTGCAGTGGGAAGCCAGTGGAGCATTTTAAGCAGGAGGATTGAGTATTACCACCATGGTTTCAAAAACAGTTGGTGGAAAATAGATTCTAGAAGGGCAGGGATGGAAGCAGGGGGTTGGAATTAGGCTGTTACTGTAGCCCAGGCAGGGGGTAAAGGTGAATTGAACTAGGAGAATAAAGGTAGACATCATGGGAAGAGGTAAGGAATAAATACCTAAGACCCATCCTGTATACCAAGGGGGTCCACAGTTGGGACTGTTCATTGTATCAATTATGCCAAAGTGCGTGGGCAGTGCTACATCCAGCAGGCTTAGGGGTGGGGGTGTATCCGGGGGGGGCATACATCCTCCAACCATCACCTTGTCAAATCTGAATGTAACAAATTTTTAGATAATTTCAAAACCTTACTCCTGTAGACCATGTGAATTCAATTCATCAAGGGCTTCTTTCCAATAAAACATGAAACCAGGAAATGTTATTTTCTTTCTCCGTACTTCCCTCCATCCTCTCACTGCTGCAGAGTGAGGAAACTAGTTGTGGCTCAGAACAAAACCACAAAAACCGTTCCCTAGATCCAGTTTGAAGACGGGAAGTCAGCATCTTGCATTTTTTGCCTATCCCCTCTGTGGGAAACCCTGAGAAATCTGTTTTGTTTTGTTTTTTTCCTTGGACTTGACTGAAGCCAGGTCTCTCCTGAAAATAACGTCTTTCCCTGTTGTGTCTAACTCAATCTGAATTGAGGCGCTATACTTCCAGCATCGGCATTTGGTAAACACCCAATTTTTTGATGCTCTTGTTTCCCCAAGTCCGCTGGGGTCGTCTTGAGCCTTTGGCCTCATTCACTGAGGAACCTGGGTTTCTGGGAAGATTTTGCCTCGAGCCCTTCAGCACTGATGTCAAAGGGCCCCTGTCAAGTTTTGAAGGGTGTGACCATTGCCAGAATCCCCACCAGCCAAGCCCCTGAGGGATTCTGTTGCCAGCTGGCCCACATCCACACCAGAAATGGCTGGATTTCAGTGGTTCTCTGTGTATGGAGCTGGCTGAGTTTCCCTGGATGAAAGGCGGCCTAATATAAACTGAAAATGTTATTAATAAGCAGCCACTTAAGAATTTCCTATGACTTGCCAGTGATTTGGGGGCCTTTCTGTGAACAGGGAGAAAAGCACAACTTGTTTTACATGGATTAGGGGACCGGTGCAGTCAGTCTGGAGGGGCCTCAAAAAGGCGTTCAGGTGTTTGGTGAAGGGCTCCAGAGACCAGCAGATCTAGGTTTGCATTCCTATTTTCATCGTCTCCTGGCTGTGGGAGCTTCAGTATGTTCCGGAAACTCTTGGAGCCTTGGTTTTCCAATCTGTAAAATGAGGATAATAATAAAAATTGCCATTTCGTACTGTGCTTTGAGGATTAAAAAAGGAACACGTGAGGTGCTCAAAAGGTACAAACTTCCAGTTATAAAGTAAATCATGGGGATGTATTACGGCATGATGACCATATTTGATAATACTATATCATATATTTGAGAGTTGCTAATAGAGTAGATCCTAAAAGTTCTCATCGCAAGAAAAATAATTGTAACTCGATGAAGTGATGGATGTTAACTAGACTTAGTGTGGTGATCATTTCACAGTTTATACAAATATCGAACCATTGTGTTGTACACCTGAAACTAATATAATGTTATATGTCAATTATTTCTCAAGAAAGAAGGGGGGGTACATGGAAAGTGCTTAGCACAAAGCCCAGCATACACTCAGAAAATGTTTTCTTGAGAAGATGGGGAAATTTTACCCCAGAAATTAAAACAAACTGACTTGACTTCCCCTGGCTCAGAGAGGAAAAGTGGATTTGGACTTCCAGACACTGTGGTTAGTAATTGCAACCACAGCATTGGGTTTCTCTGAGCTTCACTTTCTTCATCTATAGAATGGCAGCAGTAGCTCCTGCTCTTCTGAGTAACCTTATAGAGATTTTTGGCAATTCGAAGAGTTACCTGAACTGAAAGTACATGGTAAGCTCTAAAGTGCTTGATTAGTCCCGGGGGCCATTAATCTAAGATCTAGCCCGTCTGCCTTATTGTATCTTGGTAAGAAAAGAAGGTCATTTGTGTGACCTTGAAATATTAAAAGCATGGTAAAGGATAAGTAATCCTTTGGTAAGGATAGTGATCAAATTACCTTGCTCAGTCCAGCACACCTTTAAGTATACACTAGGTGTTTAATAAAGACTTACAGAAATGACTTGTTCACCACCAATCTGTTTTCCCTTGATCTGTTTCCATCCTAAGTGGAATACATTAGTAGGGTCTAGATTGACTTCTAGAGGGCGGGGGCAGGAACCATGACTACTTTTATGTATTTGTTTGTTTTACCTTCTGTCCATGCACATAGCACAGGGCCTGGCATCCTGGCACCGAGTCAGGTTTCACTACACTAAGCATGTGGTAATATTAAGTTATTTCGTCCTAACAACAACTCAGTGAAGCGGCAGAGTTAGCATTCAGACTCAGGTCACCGTGCCTCCAGAATCTAAGATCTGCCTCCACTCTACTATATACCTCTTTTAAGTACTAAGGGAACATTTAATGCCTCAGATCTTGTCTACATGAGTTTAGCCAACTTCTTCCACAAAAGAGGTAGAGACTAAACAAGTACTTCAGCAGGTGGCATGGGAGAGAAAGGCAAACGGAGGTATTCTGTGGAATCTTTCAATCCCTGCCTTGAAGGTGAAGAGTGTTAGAATTCAGTGTGCACTTGTTTCCTCAGAAACTATTCCCCTGAAGGACTCATCTGGAAAGGAAGCGCTCTTCGAACTTGCTTTGCTAAATGTCCCATGAAGCAAAAACCTACATGCCGTAAAATCATGGTTAGCACATGGACAAATGAAGTGGAGTAATCTATCCAGAAGGAGTAACTGTTCTGTCTACCTTGGTTTATTCTCAGTGGGTCTGACAGGGAGCTAAGGAAATTAGAACTTCTCTAGAGACCCACAACCTTTTGGAGGGATGCTGTGATGCAGCTAGTAGTGTTGCCATGGAGACACTGGCAGTGGCCAAGCTCTTCTCCTTTGAGGGCTCACTGTGTGGACTCGTCACGATGCTAAATTAACTAGCTGTGCATTTGGTGAGCAGATTCCTCACCAGCCCATGCACGTGTTTATAGTAAAGTCAAAACTCCTTTACCTGGATTGCATGTGTAGTTCTCCAGCTGCCGTCTTGTCACCATCTTAGACTCCTCTCAATATCTTGATGATACTTGGTCTCTCCCACCTCCCTGCCTTTATTCACCTGTCAGGAATACTCCTTCCTTCTCTTTTTGCCTAGCACCCTCCAGATCCAGCTTCCTCAAGGAAGCCCTCCGTGACCTCTCGTTAACCAGGAACTCTCTGTAGCACAGTGCCTGGCACGTAGTAGGTTTCTATTAATAATTGACCTAACAACAAAGTCATAGAACTGTTCACTTTCTTGTTGGTTTGTTTTAAAACTTTTTATTTTGAAAAACTGTAATGATACGTAGAAATTACAAGAATAGTATAATGAACTTCCGTACTCTTCTAGATTTCTCTATTGTTAACATTTTGCCACATTTGTGCTGCTTGTTCTCTCTCTCTACACACATGCACACATATTATTTTTGCTCAACCATTTGAAAATAAATTGCAGACATCATCCTTTACTTCATTATAGTTCAGTATCTGTTTCCTCAGAACAAGGACATTCTCTTAAATATCTCCCAAGTACTCTGTACTTTGAAATTATGGTCTAGCTCTTTCTGGCCGTATCTTTGTGTCCCAGTCAGACAGGGACTCCTTACTGTTTTGTTTCGTTTTAATCTCTCATAATTCCTACCAGAATGTATGGTATACAGTAGATGTTTAGTGAATTGTTGTTAATGAAGGAAGCTGCCTGCAGCAAACACTTTTGGCCTTCCCTTCTTCCCGCTTGGCACTCACCATTCCCGTTTACTCTGACCCGTGGTTCCTGCTGCCCTAGGAATTGTTTGCTCGAGACTGCCTGTCTTGGATGTGGGGTAGGCCAAAGGGCCCTAGGAAGGGTCCTCACCCAGCGACTGTTGGGAATTGGGGGGTAAGCACTCCCACCTCCTGGCTCTCCAGTAAAACATCTCTGAGGGCTGTTCTATACCATCTTCCATAGCTCCTCAACTAAAATGAGTCCCCAGATGCCCAAAGCTGCATCTTGCTCCTTGCCTCACCTTATGTTGGCATCCTTGCCTTCTGTGGTTCCTTCCTCCAATTCTCCATCAGGACTTTTTAGGATCACCACCGTCCAAACTTCTTTATGCTCAGGTACCTTCCTAGGATCTGATTCTGGGGAAACCCGATCTAAGACATTGTCCCTGGATTGCTGACACATCATCGTACTTGTAAATCAAAGTATGGTAAGAGATGTTCAAAATATAAGTCATCCAGGAGGCTTATTTTTAAAAGGGAATGTGTTTCCGCTGCTCAGAAATTACAAGAGAAATTAATCTGAAGTACAGCCCTGCATATATTTCTTCATTGAAATGTGAATTGACATATTTAGAGAGGAGATGACTGTCCCTGAAAATTATCCTGTACCAACTTTGGTGGTGCTTGGGAGGGAGAAGCTCCTCTCGGTGCAGATGGCCAGAGCCGCCGGAGCCCAGGCGGAGGGCGGGCAGTTGGACTGGGCCGGGCAGTGTGGTTTGGCTCTCAGCACACACCAGCCTCATACCCAGCTGGCCCTGTCACGGTCTCCACCCTTTAGCTTCTGTATTTATTAGGAAACCATTTTTCCTTTCTCACAGAGATAGAAATCTTGCTTCCAGACATGGCAAGTGTCAAGGCTCCTGCATGGGTCCCTCATTCAGACTGAGTGTTTGCCAAAAAAGGGGGAAAACAATGTATTGTGGCTGGGGGGAAGGAGTTATGGAGCCAGTGAGGCTGCAAATAACAGGATACGCCGACGTCTGGGTATCAAGACAGATGGATACAGGAATTCCAAGAAGAAGGGAATTAGGGAGAACTGAGGAGCTTTCCTACGCCTACTAAGATGGCACCATCCCCTGAATTTCACATCTCTGCTTGGGCTTTGGGACAGGCAGTGGCTCAGCCAGTTTGGTCACTGTCATCAATGCAGACAGTGATGGGGGAGGGGAGGTCACACACCACCTCCTGAGATGACTCATGCCACACTCTTCCCCACCTCAGAGCCTTTGTGCTTGCTTTCCCTCTGCCTGGAAAACTCTCCGTGGTTGTTCTCAGAGCTGCCTCATATTGGGTCTTGTAGTCACAACTCAAATGTCACTTCAGTGGGGAGGCCTGTCCCGATCCATCCTCAGTCCCTCTCTCTCTCATCTCCCTGTTTGTTTCCATCATGACAGTTATCACAATCTATAAATAGTGAGTTTATCTGTTTGTTTACCTGACTATTGTCTGTCTTCCTCACTTGACTTTAAGCTCCATGAGATTAGAGATATTGTCTATCCTAACCACTGCCATATGCCCAGCATCTTAGTGCAGTGCCTAGCACACAGTTGGTGTTCAATCACTGTTGTCTACTTGGATGGTTGATTGGTAGGATGGATGGATGTGGATGGATAGATGGATATGGATGAATGGATGGATAGATATGGGTGGATGGATAGTTAGACAGACAGAGGGAAGGATGGAAAGATACATGGAAGAAAACAAGGAAGGAAGATTTGGCCACTCTGCAAGGTGGTAGAAAGAGCACTGGTCTCAAAGTCAGACAACTTAAGTTCTAATCTGTGTAACTTCGGTCAAGTCACTTATGAGTTCATAGCCTCAATTTTTATATCTGTGAAATGGATAAAAATGCTAACTTGACAGGACTGCTGAGAATGAATAAATGAGATAAACTATGTAAAAAATAATATGAATATTATAAATCCTCCATAAATGTAAGAAATTATATTAATAGTAGAAATGTAGCACAGTGGTCACGCTTACCTGCCATCCTCCAGTAGGAAAGTGCATGTTGGACTGGAGAGGCAGGGGTCAGGGCCCTGGAGGTCAGACCTGTCGTCTAGAGTCCTTGATCCTTTGGGGGCAGACTTTCACCTCTTGGAACATCCTCATTTCATTTCCAGCCAGCCTCCACAAATGTATTTCTTGCCTTCCTTCCTTTCTGATATTCTGATCCTCCACCTGTGTTTTGTGAGGGATGTAGAGGGTGGGAGCTGAAGCCCTGTGCGTGGGTCATAAGCTCATGTGACCTGTGCAGTTTTGGAGGGGAACAGCTTCTGTTCTTTGTGGTAGCTCAGTTTTGACAACTCTGACATATTCACGATGGCATTTTCTCAGCAATATCTCAGGACAGGCAGACCCCACTTCCAGTTCTTACTGCCTCACTTAAGCACAGCAGGGTAATGCGTTTTTTGTTAACAACACCTGCTGTATCTTTATTCCCTTACTTCTGGGCAGCCTGCAGCCCGGTAAAAACTCTTCGCCCAGAATGCTTATTTACCGCCTAAAGCCTGGGAAAGGTAGTCCCAACGGGCAGTAAACGCAGGATAATTTTTGGTTTATTTTCGGCTGGTACTCTGCATGCGTGTGAAAAGTTGATGCTCTCGTTGAAAATGGGGCAGTAGAGCAGACTGAGCAAGTGGTCTTCTGCCCAGCTCCCCCTGAGTCCATCCTGCCCGGGATGGATCCTGTAGGTGGTTTGAAGTGAGGTAAGTTATCGCAGCATTGAGAGTGTATGACTGATGTACAGAGACGCATTTCAGAGCCAAGAGTTAGTGGTTTTAAATTATCCATGCCCCATCTCTCCCTACTTGCACAGAAAATTGAAAGTTGATAGCTGTTGAAATCTGGTTTTCAGATGTTTTTTATCTGAGGGGCCTAACTTTAACTCTGTGATACCCATAAATATATATGCAGTTCCCACGTTGCCGGCATCTTCTATGCTACGTAATAAATTCTCTGATCCTGCTACAGGGAACCAGATCAGAACAAACCCACTTATCTGGATTGAATAATGCACGTCTATTTGCTGAGAGTGTTGTGTGTATGTGTGTGGGTGGCTCTGGCTCATGTCTTGTCATTCCAGGCCAGAGTGTTGTCTCCTGGTACTCATTGATGGGGAACACATAGGATGAAATCAGGTCTCCAGTTTCTTAACACGAGGGAAAAGAGGACCAGCAGCTGTTTCTGTTTAACAGTGATTATCTCTGGGATCATGAGTGTTTTTGAAATATTTTTCTTCTTGCTTATCTGTAATTCCTGATTCTTTTCTATATGAATTGTATTGTGCTTTTTTTTCTTTTTAAGAATAAGGAAGCAGTAACTTGAAATTATAATAGGAGAAAAAGGCTTCCTCTTATTCTCTTAAGAATAAAAGGGTTATTCTTTTGCCTTTAGTGAGCTGGAGTCATGGGAGAATTTAAATACCTAGGATATATCTGTTATTTAGCAAAAAGCTATGGAGGCCTTTGGGTTATTTCAGTCCTTTGTCTTTAAGAAAGTGCATTTTCCCACACCTGATTTCGGCTGCCTGAGGCGTTTCCATGTTGAGTCCAGCGTTGTGCATTCCTCATCAATCACTTGGTTTGTGTTGGGGCTGAGCCACTCTTTAAGCAGTCTGCCCCTTGACCCGGTGCATAAAAGTGGCTGAACCTGATCTGGCCATGGACTTGGGACAGAGAAGCCCATACCACAGGGGAGGTGGAAGGCAGGAGGACAGATGGCAGGGCTGGCAATGAAAGACACTCTTCTGGTGGCTGGTGTAGTCCTGCCTCTCACCAGCACCTTTTCACACACAGGCCCCAGTGGGTACCCAGCCGAGTGACAGGTGGGCTCAGTGATGTAAGAGTTTAAGACGTGGCAGTTGAGATGGGTTGGCATAGAGCCCCTGGAACAGTTTTAAAAATGTGTGTTGGGGGGCTAGCCCTATGGCCAAGTGGTTAAAGGTCCTCGTGCTCCGCTTCAGCGGCCCGAGTTTGCGGGTTCAGATCCCGGGTGTGGACCTACTCCACTCATCAGCCATGCTGTGGAGGCATCCCACATACAAAATAGAGGAAGATTGGCACAGCTATTAGCTCAGGGCTAATCTTACTCAAGCAAAAAGAAAGAGGAAGATTGGCAATGGATGTTAGCTCAGAGCTAATCTTCCAAAAAAAAAAGTATGTTGCCCAACCGTTGGGCATTGGGTGGGGTGGTAGGACCCACACCGGTTTTCAGACCATATTCTGAGTCAGGTGCTCCCTTCTAAGTAGGAGGCTAGCTACAAAAGAGCGTCCTCCAAGTGCACATCAGAATCACCTGGGATACTGGTAGAAATGCACTTCCTGCACCCTGTCTCAGACCTATCAAATCAGAGTCACTAAGGTCCGTCACTACTCCCCACACATCTCCATGTTGGCAACTAGATATGCAATTTCCCATGATGAGAATCATTATTTATTTGCAGGGTTTCATGGTTAGGAATTGTCTTTTAAAAACTGCCGACAGTCTGATTTTTTTTTTCATCTTTCCATCATGTATCGGAATATTGGGCACCTACTTCTTATTTTGGTAAGTACTGGAAATAACCTTACAGAATCCAGAGAAGTATGCTGGTTTCCAAGCTCATGTCTTTGGAACCCTTGGGACCTTAGGACCATGAAAATCCTGGAGTTTGGGAAGAAGGTTGAACTTGAGAGAAGTTGGATTCAGGGCCTCCTTCTCTGCCATCCACTTGGGCAGCTCTGTTTTATATATTGTTTCCACATATGAGTTCTTTTCAAAAAATATTTTTCTTTCATTTAAAAGGAAGAGAGCGAGAAAGAAGTTTGTTAAAAAGGGCTTCATGATGTTTCCAACCCCATCCAAATCTAGAATTCTGCAGTTTATGACTTGAGCTTGTCAGAATCACATTATAAAGGAAGATCCCTTTTTTGCCTTCATCCTATCACTTCTCACACAAAATAAGGCATGGTGGTTCAGAGTTCAGTGTTGTAAATAACCTGTCAACATCTCAAGGATGAGAACACCCCACCACACAGCTAATCTATGTATCATGAATCCTTCCACATCATGGTAGGTAAGTTAATTGATATAAATTGTTAATCATTCTCCAAACGGTGTGGTCACTGGCACAGATGACCAGAGTACGTTGAGACAATTAAAAAGAGAGCCCCTGCCTGCCGGCGTGTGTATTCCATGGAAGAGCAGATTGTGGCTTCTGACTGTGGAAGTGAATGAATTAATAGCTGCATCTTTTGGGTGGGGGTTACAGGGGCTGTTGCTGGGTGCAGGGAGGGAAGGAAGGGGAATGCAGGATCTCTGCTCTCTGAATCATGCCTCATTCCTTGGAAACTTGTCATTCACAAACCCAATTATGTGCAGGTAGAATGTCAGCTCTGACAGAATGAAACCAATGCACACTTTATATGGTTGCACTTTTTTTTTTTTAATGAAATCTTGCTTTACTAGCAGGTTCTATTTTCATAAATGCCTTTTTTTTATTTTAAGCCAAATCATATATTTCCCCACGCACTCCTGAAAAGCTTTAATCAGTGTGTTGAAAGAGCGAGCTTGGGTGTTGCTGTGTGCCTTTTGCTAAGAGGGGGAGAGAGACATGAGGATCAAGAGAAATCCTCTTGGCTTTACCTCTGACCCTCTGCTCCTTTCTGAGCATCTGGGCCTTGGGGTCCCCATTTGTAAACAGAGGTTATTAAATTAGTCTCTCCAAAGGCTGTCACAGAATCCCTCAAAGGTTGAAAATTCTTTGCAAATAAAAATGCCTTGCCATGGGAGTGCCTGTTAGTATAAATGAGGAGTGGAAAGCAGGCAACTAGAGGGGAAAATAGGTAAGGTGCTCATGGTTTCCATTTACCATTTTTCTTTTCTTTCCTTTTTTTCCCCTCTCTTTGGTTTTGAGTTTTCTGAGTGTGTTTGTTGTTCAGGAGTAAGGGTATTCTGTGGTTGGAGTCAGGTATGCCTTCCATAGGAAATTGTTTGGGTTCAGGGGTCAGAGAGATCCTATTTTGAATCTCTGTTCTCTCTATTTACGGTTTACTTTGAACATGTTGCTTAACCTCTCTGAGCCTTTGTTTTCTCCTCTGGAAAGTGGAGATGATATTTCTTCTCTTGGAGGACCAGTGTGCCAACCTGGGCTCATGTATGTACAGTCTCAGAAAGTCAAATTCCATGCTCTCTGCTCATGTATGCCCCCACCCCAATCCTGCTTCATCTTTCTTGTTTTCCTTTAATGGACCTTTAATGTACTATATGATTGAATGTTTCGTTGTGTTTGTCAATTGTTGTATGGTTCCATGAGGGCGGGGGTCTTTGTTTTGCTTAGGTATCCCGAGTGCCTAGAACAGTGCCTGGCACATGACAGATGCCTAATGGTCATTTGTTGAATGACTAATAGGCCATTAGCCATCCCCGCTTTCTCTCTTCTGTTTTTGCTTCTACTCAGTGAGACTCATTTTGGATCTGGTCTGTAATTCTGTTTTGCTTTCTACTTGTCTTTTTCTTTCTTCTGGAGCTCCAGTTCGTTAGATTATGTCCATCCAGCATTAAATATTCTGCTCTTCTTCTTTGCTGAATAAATGAGTATCATTGAAGAATATTCTGGAGACTGAATTTGGTAAAAATTCCTCTGTATTTCATGTGAAAAGTATGACTTTGTAAAAACCATTAGCCACCGAAGAGCTTCCTAAACTTGCGTAAACACACTGAAATTTTCTCCCTTAAGTCATAAACTGGCATAAAAAATTCCGGAGGGAAAGAAACCTAACCGCTTCCCAACACCCCTGACTTCTTTACAGTAGCTGATTAATTAAAGAGTTACTGTTAAAATGAGGTCGGACTATTTTTAAAAGCAACAGCCAGAGTTTGGATGAAACTTCTTTGAGTTTGGAGAAGCAGACCAGACCCAAGTGTGCATTCTGTCTGTGTATATTTTCAATCTGATGAAAAGCAGGATGTGGGAGAATCTGACAAGCCTAACTTGGCTGGACTAAACTGATTTTGTTTCTTCAAGTGCATTTTGGTGTCAAAATTCAGGCACAAGACATTAACAGAAAGGGACAAAAACCAACTGATCATCTCAACAGGTGCAAAAAAAAAAGCATTTGACAAAGTCCAATACCCTTTTGTGATAAAAACACTCACCCACTAGCACAGAAGGAAAGTTCTTCACCTTTGTAAAGGGCATCTACAAAAACCCACAGCTGAGTGATACTTGATGGTGAAAGATTAGCTGCTTTTCCTTAAGATCAAGAACAAGACGAGGATGTCCACACTTGTCATTTCTATTCATCTTTGTACTGGAGGTCCTAGCCAGGGCAGTAAAGGCAAGGCAAAGAAATAAAAGACATCATGTTGATAAGAAAGGAGTAAAACCATTCCTCTTCACAGATGACATGCTCTTATGTACAGGACGTCCTCAGGAATACACACACACATACTATTAGAACTAATAAACAAGTTCAGCAAGTTTGTAAGATACAAAATCAATGCACAAAAATCATTTGTGTTTTTATACACTACCAACCTGAAAATGAAATTAAGCAAATAATCCCACTTACAATACTGTCGAAAAGGATAAAATACTTAGGAGTAAACTTAACAAAAGATGTGCAAAACCTTTACCTGAAAACCGCAAACTGTCATTGAAAGAAATGAAAGTAGACTGAAATGGCATCTTTGGTTCATGGATCGGAACGCTTAATATTGTTAAGATAACAGTACTTTCCAAATTGCTCTGCAGATGCAGTGCAATCCCTATCAAAATCCCAGCTGGATTTTTTTTGCAGAAATTGGCAAAGTAACCCTAAAGTTCATATTTTATGATGGAAATGTCAAGGACTCAGAAGAGCCAAAACGACTTTTTAAAAGAAGAACAAAGTTGGAGGATTCACACTTCACAATTTCAAAACTTCCTAAATGACCACAGTAATAAAGACGGTGTGGGACTCGCATGAAGATAGACATACAGACCAATGGAATAGGATTGAGAGTCCAGAATAAACCCTAACCTTTATGATCAATTGGTTTTTGACAAGGGTGCCAAGACAATTCAATAGGGAAAGAATAGACTTTCCAACAAGTGGTGCTGAGACAGGCGGCCACAGGAGAATGAAGTTGGACTCCTACCTTACACCATATCCAAAAAATAACTCAAAATGGATCAGAGACCCAAATAGAAGAGCTAAAACCGTAAAACTGTTAGATGAAAATTCAAGAGTAAATCTTTATGATCTTGGGTCAGGCTCAGGCAATGGTTTCTTAGATATGACACCAAAAGCAGACACAACAAAAGAAAGAAAATAAGTGGGACTTCATCAAAATAAAAAACTTCTGTGTTTCAAAGGATATCATCAAGAAGGTGAAGACAGGGGCTGGCCCAGTGGCATAGTGGGTAAGTTCGTGCTCTCTGCTTCAGTGGCCCGGAGTTCACCAGTTTGGATCCTGGGCACAGATCTACACACCTCTCATCAAGCCATGTTGTGGCAGCATCCTACTACCAAATAGAGGAAGGTTGGCACAGATGTTAGCTCAGGGATAATCTTCCTCAAGTAAAAAGAGGAAGATTAGCAACAGATGTTAGCTCAGGGCCAATCTTCCTCACCAAAAAAGAAAAGAGAAAGAAAGAAAGTGAAGACAACCCACAGAATGGGAGATTTTTTACAAGTCATATATCTGATAAGAACTTGTATTCAGAAAATATATAAGGAATGCTTTCAATTCAACAATAAAAAGACAAATAATTTAAAAATGGACTAAAGATTTGAATATACATTTCTCCAAAGAAGATATATAATCACATAAAAAGATGCTGAACATTATTAGCCATTAAGAAAGTGCAAATCAAAACCACAATAAGATACCACTTCACACCCACTAGAATGGCAACAGTCAAAAAGAAAGACAATAACAAGTGTTACTTGGCAAGGATGTGGAGAAAATGAAACACTTGTTCATTGATGATGAGAATGTAAAATGGTGCAGATATTTTGGAAAACAGTTTGACAGTTCCTCAAAATGTTAAATATAAAGTTACCATACAACCCGGAAAATTCCATTCCTAGGTATATACCCAAGAGAATTAAAAACATATGTCCATATAAATAACTTTACATAAATATTCAGAGCAGCATTATTCACAAAAGCTAAAAAGTGAAAACAATCCACGTGTCCACCAACTGATGAATGGATAAACAAAATGAAGTGTGTCCGTACTGTGGAATATTATAATGCAATCAAAGGAACTGAAGGATTGACAGATGCCGTAGCCTGGGTTTACGTTGAAAACATCATGCTATGTGACAGAAGCCAGTTTCAAACGACTACCTATAGTGTAATTCCATTTATATGAAATTTCCAAAATAGGCAAAACCATAGAGACAGAAAATAGATTGGTGGTTGTCAGGACCTGCAGGGAGGGGAAGGTGGGAAGTTACTGCTAATGCACATGGGGTTTCTTCTGGGAGGGATGAAAATGTTCTAAAATTAAATAGTGGTAATGGTTTTACAACTCTGCGAATACACCGAAACCCAGTGAATTGTACACTTTAAAATGGTGAATTTTAAGTATGTGAATTATGTCTTAACAAAGCTGTTATCAAAAAATTCAGGCACATACGGGGATTAGGATCCTGGACTGTTGCATGGCCTTTGTAAGGTACTACGAAAGTAGTCATAAAGATCAGAGCACGTGTGGAACAGCTTATTTTCTTAAAATTTTCCTTCTCTTTTTATTTTCCTGGTGGAAGCTAGAAATGCTTTTGTGTTGCTGACATCAACGATTTTATTGCTTCATCATTTTTGTAGCCATGGAAAAAGGAACAGATGGTAACCTTAAAAGAGAAATGTTCAATTTTGGGAAGAGATTTTTAGCTTTTGCTGCTAGCTTTTGAAATAATTCACATGCATGATCGTCTTATATATATAAAAAAAAACTACCAACATAGGGAAATTTGGGGCTTCTAATTAGAATTTCAAACTCCCAAGATCTTTAGTGGAGGTGAAAATGTCTTTCCCGGGAGATCTTAGAGCCAGATTTCTTTAGTGGGAAAAAAGCGTTTTTGCTCTTCTTATTAAAGAAAATCTCACCCGCAGTTCTTCTTAAAACCACTTCTGTTTTCCAAGGTCTAGGAACCTTTTATAAAAATGGTACATTGTCAGTATTTGTTAAATCCACTGGTAATATTTCTGGTCA
Organism: Equus quagga; assembly: GCF_021613505.1. Taxonomy (NCBI): domain Eukaryota; kingdom Metazoa; phylum Chordata; class Mammalia; order Perissodactyla; family Equidae; genus Equus; species Equus quagga. The sequence goes on from NC_060267.1 coordinate 123,959,093, forward strand.
GCATATGTATTGTGTCTATTTAATTACTGTTACAGTCCAGAAAATTGTGGTCGTGGTCCATATCCAGTGTTGTACCTAGTAAAATAAAAGGTATTTTGACATTTCTGTTGGTATATTGATTTAGAAGAAAAGCCTGGGACCCATGTTTAAACGTCCTTAGCTTACCTGGGAGCCTCTGACCTTTCTGGACGTTTCCACATGTGCGGTGCCACACCTCTACAAAGACAGGCGTGCTGTGGAACGCTCCTTTAGAAGCTTTTGCCAAAAGCCAGTTGCCAAGGAATGTGTTTATGGTTTGTGATGCAAAGGCTGGTGACGGGCAGGCCAAGTGAAAAAATGGTTTCTTTTGCCTTCCTTCTCACCTCCCATCTTTGCTGCTTGCAGGAAGATCTGCCTGCACTGCAAGTGCCCTCAGGAGGAGCACATGGTGACGGTGATGCCCCTGGAGATGGAGAAGACCGTCAGCAAACTCATGTTTGAATTCCAGAGGAACTCGACCTCGGACGACGACTCGGGCTGCGCCTTGGAGGAGTACGCCTGGGTCCCGCCGGGGCTGAAGCCTGAACAGGTACCGTTCTTGACATGAGGGCGATTGTGGTTTTGGCTTTTACCTTTGTGTGTTGCTCATCCTTCCTCATTCCAGTTCAGAAGAAGAGTTGACTGCGCTGATTCAGAGAAGTGGTTGGGGCTTCTTGGGTTGAAGATGTCAAGGGCCCCACTGGGAAATGAGGAAGAGAAAGGAGACTGAGCCTTGCCTTGTGGGCCACTGCTAATTCATTCTGTATTGCCATCATTAACTGTCAACAGAAGATTGTCTAGAAACATCTCAGAAATGTTGGCTTTGAAACATCAGATAGGGAAACTTCATTTGTAGCGTGGAGGAGGGGGTTTTCTACATTGGCCGTGAATCTTCATGTTAAGATTCTTTGTAAAGGAGAGTGAGGAAATAAGGATTTGCCTTATTCTTCCCGTGATATATGCTGTGTTTAAATATTAAGTTTGGCCTTGCTTTACAAAGAAAGACATTGGCATTTCCTGAAATATTTCGGCACTACCCAGAGGCTGTAAATATTAATGGCTCGATTGGATGAACTTGGTTTCTTTCTGTTTCACTGCATTTTTCTCAGTGATATACAGCCACTACTTTGCATTTCTTGGTACATGGAATTTTCTCTTCCACCAGCCTCATGTTGGTTTAGGAGCCCCTTCTGTAAGCCGGATATTTTCATGATCTCCCCTGTACATCTTTGAGAGACAGGTTTATCAGAAGCTTAAGTGTTTGACCACTGTTCCCTTCCTCTGACACAGAAAGTTTCTTTCTCTAGAAATCTTCTCTATGTCGGACAGAATGTTTTGAAGCTTAAAAAGCCCTGAAATTTTAAGTGAGGAACTTGAGATATAATAATACTTTTAAAAAAATGTTTTATGATGAAGAAAGACCCAAGATTCACCAATAACTTAAGGGTGGGACTCTGATAATATCTCTTTGATTAGCCATTTCTCATTTTTCTTCTAATATTGAGGTGGCAGTTTGGCAGATGACATCGAACACATGGGCAGGGTTTGTTCAGGCAGCAAAGTATTGTTTAAAATTTTAGGTTAGTTACTAATACTTAAAAGTTAGGAATTTTTATTTAAAAGTTCATATTTATATCTTGAAAATTTGAGGATCTGGAATCTCATTTCTGCCAGGATTGATGTGCTGACCCCTGTGTTGAATGCTGGCTCTTCTTTTTAGACAGTTGATCTCTCCAAGACCCTTGGCCTCCACTAAGCCCACCTCATCCTTTTGTGAAACCTTCCTAAACCCTCCAGACACTTCAGTTTTGTGATCTCTATTCTAGTTCTTACTACCAAGAAAATATCTTAGAATAGAAACATTCACAGAAAATACTCTCCATGAGAATGGAAGGGAGTTCTGTGTTGGGATATTAGCAGGAAGAAATAAGTGTTTCTTCTCAGTTTGTAAGTTAAGTTTCTATCTTTGTGTTCTTCTGTTTCAGTAAAGATTGTACTGTATTAAAGTTTTCATAAACTTGTTAAAAAATAAGCTTAAGAAGAATAAGAATGTTTGATTGAATTTGTCTGAAACTCAGATGAGGTGGTAGGTGACTGGATATCTTTGTTTGACACCACTTTTCTACTGCCAGTACTTGAGCAATGAGTTTTCACACCTAGATACATCTGTGAGCTTGTTTCATTTTCTTGCTAACCTTGTTTCCAGCAGTTTCTAAGAGATCCATCTTTCTTTTGTTCACATTGCTTCCCGCTAAATTGGACCCTGAAATTTCAAAGCTAAGCTCTTTTTGGTTTCCTGCTTAGGTAGACTCTTCTCTAAGACCACGAAACATCATTCTATGATGTTCAGATTCAGAGAAAATTTTCTGTTGGCCCAAGAGAACAGACAATTGCAGAAGCTAGGGCCGTGGTTAAATTCACCAATTTCAAAAGTAAGTGCTTCTGATATTTTTGGAGGCCACTTGACTCATCCTAAATGAACATCTCTGGGAGACATAAAACAACTTTCTTTGATTTGTTTTGAAAGAAAAATGATTAATGCTATTAAACAAATGGTTTGAATTATGTCAGATGAAAGAAGATTCCCGTCTCTTATAATTGTATTGTTCTTTGAGTGGTTTTCTCTATTCCCTACACTTACTCAAATCTATATGACACAGATGATTGGAACAGGAAATTGTCCTCCAGAGAGAGCCTGTCTTTTCAAGCTATTTGCAGGGTCTATGTTTGCCTAATAAAATATGAGTCCATACTAAAGGTGTTTGAAGGGATCGTGTTGCATGAAAGAAACGGGCTTCAAATTTTTAAACTATGAGATCTTTTGAAGTCTATTATTTACAGAACTGTTTATAGGTTTAAAGATTTTTAAAAAGCTATCCAGAAGGTTCTAAGATGAGAAAAACTTGAGACCCTAAATGCCTTTCACTAATAAAAATTCTGATGTTTAATATCATGTTAGTTGTCTCTTACTGGAGAAAAACCATTCTTCTACCCAGAGAAATTATAGTGAACATTAAAATGCTTTGTGCTGGAGGCAAAATGCTGAAGACCAGTTAGGGTTGAGAGTAATGTGCTTTCATTTTTGTTGGAAACCTTTCATTTCACTCCCTGATCGTGGCGTTGGTAATATGCCTTCAGGTGACACTCTTTATGATTCTATTCCTTCTGAGAAATACCTTCAATTAAATATAATGCAAACGAAAGTCATCTCCCACCTAGGGAGGTGTTCTTGAATATGGGCATTTAATTTCTTAAAAATCTACTAGCTGCAAAACCCAACCTTCCTAAAATAATGTGAAAAATGATAAATATAGCAGATGATGCCAGAAAGGAAAGGCATTTATGTTATGATTTTTAATGACGGGACTGAAACGTAATCGGAGAGGTTGCTCAGATCCTTTGCCTCTGCTCTCTCTGAATAAGGTGTTTAATGTGATCCAGAGAGCCCTGCGGTGCAGAACAGAGAATGGGAGTTGGCCCTGGGTGTCTGAAGGCATCTGTAAGGCTCCACTTTCTCTCCAGATTCAAACAGTTAATAGTATGTGCCCAATCTCCTAGAGATGTTGTGGTGATAAACTTACAGTAGATGATACTTTAGGAAGACTTTGAAAAATGCTTAACAAGCTATAAGAGAGGCAAATGGTAAGGAAGGTTCCTCTACCTCAGCACCATTAACGTCTTGAGGTGGATAACTCTTTGCTGTTGGAGCTGTCCTGTGTACTGTAGGGTCTCAACCCACTAGGACATTGAGATAACCAAACCTGTCTCCAGACATTGCCCAGTGTCCCTGGGATGGGTTGGGCACCCCGGTTAAGAATCACTGGGTGAAAGTGATGTTAAAACTGGCAGGGTCTGTCAGCAAAATTCTGGCCCAATCAAGACAAAAAAGGTGACTCAATTCAGCAAACGTCTATTTGAGCACCTACCTTGTTCTAGCTCCAGGATAACAGCTGCTGCCTTGTAATGTGGTCAAGTGGTGGGCAGGGTGAAAAACTGGTGATCCCATGCTGCTTGAGCAGGGCCAGTCCTCTCTGAGGCAGGACCTGTCAAAACATGAATTGAAGTGGCGTGAGGAGCAGGCAGTGGGCGGGTCACCTTTTGTTCTTCAAAACAGAAATCGTTTTTTCCTTTTATATAGGGAAGACTGGCTTACTGAGAAAAAAAGAAAAGAAAACACGAGATATTTAAGAAAGCAAATGAAAATCACTCATAATTCCACTAATCAAGTAAAATTGTTTTCCAACCTTTTATGCGTGCATGTAACAAGTATCTGTGTATGTAGGAGTCGTTTCTGTTTTGTTTTGGGCAAAAATGTGATGATGCTATCCACTCATCCTGACCTTTTTTTTTTTTCCACTTTGAAGTGGGTATGTACTTCTCCAGTGGTAGTTCTAACCTGGGGTGGTACCACCCACCACTAGGGAGCATTTGGAAATGTCTGTTTGGGAGGGGAAAGTTGTTGTCCAAATGACTAAGGAACTTCACTAGCAGTTGAATGGACAGGGGCTTGGGATGCTAAGTAACCTGAAAAGTACCAGATGATCCTGGACAAACGGGAGTTGACGTCTCCCCGATGCCAAAAGCACCACCATGAGCTGAAGGTGTGGTCTCAAACATATGTGTCGTTGGCACCTTTCTTCTATGTTAAATAAGGGGGCAGCAGACAATCGTTCTGTACACTTGCCTGCTCCTCTTCTCAAGAATGATTCCGAGAGGTGGAGTGGTCGCCTGTAGACCTCTTCAAGGCTTTTGATTCATTGTGCCAAATGACCCTCCAGAAAGGCTGTAACTGGTGCATCCTCTGGGTGGATAGCCTACATTGGATACATGTGGATGTGGGTTTTCTGTTAGTTCTTCTACTCACTGGTCCATGAAAATCTGAAGAGACTACATTGCTTCTCCTGAATAAATGTCCTTTTCATCGATCCTCTGGATACTCATCAATCTTGTGGAGGCTTCTCAAATATGAACATTCTCAAATCTACGATCTCCAAATGTTAGTAATTTTACCTTGACCTTAACTGTACTTTTGCAGGTAAAGAGTGGTGATTAGGTTATTTGTCCAGAACTCTCAACTTTCACTTCAAACTATCACAAGAAGGATGAAGAGTAGGTACCAGGAGTAATTGCCCAATTTTTGGCTTTCAAAATATTCTTCCATATGTGGCGAAATAGACCACCCAATACTACCTAGAGATGGGGTGAACTAGTTGTTTTTGTGTCCTCTGAAACTCTACAATATCTCTGTTGCGGGATACATAAACTTCTTTCTTTGGCTTTTAACTTAGTGATTATTACTCATCCATCAGGTGTCAGATTAAACGCAATTTCTCAAGGAGATTCTCTGCCCGCCCCCCACTCCCAATGCAAGACTAGGTCCCCGGTTTCATGCTTTATAGCCATCCCCATAATTTTCCTTCTCAGCGCTTCTCAAACTTGTAATTAGATATTTATTGATATAATTATTTGTATAATATTTGGCTCCCTACTTTGCTGTAAGATCCAGGAGGACAGGAATCTTGTCTGCTTTGTTCTTTAGGAATCCCCCAGCCCCTAGTACAGTGTGTGACACGTGGCAGGCACTCAACAAATATTTGAGACACAGGCAAGTGAGCAGGATCCTCTGCAGAAGCAGAAATGTTCAGGGTTACTTCACACTGAAAAGATAAAAGTCTTTTAAATGTTTTTCTACATGAAAGATTATTCTGTGTTGATTATTCTTGCTCCCTCTGCTTCTCCTGAAGGTATGTATTCTAAGCAGATTCCCCTAACCATCGCAACAGTTTCAGAGTCTCCTTAGACCGTGAAAGGACAGGGGATGGGTGGCATCTGGGGAAGGAGTGTGCTCCAGTACAAACCTGCAGCAGTGCTGCTGGCTCTAAGACTCAGGGTCTGGAACAGGATGGGAGGAGCCAAGGGTCTGGCAGAAGCCTTGTGTGTTGCCAGACCAGGAAAACATTTGTGTCGCAGTCCACATTTGGGGAGCCCGTTGGGAGCCACAGGGTGAGGAGGAAGCTGCATGGTCCAGTGGAAAGAGCCTCGCTTCTGGAGTCAGGCCAATCCAGCTGCTGCTCTGTCCCTTTCTGACCTCAGGAAAGTTGTTCAACTTCTAAGAGCCTCAGTTTCCTCTTCATGGTGATGATGAAGATGGAGAAAATTATTAATCTTTCATCAAACACTCGTTATGTGCCCACCACCATTTTTAACTTTGCATGCATTATCGTATTGATGTCTCATAATGACCTTATGTGGTGGTTGTTATTCCTGTCTCCAATTTAGAGAGGAGTAAGCAGGGCTCAGAGAAGTTAAATAACTTGCCCAGGATCACACAGCTCAGCAGCAGAGACAGACTGAATCTCAGATAACCAGACCCCAGAGGCGATATCTTAGACCTGCAGACCACAGGGCTGATCTGGGCTCTGAATGAGGGAGTGTGTAGAAAGTGCAGTATCTGCACACAGAAGTTGCTCAATAAAATGGTTGTCCCCTTATGGCGCTTCTTGTAAAGCCATGTCAGTAACACTGATTACTGCTGCCCTGCGTGGGCAGGAAGAGGAGGGAGAGGAACGTTCGGCTGTCCAGGACAGAGGAAGGATAGGTGGGGGCAGAGGTGGGGGATAAGCATAGGGCTGACTGGAATCCTGGGTTCCTTCTCAGCCTTCTCAAAGGCTTTTAACAAAATCATTGTGAATTCTGCCAATTCAGGACTCTCTGCGGCCCAGGGTCTCTGCTGTGGGATTGTTGTGAAGGTGGAACTTCTCTCTAAGGAAGTTCTGACTCCTCTGAGCCAGAGCAACTTGGACCCAGGCTCAGAGGGAGTCACCTGGCTGACTTCTCTGGTGCCCCAAGCAGGCTTCGAGGCTGTCTGCTGAAGAAATGAGCTCTGCTACCCACCTTCCTCGGTGCCTGAGGTCTCTTGCAACATCACAGTCCCCAGGTCTGGGAAGGGTGAATCCCTGAGGCATTTTCTGTAGGCCGTTCAGAGTATAAGAGAGCCCTCCCAGACAGAAGAATACCCTACACACCTCCCTTTGAGATCACCAGGTGAGCAGGAGGCGTGGCTCCTTACTCTGGCCTCTCTCTTGCCGCTCAGAGCCTCTTTAGCACCTGTCTCTAAGGGTGGGCTTCTTGGCAGTGTGCCACTGGATTGTATCCCCCTAATGAGAGTGTAAGGATGAATCAGAGAGTGCACTGGAGAATTTCGTGAAAAAGGAAAAACAATTGGGCTTTTTTCATTCATTCATTCAGTTATTCAACAGATATCAAGTGTGTACTAGTATGTGTCAGGCACTGTTCTAGGCACTGAGGGTAAAACAATAAACAGATGATTAAAGTGTCTGCTACATTGTAGCTGGAAGGGGGGATGTTGGAGACATATACATTAGAAAACAAAAGATCAAGATAACTCAAGATTGTGATTAAAAAAAAAAAGACTGATGATGTTAATAATAGTAATAGAAACGTTGAGTGAACTCTTCCACATGCCAGGCATTATCTGAGGCACTTTAAAGTTATGTCTCTTTTAACCTATACTGTGAAGAAAATGCAACCGCTTCTGTGATGATGGAGGGGGCCAGAGTGTTGGGGGGATCAGCTAATTTAGATTGTTGGTCAGGGACAGCCTCTCTGGGGAGGTGGTATTTGAGCTGTGACTGAATGACGTGAAGACACTCAATGCAAAGATCTGGTTTGTTGCAGAAGTGAAAGTGTTCATTTGTGTGAAGCTCACAAGTGAGATGAAATCAGTACCAACTTCGTATTTGCATAAAGAATTTGGGGAGGATGTTGTTGGACGGTTTGGGGAGAAATGAATGGAGCCCATGCAGCGTCCAGCTCTTGCCAAGGCATCCATGGACAAGCAGGCTGGCTGGCCCCACCGCTGTGCTTGCCCCTGGGAAATCAAAGGAACCCCCATCGCCCATCACCTGGATGTCTCTGCCTGCAGGTGGAGATAAGGCAAGAGAGAAGCCCCAGTCAGAGATGACCAGAGAGGTAACAAGGAACCTTCCGTATGCTGAGTGGAAGTGGACACTCTATGATTATGTTTACCTCTTTTGTCATGTGCCCTAACCTTCTAAAATGTGAGCCTATTGGAGAGAGACATAGATTGTCTTGTTCACCACTCAGCGCTCGGCGCCTAAACTAATGTCTGGTACACATTACTTATTCAATAAACAGATACGTGAATAAACAATCTCATTTAACGCCTGTACAAAATCCCCCACTTTTTCAGTGACTACCTTGCAGTTCAGAGAGGATCAGAAACTTGGCCAGGATGCCACAGCTAGGAAGAGGGCAGAACCAGGATTCATACTGGCCGTCTGGCTGTCTCCAGTGCCCATTTGGGCTCTTCCTCCTCCCCCTCGCCGTCTTCCACGGTGATCCACCCAGGATATCAGATCCAAGGAAGCCGACATGGTGTGTGTTGTAAGAAGGAGCAGCAATTTGTCACACAAGGCTCTTTCATTCTTAAGGGAGGGAAATTTCTCCTAATCTCAGGCTGACTCTGGTGACTAAGGAATTCTCGTTTTCCCCACCTCCAGTTTCCCCATTGCTACAGGAAGCAGTGTGGCCCTGCCTTCAAAAGCTTGTTTTCCCTGTGTGCAGTCTCTGTTTATCTCTGGCTCTTCTCCCTCTCTCCTCCTGGCTGGAGCTGTGTGGTGAGAACCACATTTCCTCTACTTGCTCTAGCGGCCCTCCTGTTCCTGGTACAGTGTCACGAACCAGGAACCTGGGCACTCAACAGTGATAGTCATTCATTCAGCAGATATTTATGGAGTGCCACCTACATACCAGACACTTTTCCAGGCACTGGGAGACAGCCTTGAACAAACAAACAGGTCTCCCTGCTCTTCTGGAGCTGGCATTCTAGTGGAGGATACAGACAAAGTAACCACTGAACAAAAAAGACACTTTGAGAGAGTGGTGTTACTGGGAAAGCAATTAAAAAGGGGTGATTTAGAACCAGTATGAGCAAACATTTTCTGTGAAGAGCCAGATAGTAAAGATTTTAGGCTTTGTGAGACAGACAGTCTCTGTCGCAGATACCCAGCTCTGATGTTGTAGTGTGAAAACAGTCGTAGACAATATGGAAATGAATGGGCATGGCCCGTGTGACAATAAAACTTTATTTACAAAAACAAGCAGTGGGCCTGATTTGACCTACAGGCTGTAGTTTGCTTGTCCTTGATTAAGAGAATCTGCTTTAGATGGGATGGGCAAGGAAAGCCTCTCTAAGGAGGTGACGTTTGAACTGAATTGTTACTTAGAGTGGTGGTTAGATTACCCAGATTTAGTCAACCTAATCCAGTGGTTTTCAAAGTATGGTTGCCATACTAGCAGCATTAGTAGCACCTGGGAACTTATTAAAAAATACAGATTCTCAGGCTCTGCCCCAGACTTACTGAACCAGAACTCTGGAGATGGGGCCCAGCAATCTGTTTCAACAGGGCCTTCAGGTGTTTCTGATGTATGCCAAAGTTTGAGAACTGCTGCTGTACGGTAATGGAAAAACCACAGTGTTGGAAACGTAGGGAGCCAAATCTTGGCTATACCGCTTATTAGCTGTGTAACCTTGGGTGCCCTGAGTTTCACTTGTCTTGTCTGTAAAATGAAGAGGCTTATGCTGTGAAGACTAAATGAATTACTCTCAAAAGGGCCTAGGAGATGCCGACGCATAACAGGTCCTCATCTAAGGGTAGTTGTTGTCATCACCACTGTCATTTTTTGTGTCTTCAAGACACTGAAGCAGATTTGTCTGTGGGTGACAACAGAGGATGAGCCCCAGAAGTTACCCCATTTATCCCCAGTGTCTTGGCCTTCACCGATTTCCTTGAATCTGGTCTGAATACAAGGCTGTTTGTTAAAGGAGAATTCAAGATGCCTTTAAAATCCTCCTCTGGTGTTGCTCCTTCAGCCTGCTCCTTGGCCTGTGAACCCAGAAGATGCTCTTGTCCCTGTTCTTGCACAACCGTGAACTCTAGAGCTGTGACTCACCACTGGGCTGGGGCCACAGTGCCAGGCACCCAGCTTTACCATTGACTTTGATGCTGGTGACAGTTTGCTCTTTTTCTGTGAGAAGCTTTTTATACCGAGAGGGACAGAGGCTGGCAGATGTGGGGGAAGGGAGAGAAGAATGACAAGGCACTTCATCTCTCTAGGCCTGCTGGGTGGTTCTGGTTCATAGGGAGGGAATGCACAAAATAATAGCCCCTCCAAAAACCCCACAAAAACCATCATTAGACTCACCAGCCATTTGCAGTGTCGTCTTCATTTCATTACTCCATCAGCACACGCTGAGCTCAAAATTGAATTTCATGGCTGCAGTGAGATGCATGCCTCTCCAACTAGATTGGATTAAATTTTTTCTGAACTGCCTCTCCTGTGTTAGCCTTCACTGTCACTCACCCCAGTGTTTTCAGTGCAGTGGGAGAGATGAGTGGGGAAGGAAGGTAAGAAGGAGATACAAGGAGTCCCCGAAGCGATCCCCTGAACTGTTCTCAGGAAACCAGTCACGTGAACAATACTGTGTTTATCTTGGCTCCAGAAATGCACTGACGTTATTGGATGACAATGGGAAATATTCCTGTGTGTACAGCATTCAATAAAACTGCCTGTTAATGAACTTGTTTTCAATGGAGCTGTCAGAGATGGGACTAGAACCTGGGTTCAGGCTTGAGGGCCTGTGCCAGATGAAGTCAGCATCCATGTGGCCACGTTCCACCAGCAGGGCTTTGTCAAGGCATGCAGAGCGTGAGGCCTGGAGAAGCCAAGGCTCATTTGCAAACGCAGGAAGGGAGACCTGCCATTGGGCTTCCCAGCTTTCAAGACAGATGTCTTCAACCTTTGCTGTAAATGTGTTCTGGGATCCTCAAGATCGGGCGTGGGCCTCAGCACTGGGACTGCCTGCCTGAGTTCACAGCTGCATACCCTTTGTGCTAACTAGGCAGCCTGCCTTGTGGGCTGGTGTGACCGTGCACTTTACTATCAAGCTGATCTCCTCTGCCTAATGATTCATGAGATATTTTGTGTAGCTTCGTGGTATGGTTTGATGAATCTACCGTCCAGTCAACAAATAACTTACTTCCTCTATCCATCCATCTGTCTGTCCATTCATTCATTCACTGTGCACTCAGCCATTTATTCATTCGACGGTTATTTATTAAGCACGCATTATGTGCAAGCCCTTAGTCTGGTGTGATTTCAGTGTGGCTGTTTTCCAGGTCCAGTGTAAAACTGGAGCTTCCCAAGCCCTGTCTTGACATTTTGCTTTGTATGGCGTGGACCCATTCATAGGCCGATGTAGACGCTTTGTGGAAGACACAGACTTCGGGCTTTGTGCTGGTCTCCCGTGGCTTCTCTCTCTCAAGTACTATCCTTCCGAGCTGACAGCATTCAAGACTGTAAGCTCTGGCACTAAGTAGCTCTGTGTCCAAGTCCTAGCTGTGTTGCTCTTGAGCAATGGCCAAGTTAATCCACTTTCATGAGCTTTTATTTCATCATCTGAAAAATAAGAATGTCGTTACCTAACGACAGCTTGGTCATGAGGATTAAATGAGACAATACCCTAAGCATGGGACTTTAAAAATGGCAGCTTTTAGCTTTCCTTTTAATTGCCAAAAATTGGAAACAACCCAAATGCCCATCAACAGACAAACGGATAAACAGATTGTGTTATATCCATGTAGTAAAATACTACTCTGCAATAAAAAGAAATGAACTCTTGATATATGCACCAATGTGAATGAGTCCCAGCATCATTATTCTGAGTGAGAGAAGCCAGACCAAAAAAGTACATGCTGTATGATTCTATTTATATAAAACTCTAGAAAATTCAAACTAATCTATAGTGACAGAAAGCAGATCAGAGGTTCCTTGGGGGTAGGGGAAGTGGAGAGAGTGAGAGAGAGGAATGGCAAAAGGGCAGGGGGAAATTTTGAAGGTAATAGGTATTTTCACTATCTTAATTATGCTGATGGTTTTGTGGGTATATGAATATGTCAAACTCTCTTAGTTGTATACTTTGAAAATCAGTGGTTTATTATGTTTTAAATACCTCAGTAAAGTGAATGAATGGAATGAAGTTGTTCTTTAGCAAACAGGGAGGCAAGAATCCTCTTATGCCAGTGGCAGAGTCTTCCTAAGGTTCCATTGGTTGCCGCAGGAAGTAACTGAGCCTTTTGGCCAAGTACTGTCAGAAAGAATTGCTCAGTATTTATTATACACAATAAAAAGGAAATTTGGGACGGAAACTCATCAACATCCAGATGGATGGCACTAAAAAAATCAGTTCCACAAACTGGCTCATTTCATCCTCTCTGTAAATTCCCCAGGATGGTGCCTAACATGTAGTTGGCACTCAATAAATAGTGGTGGTAGTTGTTATTGCTTTGACAATTAGAAAGACTGATTCAAATTCAGTGATCATATCTTGGTAAGGGAAGCTAATTATTCAGGCACTCTCTGAACCTGCATTTCCTGAACCCAAAGGATAAATTCATAAGCTCTCAGCTTGGGAGGGGATCAGGGCTGCCACATGCAGTTGTACAGTTTGTGCACTACACAAAGGTGCCCGGTGAAAGGGGTGATTGGAGGCTGATATTCGCCTGGGCTCTGATGACTCCCAAAAGGAGGCAAGGAGGCCAAACATTTTGTTTGACGTAAGGCACCTTGCAGCTTACCTGGCTGTAATGCAGGACTCTTTCTTCCCACACGGGGGGCTTGCTTTTTGTAATTTGTATTTGGGAGGGTGTCTTTCTGATTTCCATAAAGGTAACAGCAAGTCTTGCAGCAACCTAGGAGAGACTATAAACATTAACTAGCCTAGCTCAGCGATGGCTTTTTATTTCTTACTTCACTGAAACCCTGGGAAAAACCTCCTTTTTGCCTCTTGCCAAAGGGTATCAGGAAAAAGAGGTGGTGCCTCATCCTCAATGGCATTGAGTGACATGGGGGGAAGGTGGGAGGCTGTGATTTCCCCAGTTTTGATGGTCAAGATTTTGAACACTTCAGGCCCTTTTTTGTTCTCTCCTTCCTCTTCCATCGTTTTGCAAATCATTGCAAGCATCATAGACTTGGACAGAGAGGCAGGCAGGGAAAGGAGAGGAAATGCCAACCAACTGATTTTGCCGGCCACTTGGCAACTCTGCTCATGTTGTTTGAGGGAGACGGTCAAGTCAAACCAGGTGGGTCAGTTGGAGGTTGGGCTCATGCATGGTTTTGAAGGATCTCTTCCTCTCCTGGACCCCATTGCTGTGTGGATCATCAGTAATTCATCTGGATGGTGGATAGGACATGAGAAAGAGCTCTGCTGAAATATGGCCAGTGGGTGGTCTTTCCCAAACACAGTGGTTAAAGGCCATGGCTTTGGTGTCAGACACTCCTGGGACCTGATCCAGCCCTTCTACTCTGGCTATATGTATGATTGGAGCAAGTTTTATTACTTTGGTCAGGTCATTTTTCCTCATCTATAAAATATAATCATCCTTAAGATAGTAATGGTTCCTGCTTTATACAGCAGCTATTACAGTACCTGGCATTTCAAGAAGCATTAGCGATAATTACTAATTGTAAAGGCCACTTGGTGTGAAAACAATTTTCTTGGAAAGGCCCATCTGACATCCAGGTCTGAAGCTCCTGTCAAGGGATTAGGGAGGTGGGGGGACAAGAACTATAGAAATAAGACTGTAGAAATTGTTGAACCTGGAACTTGCATTTGACATTTAAGGAAACAATCTCAGAGAAAGTAGATAATTTGTGTATTGTCACAAGAGCCAGAATTTAGGGCACAGAGTTAATTTACATCACTGCTCTTCCCCTTACAGCATCAGCACGTAATGCCTAAGGACTGTAGACCAGGCAGATACACAGAAAAGGGACATTCAAGTCCAGAAAGTTATGAATCAGAAAAGTTCAGTTTCAATCAGTTATCTAAGTGGCTTGACTGAGTTTCCTACCACCTTCTAGTTTCTGTTCCGCATTTGAAAATAAGGATGTGAAATCTTTGCTGATGAATATAAAGCGAGAGTAAACAAGGTGATGTTTTCAAAGTGTTAGAAGAAAGGTGAAAGAGTTAATGAACAATAATTACTAATAATATAATATAGTCTAGAGCCTTCATAATTTTTTGTGTTTTGATCTATTGATGTCAGAGAGAGGCATCTTAAAATCTCTCATTGTGTTTATAGATTTGCTTCTTTTTGCTTTATATGTTTTGAGGCTCTTTTTTGGGGTGCCTACAAGTTTATGATTAAGCTGTATTTTTTATAGATTGTTTTCCCTTTATTATTTGTAACATCACTTTTTGTGTTTTATTACATTTATTTTAACATGAAAATCATTTTTATGGTTCTTAAGGAGTTTATGAACAGCTGCATTAATAATATTTTCCAGAAATACAAGTAGCAAAATGATGGCTGTTACAAAATGATCAACAAATTGTAAAACTAATAATTTTGAAATGACCAATTTACAATTAGTAAATTGTAACATCCCTTTTTACCCCTCCTAATTATATTTGCTTAAATTCTGGTTCGTAGAATATTAATATTCTGCTTTCTTTTGGTGAGTTAATTGCAAGACTATACTTTTCCATTCTTTTATTTCAACCATTTCTTATGGATTTGTTTTAAATAAGCAGCATATGATGGATATTGTGTTTTACTTTTTAATCCAAACTGATCATCTGTATTTTAATAGGTGGATATAGTATGTTTACATTTATTATGATAACTTAGATAATTATTACCACCACTTTTTTCCTGTTTACCGTCTTTTTTCTTCTGCATTTTTTCTATTTTCTTGGCTTCTCTTTTTTAATGACCTTTTCCCAGTTTCTTTCATTTTCCTTTGCTGGTTGGAAAGCTATAGAATATATTTCTGTTCTCGTAGGGTTACCTGCCATTTGTTAACATCTAGCCACACTACTAGCCCTTCTACTCTTCAGGTACCGCAGGCTCCCTCTGGCCCCAGTGCCTTCACACTTGCAGTCATTAGTGCCTTGCTTCCCCACTTCATTCATTTTTAACCAATATCAGTGTTTCTCTCTTCCTTCTCAATATGACAGGGACCTTATGTGGTACATTGTTTAGTACCATTTTTTAGCTTACTCACAGAAAATTTTTTCTCCCATCTTGAATAGCCTGCATCTCAATATACTTCTGAGCCACTTCACCTCACCTTGAGTTCATTATTTGCTCAAGTCTGAATAAAGTAGGATTTTAAATGGTTTCTCTTCAAACAAAATCATATCAATACTTATAATTTTAGAACCATCTTATCTATTTTTTTTACATCTTTGCTCCTTTCATTTAACATAGATGAGAACTGATTCTGAAACTATCCATTTTCAAAAGTCTGCTTCCTAAAAATATATGTGTAAAATTAAGCCTTTTTTTTCTTCCATTTCCTGATGATTTCCAAAAAAAAAAGTTTAGGCGTCTTCAATAGAATAACTAAAACGAGGGTAAAGAATGCTATAGGCAACAAAAGGAAAGGAGATAATTATATCAGAAGATCAAGACTAAAGGGTGCTGTTCAGCTGGGCACTTTCATTGGCTCACCACGTCACAACAGCTACTGTTTCTGTGAATAAGACTGTAGCACGTGGATGAGGCTTGCTTTAGCCTAGCTGTGAGGAATGTCAGGATGCTGAAGACTGCCTGCCGGAACTCCCTCTCTAGGTCTGAGCCTACTTGATACTGACTTCTCTTCTCTTCAATTATTGACTACCCATTTGATTTCCTCTCATGCACTCCTAGAACAATCAGAAGACTCTTTCATGAGCTAGGAAGAGGTGCTATATAATGGGAATTTTATGATCCATAAAATATTAAGTTAATGCCTTGAGGCTGAAAGTTCAGGAGAAATAATTTGTTCAATTATCAGTAGCAATTTATCTCATGGGTCATCTCAGTGGAAGCACACTAGGAACAAGTGAGTGCCCAGATCCGCTCATTTGTTACGGATTCTAATGGCTGGGGCCAATGTCTGCCCTGCAATCTTTAATTATCTTATTAAAAACAGAAGGAAAGTTGCTTATAAAAGGACTTAAATGTAAATGTGGATAATATTGTCTGACTCATTTTTTTCTCCATTGATTTTCACCATAATTTTAGAGAAGTGTTACTGCTGAAGAACATTTGGTCCCAACATGCAATAAAAATCACTCTCAACTAGTCAAATTCATGGAGACAGAAAGCATGGTGGTTGCCAGGGGCTGGGGGAGGGGGAATAGGGACTTAGTGTTTCATGGGTGTAGGGTTTTAATTTGGGAAGATGAAAAAGTTCTAGAAATGGATGGTGATGATGGTTGCCCGACAATATTCTTAATGCCACTTAAAAATTGTTAAAGTAGTAAATTTTATGTGTATTTTCCCACAAAACAATTAAATACCTGAAATAAAATAACAAATTAAAATTTTAAAATATGCTCTCAGGAATCAGAGCAGTCACTTCAAGGACCACATGATCTTTGTCTGGAATGAACCTGAGCACATTAACTTCTCTTGCATAAACCTCAAAGGAAAAGGTTTGTCAAGCCTGAGTCAGTTCACGTGACCCTTACCACCTAATGTACACACATGACACGCAAAGCATACACACTTCCATATAATGCAATTTCCATCGTCTTTGGAGTTCCAGCTGGTCCATGTGGCTTTCATGGTTAAGCAGCTCCTCTAGCCTGTTTATTATTCAAGGTATTAACAGGAATCACAAGCTTGAAGAATGAACTGTGACTACACTAGTCATTGATTGATCAAATACTCAGGGCAGAGTGTAATCCTGTGACGGGTTTATGGAGATAGCGGGGTGAAGTGGGAAGAGAGTGAGCTTTGAGGTCAGACCTAAATTTAAATCATGGCTGCGCTCCTTACTCCTGAACAGGTCAAATAGGTTATAATCTCGTCCATCCTCATTATTCATGGATTAGGTATTTGCAGATTGCACCTATCTGTCAAGATTTGTTTGTAACCCCAAAATCAGTACTCGCAGTGCTTTCACAGTCCTTCCTAGACATGTGCAGAGGGGTGAAAATTTCAAATTTCCCCCCAGCATGTTGCCAGTTGAGGGTCCAACAAGGCAATGTTCCGCCTTTTGTTTCAAATCTCATACAATAAACAAATGGGCTTTTCGTCATCTGTATTTAGTGCCATGATTTTTTGCATTTGTACTTTTTTTTTTGCTGAGGAAGATTTGCCCTGAGCTAACATCTGTGCCAGTCTTCCTCTGTTTTGTATGTGGGTTGCCGCCTCAGCATGGCCACCAATGAGTGGTGTAGGTCCGCACCCAGGAAGCAAACGCAGCTGCCAAAGCTGAGCATGCTGAACTTAACCACTAGGCCATGGGGCCAGCCCCTTGCATTTGTACTTTTTGTTGGTCATTTTGCTGTTTAAAACAGCCCATGACCAGCCCCGTGGCTAAGTTTATGCACTCCACTTTGGCGGCCCAGTGTTTCGCTGGTTCAGATCCTGGGTGCAGACCTAGCACCACTCATCAGGCCACGCTGAGGTGGTGTCCCACACAGCACAACAGAAGGACCTACAGCTAGGATATACAACCATGTACTGGAGGGCTTTGGGGAGAAGAAGAAAAAAAAAAAAAAGATTGGCAACAGATGCCAGCTTAGGGCCAATCCAAAAAAAGAATGGCCCTGGATCTTGGTATTGAAGTGCTGTGTAATGTTCCTAAGGTCGAGAAGCCTGTGAGATGCCTTATGGAGAAAATATGTGTGTTAGATAATCTTCAGTCATCATGAGCTATAAGTGCTGTTGACTGTAAATTCAATGTCCATAAATCAACAATAGATATTAAATAAGGTGTCCTTAAAGAGAAACGCATGTAAAACAAGATCATAGATTGATCCATTGACAAAAAATGTGATCGGGGCTCACAGGCACCTGGCCCTGTATTTCCCCCAGGAGCA